>NC_056676.1:7433000-7744166 GCF_018350195.1 Panthera tigris | reverse complement strand
GAAAGAAAAGAGATTATCTCTTGATATCTCTTGAGGCATTTTTCAGTTTCTATTGTCCTAAGATTTGGTCTCAGTCTTTTCTTTTTTTTAACGTCTATTTATTTTTGAGACAGAGAGAGACAGAGCATGAACGGGGGAGGGGCAGAGAGAGAGGGAGACACAGAATCGGAAGCAGGCTCCAGGCTCTGAGCCATCAGCCCAGAGCCCGACGCGGGGCTCGACCTCTCGGACCTCGAGATCGTGACCTGAGCTGAAGTCGGACGCTTAACTGACTGAGCCACCCAGGCGCCCCTGGTCTCAGTCTTTTCGTGACCTTGTGTCCCTCAGGTATGATCTTCACCAGTGTTTCTCAGCTTTGTTTGGTTCCTCCCACCCCCCCCCCCCCATAAAACAGGAAGTCTAGATGGGGGTGGAGTTGGGTGTTTCCCATTCTATGGAGAGTTAGGCTCTGATAAAACCCCAACTGTTTAGGCTCTGGAGAAGGTTTCTCCTGAGGGCAGGTGTTTTCAAAAATAGAAGGCTCGGGCATATTTCAAAACATTTCCTTTATTCCTCTCCTTGCCAGAAGCATGGGGGAGTTTTTCTCCAATCTCTACTGTGACAAGCTGGTAGGGCTCCTGGAGATAAAACTCAAAAAAGTGTGTGTGGGGGGTTCCCTTATGACTAGGTCCTCCCAGAATTCTTAACTCTCACTCGGAGCCGTTGGTGATCTCTCACTTATAGCTTAGATTTCCTACCCTGGCACTGGCTGGTCCTGGAGGTTTCTGCTCCCATGATCCTGGTCCACTAAGTTGTGATTCTCTGTATTTCTAGTCTGTCTCTAGGGGCACAGGGTAGCGGTTTGTCCTGTGACCTCAGTTCTCTGGCGGATCTAAGAAAAGTAGTTGATTCCCAGTTTCTTCAGCTCTTTTTCTTCTGTGGATGGGAAAGAAATGAAATGGACAAATTTCTAGAAAGATACAAGCCACAAAAACTGACTCAAAAAGAAACAGAATATCTAAAATAAACTCATAAAAAGTCAACAGATTGAGTCAGTAATCAAAAAATGTTAAAAAACAAAACAAACAAACATACAAAAAAAAAAAAAAACCCAGACTAATGGCTTTACAGGTGAGTTCTATCAAACACTTAAAGAAGAATTAATGCTAATATTTCTCAAACTCTTCCAAAAAACAGAAAGAACAATCTCTAACTCATTCTTGTGGTCAGTATTACCCTGATAACAAAATCAGACATTCATTTTTATGTTTATATATGTTTTAAAACTATGTATGCAAGATCTCCCGTCCATATCAGACTGAAATTATCTCACCTTGGAGATCATATACTCAACCTCGTTTGTTTCTTCTGAGCACAATATTTTGGGGTGCAATGAATAACTGAAATCTAAAGAACATTTCTTTTGGTCATACATTTATATTCTGGCTTTTGTCTGTGTATGTAGGAAAGAAAATGTCAGAGACCCAAAAGGTAAAAATTAAATAAATACAAATAAAGAGCCCAGAGGACAGGTCTGTGATTTTATCTCATGGCTGCCCTCTTTGATATTTTTCAAAGCTCAAGTGTATACTGTATTCTTGATATGTATATATATATATATATATATATATATATATATATGTGTGTGTGTGTGTGTGTATATGTATGTATATATATATATATATATGCTGCTCTCTTCCAGAGACTTCCAAAACTCATCCCTAAAAGAATGTGAGAATATCTGAGAAAACTGGAGAAAGGTGAAAATTAGATTTATAATAATAATTAAAAATTAAATCCCTGTGTCAGTATTGGATAAAGTGTTTTACAGGGTGATATTTTGAGTAATAGGATGTGTTTTGAAAGGGAAGGGGAATAAACTTAATAACAATAAACTAAATGAGCAAAAATGAGTCAGCATTTACAGAAATCCCTTAGGGCATCACTTCTCAAAGGTTAAAAATCTTAAAGATCAAAGACAAAAGTTAATTCAATTTATTCTTAAAATCGATATTATTATTTCTTTTCCCCCTTTCTTAAACTCTCTAATAAGTGTTGCCTTTGGGCAAGGACAAGTTGTTTTCTTTCACCAAAAAGCGCAAAAAGTTTAAAAAAAAAATAACATTTATTTCCTACAAGTCCTAATCAGGCAGATTTTGATTTTTCTCATCCCAGTCTCCAGCCTGTTCTTTCTTTCACTCTGCTTCTCCTCCTTCTTCTGAACTTTTCTTACCTCCTTTCTCTCAAGCAAGTCACAGCTTGCCAGCTATTATCACCTTCTGAGACGGTCTCTGGCAAAAACGGTCCGATCCTTGGTAACTTAACGAGAATTCTCTGGGCGTTCTCAGGCCTCTGCCCATACCCATTGTGCCATCTGATTAGCCGGACCATACTCTGGCACATGCTGGGCTCTCAGAAAAGTAGGTCTCTACAGTGTGGTCTAATTAAGAGAGAAGAGAACACCTAGGTTTCAACCCTGTCTCTGTGACTTTACCAGTTATGAGACCCGATAAAATCACAATCCCACTAAGTTTCGTCTTCCTCCTCTGAAAACTGGATACTAATGACATCTAACTCAGTGGGGGCTTTGACGACTAAAGGAGAGAATACAGAGTTCTTGTGTGAGAGCGTTTGCGCACCTATGTAACAATGTGTATTTCATTATAACATCAGGCCCTTAACGGGTCCCCCCATCCCTAATTATTACTCTTCATTTCCAGTTTGAGAAGCAGAGGAAGTAATGATAATAATAATAATAATATCCTTGATAATGATGGTGGATACTGCTTTTGAAGAGCTTACTTGTCACCACATGTATGCCCTATATTTTACGTGTATTATTTCAGTAAATCTTCACCAGAATCCAATGAGGTGAAGCTGAGTCTCAGAAACGTTAGGGTCACAAAGCCAGTGTATTGTCAACCTGAGATTTGGCCCTGTATCCTCTCTGACACCAAAGCCTATGTTCTCATAACATATGAGATGTGTATGTAACCTGGTTCCCTTTCTCCCGGCTGCACTTCTGAGATCTACTTCTGTCCTTTGGCAGGAAAGCTGCACCCACCCTTCTTCATGCAGAGAGGAGAGTGGGAGTCTCCTATAAAGGACAATGACTAAAGAACACCCCTGTTCTGAAGAAGTGGGGGTGTCTGCACAGACAGGGATGGGGGTAATCACTGGTACTAGCTCATCGTGTCTTTTGGAACCATGTGTCTTGTCTTTAAGCTATCCCTGCTGAGAAAGCTGAAGGCAAGTGTGCCAAACTAGGGTAGCTGTCTTTTTTGGTCCCCTTATCACATTTTCCAGTACCTTTTCTTCTGAAAGCATCTCTTTCTGTTTGCAGAGCTCCTTCCCATTTCTCAAGGTTCTAACAGAGCTATCAAAACAGCGTCCCGATCTCAACCTCCACCTGCAGTGTGCCCACGTGACCCAGGCTGGCTCTGTAATAGGAACCTCTCCTTTTGGCCACAGTTACTAATCCATGACTGGGGGCCTGACCAATCAGAGTCCATTTCCTGGAACCACATTTGGGCTGAGGACAGATGAAGTCTCTTTACACGAAAGATACCGAGTGACATTGAAAAGTTGTAAATCTGAGGCTGACTTGCCTTTCTCCTTGCCAAAATAGAGCAAGCACGTCTTCGGTAAGGGAGAATCAGAAGAAATTATGGGACAGAGGAAAGAGACAGAAAGAGAGAAAAGCCGACAGTATCATTTGAGTTTCTAGAGTCAGTCTTGCCTGAGGCCAAATCTACCACTAGGCTTCTGAGGAACCCAAACCAACAAATTTCTTTTTTTAGGGTTGTGTTAATTTGAGTTGAGGGTCTATCTCTTGCAGTCAGAAGAATCTTGACCTAGATAGCTGAACAGAGTGAAGAAAGTTAGAAGGTCTAGAGGAAAACAAGGACTATATCAATAGATTCAGAATATACAAATTATCAAAGCAGACCATGATGAATGGATAAAGAAGATGGAATATTATTCAGCCATAAAAAGAATGGAATATTGCCATTTGCAAGGGCATGGATGGAGCTAGAGAGTATAATGCTAAGCAAAACAAGTCAGAGAAAGACAAATATCATATGATGTCACTCATATGTGGAATTTAAGAAACAAAGAAGCAAGAGAGAGAGAGAGAGAAAGAGAGAGAGAGAAACCAAAAAAATCCAGACTCTTAGCTACAGAGAACAAACTGAGGGTTACCAGAGGGGAGGTCAGGGAAGGGGTTGATTGGGATTAAGGAGTACACTTGTTGTGATGTATGGAGTTGTTGAATCACTATATTGTACACCTGAAACTAATATAACTAATACGATGTTAACTCTCCTGGAATTAAAATTAAAAACTTAATTAAAAAGAATGTACAATTATAAGATATTTCCACTCCAAGACAAAACACAAATTTGTGTACAGACCTATTGTGAAGAAGGGACTGTATTTTCTCCCTGGACTTCGGCAGTTGCTATTTAAAAAACAAAAAACAAACAAAGAAAAAAAAAAAACAGCCGTAAGCTATAAGGGAAAAATACTCAAGTGATAAAATATTTTAATATGCTGAACATTCAGATATAGATAATGATATTCTTACCGGTAGCCTGAGGCTTGTAGAGAAATCCCGCTTAAGGGGTAGTTATCATTATCCCCACACCCCATACCAGAAGTCCTAACATAAAGCTTACAGACCATTTTAGAAAGTTATTTAGCGGTGATGGTGGGGGTTATGAGGGCAAGTCTCAAAACTCTGAAGGTGAGTTTTGATCTCATTTAAAGTATAGTCCAAACAGCAGCTTAGTGAATCACGTCAAATTAGCCACATGAGGCAACACAACACCAATTTGTACATTTTAATTTTGTCTTCTTCTCCCACTGTGAAATGCTGTTAAAGGATGCTGTTAGAGCCTAATGATGCAGCTCTTGATGCTCTGGCCAGGTAAGACAGCAAGTCATGAGAGATTTGACTTTTTCTGAGAAAACCAGAGATTTTGGAGTAGATCAGACTTAAAGAAGAACACTCACTCCATCACCTTTGGGCTTTGGGATGCATTTACTCCTCAAACGTATTTGAGATTTTGGGAAGCATGTGACAATTCCAGATTTCCATTTTGAATCCTTAGTACTGACTGTATTTTCTATCCTCAGGGGCTTCTTTGCTGACTTAGGCAGGTGTCTAGGCAGGTCAATGAATTTGGTCCCCTCGTTGGTCTTCACTTATTTCAGTGACAAAATTATACGATTGTTGTTAGGTCACCTGGGCACAGTTTTACTAAACTCGCTTTCTGGGAATACAAGTCCTAATCGTAATCCCAAAGAACGATACTTTTTATTCCTCTCACTTGTACAGGGCCAGCTCATTCTTCATTAACATTTCAGCATGGTTCTGGCATTTAATAAACATGAGTGGTTGTTTTCTTGGCCTAAGTGATCATGACAGGCTGGTTGATTTGTGTTCATGAAATGTAAGAAATATATTCTACCACCATTCCAAGGAGAAATGCTGACATGTAATTCATTGATTTGACTTATGACAAAACACATGAAGAAAACAGTAGACTCAAGCATATTTAAGTGCATTTATAAACGTTCAGTGAAATTTGATTGAAATGTATGGCTTTCTGCATGCTAAGATTTTAGTCAACACTATTATATATACAGAGACTGGTTTTCAAAGTTAAGACAGTCTGCTCTAATATTTTGAAATCACGAGGAGAAGACGATGTCTACATATTCTACATATTTTTCTCCCGTGACCTTTAAGCTGCTGAAGAAAGATGAGGATTTCTTTGAGATCGCAACCAGAAAGGGGAGGGTGGGTAATAAAAAGCTAAATAAAGCAAATCATCTGTCAACACTTCAGTTCTGGCAAAGTCCTGACCAGTTAAAACACGCTGCAAACAATGGATTTCTGTAGATTCTATAGAGTTTTACAAATTGTACGCAACACCGTGTATGGGAATGAGAATTTTCCACAGCTTCGTTAATTTATATTTATTTGTGTAAATTGCGTATATAGTTATTTCTCATAGGAACCACAAGATGTAAATGCTATTGTTGTTCTTATTGTACAGATAACTGAAGGAGAAAACAGCTTTCAAAGGTCACGAGCTCCAAGGTACAGAGCGTGACGATGAACCCAGGTCGCAAAGTTTTAGCACCACGCTGGTGACCCGGAGGCCACAGTGCCTCTTGCCACGAGGAGGAGAATTAGGATTCACTTTGGACGACCACAGTGTGTAAGTTGTATATGAATATTTTAGAACGGTTTCCACTGAGTGCTGGATAGAGGGAAATATCAGAGAATCTTTGTTTTCCCCGAGGACGTCCCTGGTGGATGGAAAGAACATTGAAGCTGTGTTCAGAGGAGGTCGCAGCAGGAAAGATTTGAGCTGCCTGGCTACGGGGTTGCGGGCTCAAATGAACAAAGTATTCTAGTGACACAGGAGAACCCTGGTGGTAGGAGTGTGGGGCTTTTAATGTCAGTGAATATAAGCCGGAGGCATCCATGTCTAGAGCCTAGAGATTATGCAAGAAATTGTGTTCTGTTGGTCAGTCATAATGAGGGAGAGAAAGCCCGTGGGAAATAGATGTTACATATTCATCCGCATAAACCGAGAGATTTTTTTTCTTCACCAGTTAAGATCCGGAAGCAGTCAGCACACTCTGCTCTAGGGGACAGATGGGGCAACATGTCCAATAAGCAAATCTCAGGGCACCGATCAAGGTGATGGCCATGCCGATGGAGGGGTTGACGGGTGAAGTGAGGTGTCAAAGTACGGGAGGTTTAAATGCTGATGGGACAAGGGGATTTAAAGCCATGTGGTGTGGGGGCTCGGATTCCCCTCAAATCTCACATGCCTCATTCTGGGTGGTTTAACCGATGTTACTGGGGAGCCAATACCCATTCATCAATCGCTAGATGCAAACAAAAGCCTGGAATCCTGGAATGCAACCAGTGAGCTGGCTCTGCTGACACATTATTTGCAAGTTCTCTGATGTTCCAGATGTGAGGCTCATGTTCGGCTGCGGATTCAGTACATAGGAATCACAGTAAGGTGAATTGAAAATGGGGCACAGAAACCATAAGAATATATGCTGCTTTATAGTCCTGAGCCTCAGAAAGATGGACGAAGAGCGGCTGAACACGAGACCGACCAGGGATGGTGTGACTTTTCCTCTCTTTCTTTTCTTTGTCTTCTCTTTTGAGGAAGGCAGGCCCAAAATTAGCAACACGCTCAGCAAACAGCATCTACAGCTGCTAAGGAAAGAACAGCCTTAATTCAAATGCACTGTAGAGAGGACAGCTGCTCACATTGGTCTTTTCAGCCTTCCTCGTGCACATATATAGCAACATAGTCAGCGGCAGTATCTTTGACTAGAAAAGACACTGGTAGATATCTGGGATAGCTCCGGTTCAGTTACATTTTCCTTAAGGAGAACTTACCAAGTCCTTTTCTGTCATGCCCAAACTCAGTACTCTGGAGTTGTCCCAGTTTTCTTGTTTTGTTTTGTTTTTCTTTTGATGTGGACTGTCTCAGCCTCCAAAAGACAAAGAGGTGGGGGTATTAAAATACAGAGAAGTCAGGGGCCCCTGGGTGGCTCAGTCGGTTAAGCGCCCGACTCTTGGTTTCAGCTCAGGTCACGATCTCACGGTTTCATGAGTTCGAGCCCCATATCCGGCTCTGTGCTGACACTGCTTGGGATTCTCTGTCTCCTTCTCTCTCTGCCCTTCCCCCACTCACGCTGTCTCTGTATCTCTCGAAATAAAGAAATAAACTTAGATTTTTTTTTAATAAAAGTCAGAGCATTAAAAGTTGAGGTCTCGGCTGGTTCAGGTTTGTGACTGCACCAAATAAAGGGATGCCAGGATGTTTTGTGTCTTCTTTCAGAATTAATATTCTCTTCTTTAAACATGAGGAATCCACTTTCCAACTTGTCAACTGACACATCTTAACTTCGAAATGGGGTCTATAGAGGGATGTGGTCCCCCCACCCAGTCATGGTTTGACAAATGAGGTCAACAAACAGGCTTTGGGGCCACCAAAGTTGTACAGCCTGCAGTGTTAGGGCCTGCAGAGGGTACCGGGTAATAAAGACACTCACCTTTCCCACCGGAATGTATTTACACTCAGACATGGGCATAACTGCTACACAAATAATGTATAATAGAAGGCAGGAAGGCAGAGTAGATTAAGGGCACACACACACACACACACACACACACACACACACCTGCACGTGTTCTAAGGGGACAGAAAGAGGAAGAGTTTACACCCAGGAGAAGGAATCACCAAGTGTCTTGGAGGCAGACCTTAAAGAATTAGCAGGATTTTGACAGAGGAACGTCAGGGATAGCATGGGGGAGGAATCAACTAGGGAAGCCATAGAATCGTCTAGTTTGGATATAAAAGAAAAAGCCAAAAGGGAAGACAGAACCCTATATAAAGGGATCTGGATTTGAGTTTGAAGGCTTTTGAGCCAGAAAGGGACACGGTTGGAACCGCAGTTTAAGAAAATATCCAACATACTCAGATAGTTTGCTTTTTATTAGTGTTGCCCTGGGAACACAGAAAGACAGGTGACCAGAAAGGATAAAATAGAATAAGTGCTTTGCATTTTGTCAGGTTGCTCAAACTCCTCCCCCTTTCCAGTCTGAAAGTGAGATGGCTTCTCGCAGTTGGATAATAAAAGGATGGCAATGAATTTCAAATTAAAATCTTTCTTCTAGAGTACTATAAACATATCGACAAGAAAAAGGAAGCAGGATTCCATAGGCTGTCCTAATAATAATAATTAATACAATGCATCGTATTAATACAACGCAGTCGGGCAAAGGGTCAACTCTCTGGCTCTTCCCTGGCCTCCATCTACCACCTGCCATGTTCCTTATGTTCCTTCCCAGCCTTCCAATGGTTTGTCCACTGGAGTTTTGACATTTAAACATATCTTTAGCAGGGTGGAAAGCCCTGCACTAGCCTTCCTTCACAATCTATTTTGGAAGATAGAGGCTTCAAATGTGGTTGTCACGGTCAACATTGCTTGATAGGGAATAAAATCTTGAAGGCTTGGGAAGCAAGATGATTGGGAGAGAAACCAAGAAGAAAGCCCCAGGAACTTCTCACAGACCTGTGTGACTATCACAGCAATAGCATGGGAATTAAGGACCGAACGGGACTGGTGTCACTAGAGCAGATGTTAAAAGATCCGAACGATTAACTCAAAAGGACCAGTGTGAACTCTCTCCACCACCACAATACCTAACTTGTCAGTCCAAACCTTGTCCTTTTACCCGGCCTGCTCTTTTCCCTAGACTCAGGTAGCTGCTTCAGTAGTCAATACCCGGTTTCTTAAAAAAGGAAAAAAAAAAAAAAGTAGCTGACATAAATACAAAGCATTACAAAGATTTCCTTTAAATCCAAAAACGAAGAGAATGATGGTGTCTGTGCGCATAGGGCTAATTTATGTAACATGACGAACTTAGCCAACATTCATCTTTGGGCTTTCGCAGGGTCTGAATGGTCCTGAGACCAGGGACACGCGGAGGTTCAAATACGCTCCTTTCCCAGATAGTCGCCGCTTCCTGTACCTTTAGCACCACTAATATACTAATTATTAGTATACTAATATACTAATATACTTTAATTTCATACTCAGTCACACTGCGTCCAGGTCTTTTGCCTCCTGGGAGTTAAGGACGATTTCAGTACCAGAGCCAGCTCCGCATTTTTATCAATAACGGAGGAAACTGAGATTTTTTTTTTCTTGAATTTCAGGCATTTCAGTGTTCATAATGAACTTTCTGACAAGTAAATCAATGTAAACATAAGATTTGTTAGCACTTTAGCTAGGAAGCATCAAAAAAACAGGTTAAACTCAGGTAATATGCTAGAAAATGTGCCTACTGAAAGCCCCCTGTCTTTCTAGGACTAACCACTCCACTCCCCTACCATGGGGAAGAGAGTAAACTTGGTCTTCTTGACTGAGTAGAACCCATGAGTCACCTTTGCCCTATGCTGATACATGTTCACCTAAGCAGAGGGCAGGCTCTCTGTACATGGTTGTGAGGGGGAAGCTTTTCCTGCCTAACTGTAAAGCCAGCTCCCTCAGTAGCTTGTGCTCTCTCTCTCCCTCTTTTTTATTAAATTTTTTTTTGAGAGACAGAGAGAGACAGAGCATGAGCAGGAGCAGGGGAGGGGCACAGAGAGAGAGACACAGAAGCCAAAGCAGGCTCCAGGCTCCCAGCTGTCAGCACAGAGCCCCATGAGGGGCTCGAACCCATGAACTGTGAGATCATGACCTGAGCCGAAGTCAGACACCCAACCGACTGAGCCACCCGGGCGCCCTGCTTGTGCTCTCTTAAAGCCGGGTCACTTGTGCCAGAGAAGAGCCACCCGTCAGACAGGTACAGTGCTCAGACACGAATGATAGAGGATGCTTATTCTTTTCAGGCATGTTTTGATTAAAACAAAAAGGTCTATTGTAAGTAATGATTGTTCCAAAACAATGAGTCTTTTATCGTAGAGCTTCAAGCACCTGGTTCTTAGGGTTCAGGGGGTGGCGAGGAGGTAGGGTTCTCCATTAGTCCATAAATCATAACATCTTGGTCTGCTATTAAGCCCAGCCCCACTGGGGTCCACAGACATTGTTGACTCCTAGCCTCTTGTGAGGGGAATTATCTAGGAATGGGGTGACGCAAGGGACTGCTGTAATGGGCACTTTCCAATTAAGCTCCAATCGTCATTGGCTCTTTGACCTCAAGATGGTAAGTTTGTCTCCCCAGCCTCAGTTTCCTAATCTGTAAATTGAAGATAACAACAACCGTTTTTAACATAGCGATGACAGAGCAAATATATTAGTTACACATTCTCACACGAGTGGAAGTTCTAACCCCCGCCCCTCTCCCACCACCTTCCATTGTCAGAGGTCTGATAAGGGTCAGGACCTATGAGGCCACAGTTTGAGATAAAACAAGAGAAAGTCTCGTTTCTACTTGAAAATCTGTTTGGTGGGTCCCAAGCCTTTGGTGTCTCTAATTTTTTTTTTTTAATTTAATAATTCTCTTCTAGGATTATAAAGGGGTTTGACATGCCTCTCATTTGGAGAGAAGAGATCTCTTTCATTACCACTCCTTGCCCGTTTTTAGGACAAGAAGGAACTGGGAAAAAGAGCCTAGGGAACAGGCTTCTTAGATGTACTTTTAGTCCAGTGCGAGAGTGTCAACAGCTTTCCTCTCCTTTTCCACTGTGCACAGTGTTGCACAGAGAAGGATTCTGAGGCCATGATGGATTGGTCTTGGCAGTGGGCGTCTCGTGGGGCAGCAGAGCATACCGACCATGAATTTGCCCTCCCTGATCTAGTTAGATACCACCAGGCTCACCAGGGTAAGCGTCCAGGTAGAAATTTGAGGCCAAAGCTGTAGTTTAATAATAGAGCATACCCTTCTGCCTTCGCCGCCCTCATGTGTTAATTTTCCCTACGAACGCGTTGCGCTGGGGCGACGTTGGCCCAGCCAGGATTTGGGATGCCGCCTTATTCCCAAATCCCTTTCCTTTAGAATGACAAATCCGGCATCGCTCAGCAAATCGAAGTTCAGCGTGTTCAACGGAGGGCGGGTCCCTCGGGAGCCCCAAGCTGCAAAGGCAGCTGCACGACTAATTGGCACAGTTTTATTCAGGAGAGGAAAGCCTTGGGGGAGAGGCTTGTTCACAGGTCGGCTAAGGCGGCCTCACTCTAGGTACCTCAAGTTGCAGCCTGGTGGACCACGTGATCTGCACATCCCATCTAGTTGCGGGAGAGAGAGGGGTCTGTCCGGGCCAGGCAGGCTCGACCTCAGAATCCTGGGCCACCTGGGTGGCTCGGCCCGTTAAACACCAGGCTCTTGGTTTCCGTTCAGGTCCTGATTTCACTGTTCCTGGGTTCGAGCCCCACATCGGGCTCTGCGCTGACAGCTCAGAGCCTGCTTGGGATTCAATCTCTCTCTGTCTCTCTCTCTCTCTGCCCCTCCCCTGCTCACTCACGCTCTTTCTCTCTCAAAAATAAATAAACATTAAAAAAAAAAAAAAGAATAGGAGATCCTGAGGAGAGGCTCCAACTGGGCCTTTTGGACACTGGTGAATGAAATCGCATTTGCTTTTCCTTTCTCTGTCCTTTCCCAGGAAATGCAAAGCCATGCCTGGTGTGTTCTGGAGAGCTTTTGTCACCAACGCTCACAGAAAGGAAGAATGTCCTAGACCAGAGGTCTTTTCCAAGGCAGGATTAAGGTATCAGGAATGCCGAAGCTAAAGACAGAGGTGAAAAAAAAAGTGTTATTTCAATATTTATTAAGGATGCTAAGGAGAATAAGAAGGCCTTGGGGGAGACCCGAGGGCCAGTGTTGCCTGCGTTGAAAATTTCTAAAGTTTGTCAGAAACACAGTGTTTCTGAAGACACTCTCCTCAGACGAGGCAGTCGGCACAGTTGTGGGAATATTTTTGCAGTTAACCTATTTATGGGACACTTCCCCCAAATGCATTTTAAATTCACTGGTGAGAGAGTCTCGATAACTGACATAAACAGAAAGGAAAAAGCCTTTCTCTTTTTCTCTCTGCTTTTTCGCTATGCACCTCCTCCTAGTAACACTGCCCCCGTTCTCCTCTACAGCTAACCACGCCACACAGCTCTAGAAGGCAGCATCGTTTGGCTTCCAGGAATAGCCCTTTTCTGGGGAGGCACTACTATATAAGGTTCTTTCAAGCACGTTGAACGGCGGCTGTAGAGGAGGTCCCGTCAGGCTCTGGGATTCGGAGCTTCTGACATCTCGTAGACAGACGTAGTCGATGGTGGCTTCCATCCACGGCAGTGTCCACTGAGCTCCCGAAACCGGAACCACGGACATGTAATTCTGTTATCATTGGCTTATTCTATCTCTGAAGGCACGAAAGGAACCGGATAGACTTGAGCAGAAGCTGACCCGAACTTCAGCCACTGAGCCAGAGACCCCGGGTCGCACCGGAACTTAGAATGGGGTCCATCGGCCCGGGCTGAGCAAAAGGAAAATATGAGAGAGGAAAAGCTTTGTACACGTCTTGTAACTTTCATTTCTCCAAAGTAATCAGAGGGAGTCAAAGGATGAGTTGATTCAATCTGCCTAAAAACGTATCAGATGATGAAAAATGTAAGCAACTTAGATTGTTGTTCTTCTAGTTTAGGGACAGGGTCCAAATCTACCCCACAGTGCTCGATTCCATCCAGACTCTGTTGGTCGGTGCAGTTGAGCAAAACTCAAGATAGTAGAGGTGAGGGGGGATTTCTGACCTACTATGTGATCTAAAGATTTTCTTTTCTTTTTCTTTAATTTCGGTATAATTTACCGCACAGTGAAATGCATAGGTCTTAATTGTCCAGTTCCAGGAGCGAGTCATTGGAACCTCTGGTCCGTACCCAGTTGGCCAAAGGCACAGGCATTATATGAAGTGTGTGTGGGTGGGGGGTGGGGGTGTAGTGTTGTCAGATTGAGCCCTTAACCAGTGAGATCTGTACTATCTCCAGGTAGATGGTTCAGAATTGAATTAAATTGTAGGAGCCCCAACTGGTGTGGCAGACAATTGCTTCATGCGGGGAAAGACCTCCACGTGTTTGATGACCCGAAGTGTTTTATGAATAGTAAGGGAGACACATAGGAAAGAAACACAGAGAAGGGAAGACTGGGTTTTTTCCTGCATAGGAAGGAAAAAACTATGGTTTACGTTTTAACTATCAATGTGGAAAGTTCCTTTGTCCTCCTTTCCGTTAAACATCTCTCCAACAAGAGGCAGCCGCTGTTGTTATTTCTAACACTACAGATAAGTTTGACATGTTCTTTAACCTTCACATGGGTGCCATCTTGCAGCACGACCTCTTTGTACGCATGCTTGATTTGCACAGCACAATGTTTCTGAGGTGCGTGCATGTAGCTGCCGTTGGTTCTTTCTAGCGTTGAGAAGACTTACATTGAGTGAATATGTTGTGATACGTTTCTCCATTCTCCTATTGATGGACATTTAGGTTATTTTCAGTGTCAGGAAATTATGAATAAAGCCACTATGGACGTCATTACCCAAGTCTCTTCTTGAAAAGATGGGCACGTGGTTTCACTTTGTTGTAGCAAAGTTCTGTGTTTAAATTTGCAAGAATCTAGCAATTTGCTTTCCAAAATGATCGCACCATTGGACACTCACACCAGCAATATATAAGAGTTCCAATGACCACATTTAGTGATTTTACCCTTTTTAATTAGTCATTCTGGTGGGAAGGAGTGGTATCTCCTTGTGGTTTGAATCTGCCCATCCCTGATGGCTAAGGATATTGAGTACCTTTTGATATGCTTATTGGCCATTTAGAGATCTCTACTCTGTTTTAGTCCTTTGCCATTTTTTATGGAGTTTCTTTTCTTGTACTTTTTAACTTAAATACACTACAGTTTTTTACTTCTATGTCACTTTTACTTTATTTTACTTTTACTACTCTTTAAATATACTGTAGATACCAATCCTTTGTCGAATGCAATAATGGCAAATATGTTCTCCAGTCTGCTATCTGCCTTTTGATTTTTTAATAGTATCTTTTGTAAAGCAAGAGTCTTAATTTTGGTGCAGTCTAATTTATCCATTTCTTTGGATTTTTTTCTTGTTTTCAGTGGTTTAAGAAATCCTTAACTACCTGAAGGTCACAAATATGTCATCTTATATTTACTTCTAGAAGCTCCATACTTTTTGATTTTATATTTAGGTCTATGCTTCTTATGGAATAATTTTTTTTCTTATTAAGGTGTGATGAAAGTGTCAAAGTTCACTTTTTTCCATGTAGTCAACCAATTGTTCTAATTTTTTGAAAGGATATCCCTTTCCCCGTTCCATTGCTTTGATGCTTTTGTGGAAATAAATAAATTAACTATAAGGGACACTATTTATGGACTGTGTTCTGTTCCACCCACCTATTCATCGAATGTTTCACCAAGGACACAGTCTACGGTTTATTGTAGCTTTCTGGCAAATCTTCAAATCAAGTAGTATCGGTCCTCTAACTATTCTTTTTCAATCTTATTGTGGCCTTTCTAGTTCTTTTGGTTTTCCATATACATTTTATAACCAGTTTATCAGTTTCTATAGAAGTGCCAGTTGCTATTTTGATTGAAATTACGTTGAAACTATAGGTCAGTTTGGGGAAAATTGACACCTCAATAATATTGAAACTTCCAATGCGTGAATATACTGTATCTTTCCATTTATCTGTATTTTCTTTAATTTCTCTCAGAGTGTTTTGTGGTTTTCAGGGTAGGGGGTTGCAGGTATCTGATCTTTTTCTATTCTACCTTCCCTGATGCTGTCATAAATGGTTTTATTTGAATTTCATTTGTCCATTGTTTCCCACTGGTGTATTGAAATAAAATGAGTTTTGCATAATGATTTTATGTCTCATGACCTCCATAAATTCAATTATTAAGTTTAATAAGTTTTTATTTTTTGCAATATTTCCTTGAGTTTTCTATATACACAATTACATCCCCAATGGAGACAATTTTACCTTTTCTTTACAGTTCAGTCTTTATGTCATTTATTTCTTTTTATTTTTTTTAAAGTTTTTATTTATTTTTTGAGAGAGCACAAGTCAGGGAGGGGCAGAGAGAGGGGCACAGAAGAGCCAAAGCAGGCTCTGCGCTGACAACAGCAAGTCCGATATGGAACTTGAACTCACCATCTGTGAGATCACGACCTGAGCTGAAGTCCAACGCTCAGCCAACTGAGCCACCCAGGTGCCCCCATTTATTTCTTTTTATTATCTAATTAGACAGACTAGGAATTCTATTACATGTTGAACACAAGTGGTGAAAGAGGAATATCTTTGTCTTGTTCCTGAAATTAGGAGATGTGATGGTTAATTTTACGTGTTAACTCGACTGGGCCACAGAGTTCCCAGACATTTTGTCAAATATTATTTCGGGAATGTCTGTCAGGGTGTTTCTTGAGATTAACATTTGAATCAGTAGACTGAGTAAGGCATATCGCTCTCCACCATGTTGATGGATCTCATCCAATCAGTCAAAGGCCTGAGCAGAACAAAAAAGCTGACCCTTCTGTGAATAAGAAGGAACTCCTGCCTGACTGCTTTTTTGAGCTGGGACATTGACTTTTCTCAAAAATTATTTTGAGCTGGGACATTGACTTTTCTCAAAAATTATTTTGGCTTGGAATGTTCTTTATGGAAAGGTTTCTAATTATAAATTAAGTGTATTTAGTAGATAGAGAACTACTCACATTTTCTATTTCTTTGTGTGTCGGTTTTGAGAATTTTGTCTCTCAAGGAATTTGTCTATCCTATGTAACCCACAAAATTTAGTGGTATGAAGGTATTTATGATTACTTTCCTTTTAATGATTGATCAATGGCTATCTCTTCTATTTCATTCCTAATATTGGTAATTGGTAGTTATTTTTTTTCTTAAACAGCATTGCTAGAGATCTATCAATTTTAATAATGTTTTCAATTTCAATAATGTTTTCATTTCAACCCGTAATGGCTCTATTGATTTACTCTGTGGTTTCTTAATTTCATTGATTATTGCTTTCATTTTTATCATTTCCTTTCTTCTGCTAACTTTGGGTTTCATTTGCGCTGAATTTCCTAGTCTCTTAACATGCAAATGCCAGTCATTGACATGAAAAGTTTCTTCTTTTCTAATATTAACATTTTAAGAGTATATATTTTTTTCTAAACACTGATAAGTTGCTATAGTACATAAATTTTAATTTCTTTAATGTTACCACTCAAAGTGTTTTCTGATTTCCCTGTGATTTCTTCCTCAGAGGGCATTGCTTAATGTCTCATTCCACAGGGGAATTTTAAAACATCTTATTGTTAATGGATTGTAATGCATATTGTTTCATTCCCTCTAGATTTATTGAGGTTTTCAATGGCCCAAAATATGGCATATCTTGGTGACTGGTCCATGTGCACTTGAAAAGAATGTGTATTTTGGACTCAACCAACTGAGCCACCCAGGTGTCCTTCCATCTGAAATATTAAAGTGTGCTGATGACAAATTCTCACATCTTTCATTTATTTGAAAATGTCATTATTGTACCTTAATGCTTGAAGGATTTTTTCCCTGATAATAGAACAGAATTCTTGGTTGTTAATTAGTTTTTCCTTTAACATTTTAAAGATACCATTCCATGATCATCTGATTTACTTTTTTATGATTGGAAATCAGCTATAATTCTTATTGTTGATTATCTCTATGAATGTGTCATTTACTCTTACTACTTTAAAGAGTTTTTTTTTTTAATTTATCTTTGTATTTGAGCAAACTGCATAGGGTTCTTTCTGTCTGTGTGTGTGTCTGTCTCTCTTGTAATCATTTTTAGTTTCTTGGTTCTGTGGGTTTATAATTTTTACCAAAAATTAGAAATTTTCTTTTTTTTAAATCATTTTCAACTTGATACGTAATTGGGTTGTTTTCTTTTTATAGAGATACAAATGGCACCCAACATTATATGAGTTTCAGGTGTACAACATAATGATTCTATATTTGTATATATTGTGAAATGATCACAGTTCACATGCATCACCATACATAGTTGCTATAAGCGTTGCCAGCCTATACTGTAATCTAAGGTTCATCAGATTTTTCCTCATTTCTGAAATATCTCTCTGTGTAGAGCTAACCAAATCTGCCTGACCACATCAATATTAGGTATCTGGCCTCATTTATAGAAGCTGCCATTGTTTTGGGCTAAGCAAATAAAAGCATATTTCTTTCTGTAATTCAGCATATCAGGGCTCACTTTTATGCACAATTCCTTACTAGCCCTGTGAAAATCATGCTCATAATTTTATCTGGGTTTTTCTTGTTGCTACTGAGGGGATAAAGTCTTCTTACCTTTGTTCCAAATCCCAACCAGAAGCGCACCTTTAAGAGGTGAGTTGGGACAGTGTCACATGGTACAGCATGAATACGAACAAGCAAAGGCAAGTTCAGAAAACTGGCCTCAGAAGGATGCAGAGAAAATTTCTCTGGTAATTTGATGATCGTCTTTTTTGGGGGGTGGGGGTGGGGCATTAGCATCATTTGGATCTTCCTTGGGTGGAGGTCAAAACCCCCTCCATCTCATTTCTGTGGAAAATTGATGAGATAGATTGCCGCCAGTGAATATTGGATGGAGATGCCAGAGGCGGCACTTTGGGACAGAGAACACAGTTCCTGACTTTGCGTGGGATTGCTTACGCTGGATTATCTATTTCTCAGTTCATCTTGTTTAGACTCCATATGTCCATTTTGAAATAGCTTCATCTCTTACAGTGTGACCAGTGATCTGGATTTATCTGTGGTCTCTTCACCCTTGAGAACAGGTGGCTTTTCACCTTTCCATGATCAAATGAGAAGGGTAAGATCAGGGGAAAGGAGTTTAAAATAAGAAAGATTAAATGTTCATCTGGGTCCAGCCCTACTGACCACAGTGAAAGATCACAGAGAATTTGGAACCCAAGCTTCACATGGTGTTAAACTTTTTCTTTGCCTGGAGAATTCCATGAAGCCATCGCCTTCAAAATATGTGGTGACTACAGACAACTAACCACGAATTCCTTATTTGGGGAGGTTAGCCACATGTTTCTCCCTTATAATGGATAGCATTTATTCCCCGGGATTGTTGTGAGAGGTACACAAGCTAATATCTAGAAGAACTGCTGCCTATCAAGTCCTCTATGGAATAATAACTGCTTATTTTATTATTATTATAACCAATAGTATTTCTATAAGGAGAGAAATTGGTTGGGCCACATGCACTGGGAGATTGCTGACTTGTTAAAGGGGGAGAGAGAGAGAGAGACAGAGAGAGAGAGAGAGAGCTGCCTTAGTGGCACAGACTTCTGGTCATAATGAGTTGTAGTGAGGCATCGAACATTGCTCTTGGATTTTGGAATGGAAGAATGGAAAAACAGAAGTAAATCTTTAGGCAGGGGATGGCTTGCAGTTCCAGTTTTTTGGGTTTTTTTCTACAAAATGGCTTGTGGGTTTTTTCTTAGGCTGCACTATCCAGCCCGATCACAGCTGGGTGTTGCTACCTGTGACTCTTGCCTGGGCTGGGGGTTGGGGGCATCCCTCCTGACTGTGTAAGGTAAAATAGGCTCTGTGGGCTCCAAATAGCCACAGGGAGCTTGACGATGGTAACTGGCTTTCTATCCCATTACGTGTGAATAAAACGGCACCTCCCACCCTCTCCTTGGGTGCTGTAGAAGAATCCGCAGGGTGTACAATCCTGGAGCTTATGCCTTGTGTCCGGACTACGTGCTCTGTGAATGTCGTCAGAGGGGTCGTCGAAAACAATCCATATTTAGGGGTCTAGAGGAGAGTATCTTTAAAAGCCTTACTCTTTTTTATGCCCACTTTGTAGGCAGCCCATGTAGCGTGGGAATTAGTCTGGTGAGCCTTGTGGACACATTTGCCCCTTCGTGTGACAGTTTGCTTTTCTCACATATGGGGGAGATTAGAAGTCGGCATACTTGTTAAAAGGCCTTCTCCCCAGCTCCCTACACACCAGATTGTCTGGTGAGTTAGGAGGATCAGGCTTATTTATTCACTTCACAAACATAAGTGAGCTCGCTTCTGAGTTTCCTTCAGATATAGTGCCGTAATATCTAGTTCATAGCCAAAGAAAGGAAAGGAAGCAAAGTAACATTGACTTGAAGAGCTTGCCCAGGTTCCTTCCCTGAATGCTGGCTGTAGCAGACACTTGGCATTTTCAGGCCATCTCAGCATGACTCAAGGGTCTGCTCGTCCATACTCTGAGTATTTCATACTCTCAAAACACGAACTAACAAATATTACCCATCGTTATTCCTACTGCTTTCAACACTATCAGAAACACGTTTTATTGCCTCCATTTGACAGACGTCGCTCTTGAGGTTGGACGACTTGCCTCAGTTTCCAAGATTACGAAGTGATAGAGATGAAATTCACAATTACAGAACCAAGTCACTTAACTGCACATGCTGCCTCTTACCCTACCACTGAGTAACTTTCCGAGGATTACCTGTAACGGAACCAGGATTCAAATGAAAATCTTTCTGACTCTCCAGCCCCAGTCTATCTGCTTTGCCTCACCTTCTTTCCAGGTCCAGCAAGAAGATAAGAGGCAGAGTGATAAAGTTCGAAGGGCCAGGCGACTCTGCACAGATTGCTAACTCCTTCCCCAGGAAGCGGAAGCTAGGAGAGCTAACACCTGGTTCACGTTTTACATTTACAAAACATTTTCAAACGTTCAGTGCTTTCGATGCTCACAATAACCCTGAGAAGCAAGCATTCTTACTTCCACTCCCATTTGAGGAAACTGTAGTCCGAGACTCAAACCATTTGCCCAGAATCATTGTGTTCAACTCGAATCTGCCTCATTTGGCTTCAAACTCTTCATTTCCTCCCGCATACAATTTTACACACACACTTTACCCTTGAGAAAGTTGCGTTCTTCCTTCATTTTGAAACATCTCAAAGAATATCTGTGCCTTCTGTGCATGTGAAATTGGCACAACGACAATTCTCTTTTTTTTCAATTTTAGCATGCTCCTTTGGACTTTTCTTGCCAAAGCAGAACTTGGATCCTTGCCGGAGTTAGCTCATTATACCCTACGTTGTACCTAAGTGGGTAGTTACTGGTACATATGACACCGTTTATGACTAAAAATTAGTTTCTTTTTCTCTTACTTGAATTCTTTTGCTGGGACTGAGGGACACTGCTTCCCACGGCCTTTCACAAAAGAGGGACGAACAGATCCATCTGTGCGTGTCCTTCCCCCAAGGTGGGGATGCACATACTGAGATTTGCTCCCATCACACTTCTAGGCTTTCTGGTATGGGCAGGAGTGGAATCCCAGGAGACCACTTTGGCTTCCATGCCTGGGTGATACGTTTCCTTCCTGACATAAAAGCGGCCCATGTCTCCTGAGATCTGTGCTGGATCTATTTTCTTTCAACTCTTTTAGCTTACTTAAAGGATACATTTGAATTGCTGATAACGAAGATAATATGATGCCATTTTTACTGGGGGAAAAAAAAAGCAAAACCAAAACAAAAAAAGAACAACAACAAACTCATCCAGGATCAAGATCAAGGTACTGAAGAGAGAATGGGGAAAACATTAATAATTCAAAGACAAAGAAAATAAGAAATGCATCTCCTAGACAGAATGAAAGATGGAATGCCTTTCTGCCTTTTTTTTTTTTAATTTTTTTTTAGGACATGCTTCTGGTTGGAGAGAAAGTCTCTGTGTCTCTACTGGTTCTGAAGATGAAAATTTTAAGGTGAATTCAATCCCCCAAATCAGAAAATGGCAAGAGTTCAGGGTCAGCTGGCACTTAAACACTGCCATCGATAAGAAAAACCATCCAGGTTACTGTTCTAAATATAACTTCGAAATTTGCTTTTAAAAGAAGGCATCAAAAAAACAAAATAAAGAAGGCATCATCTTCTCATTTTAAAGTAACATACTTAAAAAAAATTCAAACAATTGTCACATAGAAATAAAATGAATTTCAAATTTTTACTTTTATGATTATAATATAATAACAGTTACAAATTAAATATGGCTTGAGGCTCCTGGGTGGCCTGTTGGTTGAGCGTCGGACTTCGCCCCAGGTCATGATCTCACAGCTGGTGAGTTCGAGCCCCATGTTGGGCTCTGTGCTGACAGCTCAGAGCCCGGAGCCTGCTTCAGATTCTGTGTCTCCCTCTCTCTCTGACCCTCCCCCACTCCTGCTCTCTCTCCTTCAAAACTAAATAAATATTTTTAAAAATTAAAAAAAAACAAATAAGGGGGGCCTGAGTGGCTCAGTCAGTTGAGCGTCCGGCTTCAGCTCAGGTCATGATCTCACAGCTCATGAGTTCGAGCCCCGCATCAGGCTCTGTGCTGACAGCTCAGAGCCTGGAGCCTACTTCAGATTGTGTGTCTCCCTCTCTCTCTGCCCCCTAACCCACTAGCTTTCTGTCTCCGTCTCTTTCAAAAATAAATCAACGTTCAAAAAAATTAAAAAAAAAAAAAACAAATAAATATGGCTTACTTCAGAGATCTAAATATGGCTTCATATATACTTTCGGTATCTGTGTACGAATATGTAAGATTTCTATTCCATAAGTATATAGATAACATTATCTTCCAATAAAATTTATTCTGGTGCTTGAAGCGTTAGAGGAAAAATCATTTAAAAGGAGATAAATTCTGAAATACGAATATCGGTTAAAATTTGTAACAACCATTCAATAAGTCCATAAAGTGTGGAAATGTAATGTATGAATTCATACTTACTGAGTATTTGTTGGACCTAAACTTTGTGTTTCACACTGTTATTTGGCGCTAAGGATACAGAGCACAGAGTAGCAGTTTGAACCGGAATTTCAGTTTTTTAAGTTAAAACAGTTAGTGGCAATTTAAACAGCAATTTCGCACGATTTAACCTAAGAAGTAAAACATGCCCCTTGTCCTCATGGGATTCGGCCTGGGAAGGAAGACAGACTTATAAGCAGACAGGTGCAAGCACAGGGTGAAATATTAGAGTGGCTTTTTAACGGTAGGTTTTATATATATTTAAAAGTAGGAGCAGAAGGGATTAGAACACTGGATAGGAGCGGAAGGAGGGGAGATAAGAAATGGGTATGTCGTTCTGTAAAGGTTAAGGTTGCCTATGAAGCAGAGAGCATCATTTGAATCTGGGGGTGGGGGTGGCAGGGTGTATTTCTTTGTGAGTTGTTTTTTTTTTTAAGAGAAGAGAGGGAAGTTTTTATGTTGAGGGGGAAAGGAGTCAGGAGGAAGGTTATGGAGAGTGACCCCAAAGATGCCAGACGGGAGGGTTTCTGGCACTGTTTATTTGAATCGTGAGAGTCTACGTACCATGTACATGACTTAGTAAGTAGGAGGCGTGCAACAAATGTTTCTTGAACTGAAATAAAAACCCTGCTGGATTCTTCTATCTAATTTCTGACGGCACATTGTTCTCCAGGGACAATAGCTGATGAGAGTCAATTCTGGGAAGAAGTCTTGTCATTTCATTTCTAAACGCATCAGGTAAATAACGTTACAAGGGAAAAAAGGAAAGAAGAGGAAAAACAGTATTTTGAAGGACTCTGAACGGAGCCCAAAGAACAGTTTGTGGTAGAGGCAGGAAAGGAAGCAGTCTTATATTCAGAGACGATGAGCCATGCATAAGAAGGATTAATGAACGAAGACCTGGGTAAGGAAAAATATTAAAGATAAAAAAAAAAATCATGAAAATGAGAGAGGATTTTCGAAGCTCAAAGCATAGTATTCTAGAAAGGCAGCAAGAAAATTATTAGTCCTCGTTGACAGAAAGAATGTTGTTATTAATTACCTTGTGAAATACAATGGCTGTCCCTTTTTCTTACAGAAAGCGAACCCATGTAATGTGTGAATGGAGAATTAGCAAACGGTTATACTAGGCTGGGCTCTGCTGAGAAGGTAAAATTTAGAAGGAAGTTCATAGTCAGGATGAGTGGTAGGGGCAAAGAGTCCTATTTTCCATGGCAGAGAAAGAAAGAAAGAGAGAGGGAGAGAACTGTAGAGTCAAGCAAAAAAGCCTTTCCAAAATTCTGAAGTTAAAACGGACAACTGTGAATTGATTTTTATATAATCTGTGATTCTTTTCCAAATATTCCAAGCCAATCTAATTCTGATTTCAGAAGTTTTTTTCCCTCGTGGAGTTCTCTCTGTAAAGGACAAAGCTTATATATTGTCTCCACGGTATAAAGAGTGCCAAGCCCAAGCCGTTAGGACCCCAGAGTGCCTCCATTTCAATTCTCCCTCCTCTTCAACTTGTGCCTTTCTCCAGCCTCCTGGGTGTTAAGACACCTCCCTGGATCTCCATTTCAAAACCATTTCATAACTTAGTTAGCCTTTTAAAAAAAAAAAAAGGTCCTTGTTTTTGAAAATTTTATTTACTCCACTAGGGGTCAAAATAGCCCTTCTAGGCCCTACTTCCCTCTTCCCCCTCAAACCTCACCTGACACTTTTCCTGGTGACAGTCACCACATGGGCAGTAAGTGTGCCCTGAGCACCAGTAAGTGTGCACTGGGTTCTGGGTGTACCAAGTGCGTGACTGAATTACGGATGTTACTACTTCACGGAGGGCCACTGCTGTGCCCGGCTCGCTATGCCCCAGGGTCCTTCACCTGGTCACCAGTAGGGGAACTGACTTTACTAAAAGTGTGAAACCCAAAACACCTAACTATTTGCCCGAAACTCCAGAGCTCAAAGCCAAAATGAGACCAAGTAAATCTGAATTATTCTTTAAGCAACGTGCAGACATTTTTACAAGAGCCTGGACTTCAACTATCATGGATCCAGGTTCAGAGCCTGATCAGAGACATCAGCAACCAAGAGAGTTTAGTGGACGTCACCTTTCTGGGTGTCAGTTCCACCAAATGTGCAAAGAAGACGGTACTCCTTATAGGCAGCAATGGTATGATATAGGTCAAATGCCTAGCATGGTTCCTGGTTCAGAGAAGCCACTCAATAAAGAATAAGTAATTATTAATATTATTTGTATACGTTCCATATTTTCTCAATGTTTCTGGAATGTTAAAGTCCCCAAAAGACAGTCTCAGTGCAACATCGAGGGTCAAGATGAAATGGCTTATGATGTGCAATTTATCAGAGTTAGTGTAATGTATACACCAGAGCCTCCTGCTTAAGAACACACTGAAGGCAATCAATACTTCTAGCACCAAAACTTCCCTGTCATAACATTCTACTTAAACAATCGATAGGCAAATAGGAAGACCTTCATGATTTAGCATATTATTAGCATAATGCGGTGTCTCCTTGGAAGGCGACTTTGAACTGCAGTTGGAAATTGGAAGCAAGTGATTTTTTTTAAAGGCCACTCTCCTTTTTTTGGCAACTCTCCACTGACAGCATGTTACTTTTGCTTTCTTTGTCAAGCACAGGAAAACAGGAAGCACAAAATCAATTTGGACTGGGGATGGGGGTGGGAGGCAGCTGGCAGAGAAGCGGGCTGTTTCTCGCAGTGGAGTCTGGTCTACGTGAAGCGGTAAGAGATCACTCTGAGCTCGGCCCGAGTCTCCCTCTGAGCTGCTCCTTTGAGCATTTTTGAACACACAGAAGAAGAAACATGTGGGGTTTCTGGTCCCCTGAGGAGCTGTTTTTTATTTTATTTTATTTTTTTAATTTAATTTAATTTTATTTTATTTTATTTTATTTTATTATTTTATTTTACTTTCCTTTCCTTTTATTTTATTTTACTCTACTCTACTTTACTTTTATTTTATCTTGTTATTGCATTTTATTTTATTATTGTTTTTTAATGCCTGCTGGGTGTTTAAACAGTGGAGTAAGATGGAGACAAGAAGACTGAGACCTGGACATAGACCCAGCTCTGCAATGAATCAGCCATGTGACCTTGATAAAATAACTGAATATCCCATGGCCTCTGCTTTTTTCATCCATGAGGACACTGAACCAGGAGGAGGAGTTTCACACTCAAATTCCAAGTAAGGAATGCATTGTGGGAAAGTCCTGGAGGCGACCCAGAGAGGCTGGTTGGGCTGTGGCCAACTGGGGATATCTTGGGCTCAATCCAAAGACATTCAAATCCCATTAAAAAATAGTCATGCTCCAGAGAGAACGTTTGCTGGCTGCCAATTTGAGCCCTCTGGACCAGAGGATGTGGAAGGCCTTTTTTAGTTCTATGATTTGGGCCACCCTGGCACGGGAAAGTAACACCAACGGATGTTGAACGATGTGCAACTCCAGTGGTTTGCCAAGTAATGCTTAGCTATGCATTATATGAAAAACCCGAAGTGTGTAAAAAAATACTCTTGCTCTAGATATCCTGATTCTGAAACAGAAACTAAATGAATTCCAGTTTAATTAGAATTAAACCTAGGATTAATAAATGGCTTTCAGGAATTTTTAAACATACCAAACATGAACTACTGTGAAAAAAAATGTATTAGATGACAGACATTAGCTTCAGAATCATTTACCATAGTCTATGTAACTAGATATATACGCACCAGAAAGTGTTTCCCTTAATGGCCACTCAGCAGGGACTCAATCCATCTGTCTCCATTAAAAGAAAGAGGAAGGGTTTTATTTATAGAACAACTAAAAGTATCCATTGTTGCTTTATTATGCATTTTAAAATTATGAAGAAACACAGATGCTGCTTCCCAAACTTTTCAGCTCAAGTAGGACTTCTTTGATCATTTCCCAAGTCAAAGAGATCAGAACCTAGAAGGCACTGAGTGACCCAAATTATCACCCGATAGCCAAACCTCTCGATAAGCAAATCTCATCCACTTTGAAGGGCTCCTTGATTCTGCCACACAGGGTGTCATACGGACAGCGAGGGCCACAGATCACCAGAGACAAAGTAGGATTTTTGTTTGTTTAAACTTCTGCTTTTGAAGTAAATACAGGTTCATGGGAAATTGCAAAGATAGCACCCAGCCTCCCCCACGGGTTACCTGTTACACAGAGCCCGAGATCGAAACTAGAAAACTGACACAGGAACAAAGAATGTGGCTGGGTCTGCGGTGGGGTTGCGTGGGTAGGTTTGTGTAACCACACTGCAGTGAGATACACAAATGTCTCACCCGCTACGTTCTCCCATGTGGTTCCCTTTTGTATGCACACTCACCTCCCTGCCATTAATTTTTTCTCCATCTCTATGTTTTGTAATTGTGACAACATTATACAAATGGAATCACATGGGAAGTTGTACAGTGGCTTTTTTCTACTGGATCTCTCTCACTTGGCATGAGATCCTTGAGACTTATCCAGGTCGTTTCATTTCTTTTTATTTTTGGGCACTCCGTTGTATTGCAAAGGAGTATTCCATGGTATGGGTTTGTTTAACCATTTGCCTATTTTAGAACATTTTTACTTTTTTCTTGGGTAAATGCCCAGAAGGGGAATTGCTGGGTCACGTGCTAGGTGTGTGTTTCGTTTTTTAACAGACATTCAAACTGATTTCCAACATGGCTGTATCATTTTACAGTCCTACCAGCAATGTCTGAGAGATAGGGCCTCTCTCCATCCTCATCAACATTTGGTATTGTCAGTATTTTTCAATTGTAGTTGCCCTAACAGGTATGTATTGATATCTAATTGTAGTCTTTTTTAAAATGTTTATTTATTTTGCAGAGAGAGAGAGACAGAGCATGAGCGGGAGAGAGGTGGAGAGAGAGGGAGACACAGAATCTGAAGCAGGCTCCAGACTCTGAGCTGTCAGCACAGAGCCCAACGTGGGGCTCGAACTCACAAACTGCGAGATCATGACCTGAGCCTAAGTTGGACGCTTAACTGACTGAGCCACCCAGGCACCCTGTCTCGTTGTAGTCTTAATGGCTAGTGATGTTGAACATCTTTTATGGCCTCACTTTCTCTCCATATATCTTGTTCAGTTAAGTGTCCCTTCATGCTGTTTGCCCATTTTTTAATTAGATTTGTTTGGTCCTTGTTTTTTACTGTTACATTTTGAGAGTTCTTTATATAGTCTAGATATGATTCCTGTAACAGATATGTGGCTTGCAAATATTTTTTTCACAATCTGTAGGTTATCTTTTCATCATCGTAACAGGGTCATTTGCAGAACAGAAGTTTTGAATTGATGAAGAAAAGTTTATCATCTTTTTTCCTTTCTGAATTATGTTTTTCATGCCTGAGGATTCTTAGTGAAACCCTAGGTCCTGAAGTTTTCCTTCTATGTTTTCTTCTAAACATATTGTAGTTTCATATTTTACATCTAAACATATGATCCATGTTGAGTTATTTTGGGTAGAAGGCATTAGATAGAGGTTGAAGTTTATGGGTTTTGTTTGTTTGTTTGTTTGTTTGTTTATAGATGTCAAATCTTCCAATGCCATTTGTTGAAAAGGATTTCCTTCCTCCATTGAGTCACTTTTGCACTCCTGCTAAAACTAAGTTGGGCATATGTGTGGGAGACTATCTCTGATTCTACAATCTGTTCCATTGATGGAGGTATCTATCACTCCACGAATGCCACTCAGTCTTGATTACTCAAACTATAATAAATCTTAAAATTGGGTAGACTGCTCCCAGGTTATTCTTTTTCAGAATTGCTTTTAGTTATTCTAGTTTCTTTGTCTTTCCATATATTATTTTGGAATAATCTTTTCTATATAAAAAAAATTTGCCATGAATTCAATAGGAATGGCATTAAACCAGTATATCAACTTAGAATTGATACCTGTATTAAGTAGAGTTTCCTATTGTATTGGGGGGGATTGTAAGTGGTATTGTAATTTTTTTTTGAGAGAGAGAGAAAAAGTGGTAACAGAGAGAGGGGCAGAGGGAGAGAGAGAGAGAGAGACAATCTTAAACAAGCTCCATGCTCAGCACAAAGTCCAATGTGGGGCTTGATCCCACAACTCTGGGACCACGACCTGAGCTGAAATCGAGAGTCAGATGCCCAACTGACTGAGCCACCCAGCTGCCCCAGTGGTACTGTATTTTTACATTCCAATGTCCATGTATTCATTGCCAGTATAGAGACAGACATGCAATCGATATTTTTGTGTGGATCTTGAATTTTTGTGACCTAGCTCAGTTCAATTATTAATCCTAAAAGTTTTTTCTTTCCTTTGGTAGATTTCTTGGGAAATTTTACATATCTGATCATGCCATCTGTGAATAGGGAAGGTGCCCTCCCTTTCTTCCTAAGTTGTATGCCTTTATTTCTTCCTCTTGCCTTATTGAAGTGGCCAACACTTCTAATACTACATTCAATAATAACGATGACCCTGGGGTACCCGGGTGGCTCAGTCAGTTAAGCGTCTGACTTGGACTCAGGTCATGATCTCGCTGTCTGTCATTTTGAGCCCTGAGTCGAGCTCTGTGCTGATAGCTCAGAGCCCCAAGCTTGCTTCAGATTCTGTCTCCCCCTCTCTCTGCCCCTCCCCGACTCATGCTCTGTCTCTCTTGCTCTCTCTCTCAAAGTTAAAAATAAACATGAAAAAGATTTTTTAAATAATAGCGATGACACTGGTGGTCAACCTTGCTTGGTACTTGTTTCTCCCTACTTAGGGGGAAAGCATTCAATTTTTCATCATCAAATATTGTGTTTGTGGTAGGTTCTCTTTTTTTGGATGTTTTTTGGCAGTGAAGAACTTCTCATCTGTTCCTGGTTTTCTGATATCTTAATCCTGAATGGGTGTTAACTTTTGTCAAATGATTTTCCTGAATCAATTGATAGAGTCATGTGATTTTTTTATGTTAAAATGGCAGACTGCATTATTAATCTTTAACCTTTGAGCCAGCCTTACATTCTTCAAATAAATGCCATTCATTAAGATATAAAATTCTTTCTACATATTGCTAAAATTATGTTCATTAATATTTTGTTAGGGATGTTTGTGTCTATGTTCATGAGTGCTATTGGTCTTTATTTTTCTTTGTTTTGTACTGTCGTTGGTTTTAGTATCAGGATAACATGAAACACAAGCTTCATAAAATGAACTGGCAAATTCGATTTCTATTTTCTGGAAGATACTGTGTAGCACTGGAGCTAATTCTTTAAACCTTTCATAATTCTTTAAATCCATTCTCCAGTGAAAATATCTGGCCTGGAGATGTCCTTTTTTGAAATGCTTTTCATTATACATGCAATTTCTTGGATCGTGGCAAAGCTATTCAAGTTATCTAGTTCATACAGGGTGAGTTGTAGTACATGTTTTTTGAAGAATTGGTCCACTGCATCTAAGTTGTCAAATTTATGTGTGTAGAGTTGTGCATAATATCCTCTTATTACACTTTTGGTGTAGAACTTACCCTGTACTTCATCTCTGGTGGAAGTTCTGACTCTCCACTCATCCCCCTCTGATGGCACCTCATTGCTAGCAGATGGGATGGAAGTTAGAGACCCCAATATGGCCTCCACTGACCCCTCGTGGAAGAAGGTGTCTTGTTACCACCCAGCAGAGGTGAAAATTTTGACTTCCTACTCATTCTCCTTTGACATCACACTCGTGGAGACGATTGAGGTATCTTTTTATAGCCTGGAGAGTGTGACTATCTAGGCTTTCTATTCAATCTTTGGTAGGAAGTGGTAGGCTTTCTATTCAATCTTTGGTAGGAAACAACACATTCCCCTCCCAGCCCCGTGGTATTGGCTACAGTAAAGTGGTTATTACCTAGAAGATTTTCTGTCTTTCTACTCTGCCTTTTTCTTGGTCATGAGACTAAAGAAAACAGGATTCTTATTTTATTTATTTTTATTATTATTTTTATTTTTAGTCCGTGCCCAATGGCATTTCTAGATTGCTGCCTTCTCCAGTATCTGGTCTGGGACACGTGAGGCAAAAGAAAAGTCAGAGAATTCATCTTCGTGTTGTTCCTCAGGTCTCGATGTCCGCAGTCAGTCTACCTTCTCTCACCTTTCAGCATCTTCTTATGTTTGTCATACGTATAATGTCTAGAGGGGGTGTTTTTGGTACTTGGTGGGAGGAATATAGAAGAGTATTTCTACTCATCTATCTGAAAGCAGACATTCCCCCAAATAAGACACATTTAGTCCAAACTTTTCACATTCTTTTGCTGGTTCTTCTTGAACCTTTAGGCATATTTCCCATATACTTTCTGACCAAATTATGTAAGGAAGGATATAATAAATGTACGATAAAATTGTTTCCAACATAAAACCTGTGAAGAGCCCAAAATAAATCAGGAAAAGGAAATGCATTTCATTTTATTTCAATCAAGGCTTTATCCAGGCAGCCTAGCACCCAACAAAGTATACTTTCCAGTGTTTATATTGTTTCTACCTTAGAGCAGAAAGGCAGGAATTTAGGGAAAATGAGCTATTTTTGAAAATTGTTATGTGTCTTTGGGGGCTAAACTTATGCCAGACGGCAACTTAAGGAACGAAAAGAAGTTAAAATACATTAAAATGTGTATTTTGACTGGATGATAGACTCTAAACATATCTCCATTTTTAAATAGCACAGGAGAACTTAAAAAGGCTTCCTTGGAAAAGGCAAATTCTCACATAGGTATTAACAGCCAACACATGACTAGATTTAAACTACCAGGCCCAGTCTTGGTGGTGGTAGCATGTGCCTCACCTGATGTCCTGTATCGGTGTCTTAGTGACAAGGCATTTATATTTCTGCTTTCCTGGATTTCTAACTGAAAAGGAGATCGAAATCCAAATTCATGTTTTGGCAAAACAGTATCTCAATGATAATGAGCATACGTATTCATTTGTGGTTAGGCAGTTGAGTATCATTTAGATTAGGATTAAACTTAGAAGTCTACAATGTGATTTTCTACCTAACTTTACCCCCTAGACACTGCTCTGCATCACGAGCTGGTTCGAGAACACAGACAGTATTTTGCAAAGCTTTAGGTCTAGACGTTCACTATTTTTCATTTTTCATTATTTATGCTTCATGTACCTAATTGTTGCTCTCACTGCTTTGGATGTGTCTGAATTAATCAGATATTTCTAATACCAAGCCAGTTACCTAAATCATAATGAGATGCAACTGTGTACAATAAAATGCAACTTTTTCTCTTTTGATTTCGTGACAAAGTCAGCAAAAGCCCTCCGTATTTCTGTAGTTCACAAAACACTTGGTATCGAAGCTTATAATATCCATTGTTCTTAAGAATTACTTGCTAAACTGTTAAGACTCGCTCAAGATTTTTAATAGCACATTGTTAATAACTTAATTTGCTATAAGCAGATGACAATGATTCACATCTGTGAAAAAAAAAGTAATAAGATTAAGGCTAGATAATTAAAAATTAGATAACAATGCACATGCTAACAAACACCAGCAGACCGCATTACTCCTACGGATGTAACGCAGAGTGAGTATCAAAATATTTTCTTTTTTTTCTTATAATATAAATAAATCATAAAATCTATAAGAGGTAAGCATATTACCGTTTGCAACTGGATCACACTGGGGCTCTTTTGACAACAGTATTACCTGGATCTAATGAATTCCCAGGCTTCAATTTCCAATTGCATTTCCTAATTAAGCAAGACAATGTGCAGAAATGGTCTGCTCTGTGCCTGATGCTGGGTCTTGTGATAAGTTTTACATGCACGGATCATCCAATTAAGCCCCACGTCCCCCTCGGTTGCTATAGCTTAGAGAATCCAAGTTTTGTTGCAGCTGGGGTGAGTGTATTACATTTTTCCCCAAGTTCCTTCAGTGAGCAAGCTCCAAAGTGGGAAATAAAAATCAAGTTCTGCTGACTCCAGCTTTGCCTGTTCTGCTGCGTCCAGCCCAGGCTCTTCTGTTCCCTATAAAATGGAAACCGTTATGATGTCCTCTGACGGCAACAGAAATGCTTGGCTAGATCACTTCTCTTCCACAGCGATTCTAGAAAGTGATTAACGAGCTGGTAGTTATTATAAGAGTTACTTTTTTACCAAAAGGAAAAATACACCACTTGTGATTTTTCGTGTAACCAGTAAGTATTCTGTCCTGTGTCGGAGCAGGTCTGAGCCAGAAGCCGCAGTGCCTTTTGCGTTCAAGGATGCCTCTCTCGCAGTTACCTTTTTCAAATGCTAGCCGAGGCCTTGCCCCCTTTACCCGTGCAACGTTTGCAAAGGCACAAGGACAACTGCCTCCACCCTGAGCGTGTCCACCTGCCGGCTGAGGCATCCTGGTTCGCAAGGAGGAAATCCTCATCTGCGTGCAACCTAGGAGAAGCATGGGACAAACCTTTCGTTCTCAGAGAAACACCCGACTCCGGGTAAAGCTGAGTCATAGGCGCCAGCCTCCTTTCTTTGTGAGATAAACCTGACAGTTTGGGTTAAAACCATTTCATAATCTCCTAGATCTGTAAGCCTTGCCAAGAGGGGTGTGCCTGACCAACTCTGTCCAGAGCTGGAGTTTCCATGATGGAAGAAACTTGTTCTAAACGCAAGAGCCTCTCGGCAGAAATCCCCTGGAAGAGGTGTTTGCAAAACCAAGAAAACCACGGCTCGAGGCATTAGCTGCTCTTACTTTTACGGTGTCCGGGCAGACGACGGGTCTCCTGCAGTGAAGACACGAACACCCTCGCCATCAAGTGCTGCTAATCCGTATTTTATTCTAAACAGTTCACAGGCTCAGATTAATCAGAGCCAATTATTGTCAGGAGAAAGAGGGAGAGAAAAGCCAACAAATCTCTATGTATTGAATGTCACTCTACCTATATTTACCGTTGAATCCTCACAGCATTCTTGTGAGGATTTGGTTTTCTCTGGCTGGTGAGCACGCGAGACTCCAAGAGGTAGTTTGCCCGGATTCACAAATCTGGTAAATGGCACGTAAACCAGAGAGACTACACTAAGCATGTCTAGTTATTAAGTATCTACTACTGTGCTAGACGCTACATTTATTTTAGCTTTTATTTTTTCATTCAAGTATAATTAATACACGGTGATATATTAGTTTTGGATGTGCAATAGTGATTCGACAATTTGTGCATTTCTCAGTGCTCATCGAGGTAAGTGTGCTCTTAGTCCCTCTGTTGATTTTACCCGTCCCCCCACTCACCTTCCCTCTTCTAACCACCAGTTTGTCCTCTGTGTTTGAGAGTCTGTTTTTTCATTTGTCTCTTTTATTCTTGTTCATTTTTTTTCTTAAATTCCACATATAAATGAAATCATATGATATTTGTCTTTCTCTGACTTACTTTACTTAGCATTTATACCCTCTAGGTCTATCCCTGTTGTCACAAATGGAAAAATGCCATTCTTTTTTGTGGCTGAGTAATATTCCATTGGATATGTATACGTACAATATATATATATATGAATACACACACACACACACACACACACACACACTACATCTTCTTTATCCATTCATCTATCTATGGGCACTTGGGTTGCTTCATCTCTGGGTTATTGTAAATAATGCTGCAATAAACATCGGGGTCCATATATGTTTTTGAATTAGTGTTTTTGTTTTCTTTGTGTAAATACCCAGTAGTGGAATTGTTAGATCACATGCCGTTCTGTTTTTAATTTTTTGAGGTACCTCCAGACTGTTTTCTACAGTGGAAAACCAATTTTCATCCCCACCAATGCACTACATTTAGTCCTTACATGACTCTATAACTTAGGTGTTATTTCTCATATGACAGAGAAGTAACTGAAGCCTCAAAAGGGCTTGATGGCCTTCCCAATGTCACATGGCTACCAAGTCAAAACTTCATGGGCTGCTCCAACTCACTCCAGAGCTCATGATGATCCCACCGGGTCCAGGGCTTTCTGTCCGGGTGACTTCAAGGCAGATGGCTTGCCACTGTGTCACAATACCTCCAGGCAGAAGTATTCATAATGAAAATACCAAATGTTGAAACGTTGAGCTCTGTCAAACAGCTCAGTTTAATTCACAAGCCACACATCCTCCATAAAAAAGTAAAAGAAGAATTCTGGGGTGTCTGGGTGGTTTAGTTGGTTGAGTGTCTAACTCTTGATTTCACCTCAGGTCACGATCTCATGGTTCTTGAGATCACACTCCGTGCTGGGCATGGATCCTGCTTGGAATTCTGTCTCTCTGCCCCCTTCCCCACACATGCTCGCTGTCTCTCTCTCTCTCTCTCTCTCTCACTCAAAAAAAAAAAAAAAAAAAAAAAAAGAATTATGAGAAGTTTGCAAGTGAAATACCAGGTAGAGGAAATGAGAATCAGGGTACGACAGCGTATTGCCTCTCTGTTTTGATTTGTGGCTTTGAAGGCCATTTGCTATTCTGGAGAGAGAATGGAGTCCAAGGTTGGAGAAGCCCAGCCTGACCTGTAATCTGGGCTAGTCTCATTGGGCCAAACTTGCTCACCTACAAAATTATTTGATTAGATTTAATAGTAAAACTAAGACACCCTCTTGACTTTATTATTTATTTTTTTTTAATTTATTATTTTTTAAATGTGCATCCAAGTTAGTTAGCATCTAGTGCAATAATGATTTCAGGAGTAGAATCCATCGATTTGTCACCTACGTATAACAAACACCCGGTGCTCATCCCAACACGTGTCCTCCTCAATGCACCTTGCCCATTCAGCCCATTCCCCCACCCAAAACCCCTCCAGCAACCCTCAGTTTCTTCTATGTATTTAAGAGTCTCTTATGGTTTCTCTCCCTATTGTTATATTGTTTTTGCTTCCCTTCCCTTATGTTCATCTATTTTGTATCTTAAATTCCACATATGAGGGGAGTCATATATTTGTCTTTCTCTGACTTATTTCACTTGGCATAATACCCTCTAGTTCCATCCACATTGCTGCAAATGGCAAGATTTCATGCTTTTTGATTGCCGAGTAATACTCCATTGTACATATATACCACATTTTCTTTAACCATTCATCAGTTGATGGACATTTGGGCTCTTTCTGTACTTTGGCTATTGTTGAAAGTGCTGCTATAAACATTGGGGTGCACGTGCCCCTTTGGAACAGCACACTTGTATCCTCTGTATAAATACCTCGGAGTGCAATTGCTGGGTCGTAGGGTAGTTCTATTTTTACTTTTTTTTTTTTTTTTTTTTTGAGGAACCTCCATACTGTTTCCCAGAGTGGCTGCACCAGTTTGCATTCCCACCAGCAGTGCAAGAGGGTTCCTCTTTCTCCACATCCTCGCCTCTTGACTTTTTTAAAAAGATTGTTAACAATAGCTAAAGAAGCAAATACTGTTGTAGTCATTTATAACAAATCTCACTCTGAAATATATAATGTACAGCCTCCCTAATATTCCTTAATAAATTTACCACTCTCTTCCAAAAAAAGGCAGGGGGGAGTGCTAAGTTCCCTTCAAAACATTACAGCACCTTGAGAAAATCACTTTAGGATTTGTGTGTGTGTGTGTGTGTGTGTGTGTGTATGATTATCCATAAAAACCAAATAAAAAATACAGGCATGATGGCTAAGGCTTATTATGTTCTAAAGGCATCAGGCAGGAAGTCCAAAGACACTTTATCAATTTGAAACACTTTTACTGTGATGATTTCTCATTTTATTTAAAGAATTTCAAAATTAAATTAATAAGTGGGGGCGTTGAATAGCTTCTGTTATGCCAAGGAATTGTCTGGGTTGTCCAGACACTGCTACCAGGTGAAACAAGGGGTCTCTTCATGACAACCATACCTAATGCCCACTTATCCTTGAGCACAGAAAGCTAAGCAATCAATATAAGAAGGAATGTATACAAGTGTATGCACATGTAGATACCACATTCAATCATTTCAGTAACATAAAATAAAAATTAATGGACATCCTCTGTACGTATTAATTCAAAACACCCAAATGGGTAACAATGTGAAAAGTAACAGAAAAAAATGTAGTCGTTTGTTCTTATTTGTTTGCTTGTTTGTTTATTTCTGTGCTCTTCTGGGAATTATTCACTTAATACAGTTGTTAAAGACATAAAGGCTACTTACCATAAGGTATGCCTGAAGAACTTGGCAATAAAACAATTATGGATATCTTTTGAGATAAAGTATAAAATCAAACTATAATGATTTGAATAAGAGAGCCACAGGTCATCTTGGGGAAAGATGATGGCTGTTATACTACCCTGGATTGATCACACCTGCCTGAATGTATGAATTGGTCAAAAAAGGAAACTTGGACCAGGAAGAAACAATGATCGTTATTTCAATGTTTATTTATCTTTGAGAGAGAGAGACAGAGAGAGAAAGAGAGAGAGAGTGAGCAGGGGAGGCGCAGAGAGAATGGGAGACCCAAAATCGGAAGCAGGCTGCAGGTTCTGAGCCGTTAGTGCAGAGCCTGATGCAGGGCTCGACCTCATGAACCATGAGATGATGACCTGAGAAGAAGTCTGATGCTTAACCGACTGAGCCACCCAGGTCCCCAGTGATCATTATTTCAAAAGCTGTCTGCCACCAAGGTCACCAGTCAAAGGATGTGTGGTATAATGGCAAATGTATATTTACTCTTTGTCCCTGGTTCCTGGCACAGAGCTAACTAAAACCCTAGCAATTTCTTGAGTGGGCAGGAGCTTCTATTGTCACTCATAACAAAATCCTTTCAACCATACCTGTGTTATGCTAATGGAGTGATTCTAGCAGGCTCCTAGATGGCTTCTGGATGGGCTGGTTGCCAGAAACACCAAGGTATGGTTAAAAGGCTGGGACTTTCAGTTCTCACTCCTACCCCCTGACTGCTGGGGAGGGGAAAGGAGCCAAAGGTTGAGTTCAATTACCAATGGCCAACGATTTAATCATCATGCCTATATAACAGAACCTTCATAGAAACCCCTTAGACAATGGGGTCCAGAGAGCTTCTGGGTTGCTGAACACACCAGGGTGACAGGATGGCATACCCAGGGAGGGCACAGAAGCTCTGTGCCTCGCTTGCTCACGCCATACTTTAACCTTGCATGTCTGCTATTTGGCTGTTCCTGTGTTGTATCCTTTATAATAACCCAGTAAATGTGTTTTTTTCTGAATTCTGTGAGCTATTCTAGCAAATTATCAAAGTTGTGGAGGTGTCACGAGAACCCCTGAATTTATAGCCAGGTTAGACAGAAGTGCAGGGACCCTGCAGGGACTTGAACCTGCAACTTACATCTGAAATAAGGGCAGTCTTGTGGAACTGAGCTCGTTAACTTAGGCGGTCTGCATTCACTCTGGACAGTTTGCATATTAGTCTGCTTGAGCTGCCATAATGACATCGACTGGGTGGCTTAAATACTAAAGATTTCTTTTTTTTATAGTTCTGGAGGCTGGGAGTTCAAGATCAAAGTGCCAGCATGGTCAATTCCTGGTGAGACCTCTCTCTCTGCCTTGTAGCAGCTTTTGTCTTCCTATGTCTTCACACAGCCTATTCCACGCATGTGTGGAGAAAGAGAGAAACCCCCCACTGGGGGTCAGGCTTCAACACAGAATTTGGGGAAACACAAACATTCATCCCATAACAATTATTGTCTACGAATCGGAGGGTTGGTGTTGGAGAAGACACCAGGTTTTTGGCATCAAGAAAAAAGCCTCTCGGGATGCAAACAAAATTTGTCTTCAGGAAAAGGCTTATCGTTTGATTAGGAAAGCGTCGTCATGCTCCTTTTAGGTTCTGTAGGTTACTGCTCCACGATTCAGTCTCGAGAGACAGACTGAAATGAGAACCTGAGTTGCCCTTCAGCCCCCACTAAGATGGCCCATCCAATACCTCAGTCGCTCAGTTCCATGACCTAGCCCTGTAAGACTTTCTTCCCTCTGCCTCAGCCATGCTCTCTCAAAGTCATGCCCAGGACTTGTCACCACCTGACCTTGATCCACCCCAAGTATTCCACATTCTTCCCAATGGGAAGAGGTCTCCAAGGATGCCTCCCCCACGTTCCAGTCATGTCCCAGTCACCATGTCCCAAATCTTTCTTTGCTTCCTTCTTACTCAACTTCGATTTCATGTCCCTCCATTTCAGAGACAACTTTGTCACGACCCTAAACTGCTTTTTCCCTTTTTTTTTTTTTCCATCATATCCATCTGCAATGATCTACAATTCCACCCAACCATTCCCTCACCAGGCAAAGATTAAACCTTCTTCTTAACAGAAAAGTGGAAGCCATCATTTGGAATATCCTTCAACATCCAAATTAATCCACCCTGCTGTGTCTAGAAACATCCATTTTCTTTCTTCCTGTTTTTCTCAGCTGTGCCCTTCCCTTATCCAGAGCTAACCCCTGTGCCAGTGTTTTGATCCTAAGGTAGCCGAAATTACTAATAATCCCCTCTGTCTAGTGGAATCACCCGCATAGATCCACCCTATTATTGCCTTTGGCGCATAAAGTCCCCCAACTAAACCAGATACATGATCAACAAAAACCTTTCTCTATCACACTTCCCTGTTCACACCCCAAACTTTTGCTTTTCTACTTCATAGAAAACCTCCTGAGTGACTGCTCCCTACTGATTGGTTCCATTCCTTCCCGTTCCCTTGGGGTCATTTCCCCTCCTAGTGCCTTGTGGGGCACCTCCCTCTCCTGCTTATCGCCCTTTCTGGACACACGCTCCTCTCCACAGCCATGAAATGCCTCTTGCAATTCGTGTTTTGACCCTTTGCTTTTTCCACATCGTACTCTTTTCCAAGGACAATCTCACCCACCCTCAACTACCTCTTCAAATCAACTGTTGAGAGAGCTCAGGTCTCTCTTCTGAGCTCTAGCCAGCATAACCAGCCACTATTAACAGGTTAATTGAGTATCTCAAATGCACCCAAACTCCACATGACCAACACTGAACTCATGATTTTAGCCTCCAAGTCCTGCTTTTTCCCTAGGGTTTCTTATTTCAACGTGCATCCTTTCAGCTGCATGAGTCACATCCGTGGCTTTTCCTTCTTTTATTGCTAATATCCAATCCATCGCTGATTCTTCTTCATGTTCTTCCTCTCACGATTCTCCGATCCTTCCTCCTGTCCTTTCTTCAGCGGGGGGGGGGGGGCAGTTTTTAGTTCCAACATTTATCATCTTTGGATTGGACTGTTTTCTTCTGCAGACTCTGGCACACCTCCAGTACCTTCTCCACGCTACGACCAGCGTGGCTCTTTTTTCAAAATTTCTATCTGAGTTCTGACGATCCCCTGAGTTCCTGCATGGTCCAGCCTCTCAGCCCGTCTTTCCGGCCTCTTCGTGGGCTTCATACAACTCCTCTCTGCACCCCTGCTCTCCAACGCCAGTGGACATCTTCTGTTATCCCAAGGGACCGAGCACCGACTCTGTCTGGAAGGCTGTGCTTCTGTCCACTCCTCCTTCTCTGCTGTCGTACCAGCCATGTCTCCTGATCGGTGTGAATGTGACTTCGCCTTCCTGATGCCCAGCCTAGGCTAGAAGCTATCGTTTAATGCTCCCAAAGACCAAGTTTCTTTTCTTCAGAGTACTAACCGCACTTTGTGATTATATACTCATGTGTGTAATTATTTTATTTAATTTATATTTGAGAACACGGGCTGTATGTTTTTTTGCTCTCTGTTGTATCCCAAGACCTATCACAGTGTTCGGCACATGGTAGGCATTTAATAAACATTTTCTGAAGATGATAGTATGATTATATAAAAGGGGGAATTTTTTAGTTTGTTATTAGTTTTCATGAGAATGCTTCAACAGTCATTTTATTAAAACTTACATATGCCATCTTTTATTATTAAAGTAAGTGGTGCTTCCCTTGTATCTAAACAGCAAGAGAGTATCTATACAGAGTCGTCAGAGTAATCTATAGGTATATTTGGGTCAAAAGCCAATGAACAACTAAATAAACATTAAAATAACCATTCGGCTCAGAGCCTGAGGCCTGCTTTGGATTCTGTGTCTCCCTCTCTCTCTCTCTCTCTGCCCCTCCCCCATTCACGCTCTGTCTGTATGTCTCTCTCTCTCTCTGTCAAAAGCAAATAAACATTAAAAAAATAAAATAAAATAACCGTTCAGATTATGCAACAATGTGAATAATTTTTAGAACAGAGCTAAGTGCAAAACTAGGATACATAATTGTACGCCCATTTTTTTTTAAATAAGGGATTTTGCTATTTTTACATGTACGCTGGGAAAGGTAGTTTGGGAGTTTAAGAGAGAAGGTGGAGATCTCTTTTTTTAATGTTTATTTATTTTTGAGAGAGAGAGAAAACATGCGCATATGAGAGGGAGGGGGAGAGAGAGAGGAAAACCTGGAATTCAAAGCAGGCTCCAGGCTGACAGCAGACAGCCCAATGCAGGGCTTGAACTCACAAACTGTGAGATCATGACCTTAGCAGAAGTCAGACACTTAACCAACTGAGCCACCCAGGTGCCCTGAGATCTCTTAATAGAGTAGGATAGTTGTTGCAACAACACGGCAGTGCAGAAATTGCCACGAAGGGATGGTCTGTGATGGACCATGGCCAATAATCTTTGGGAGCAGTGACAGCTGGTCAGTCTGGTTAGCTTTTTTTTACCCCTTTCCTGCTTTGAAATTCCCTTATGACACGTATTTCCAGAAAACTAGCTAACCAGGACAGTTAAGTGTTCCACTTTTTCTGGGAACTAAAGACAAGGTTAGATACAGGTGTTGGGACTCAGTAATATGAGTGAGAGACAAAACAACATAGAGGTAGCAGTAAGTTGGCAAGAAGCGGCTGGGGAGGGGATTCTAGGAGCAGGACTTTGGAATGACAGATAATAAATGATAACTAGGACAAGAAATTCTCAGAAATATTTGAGAAATACTGAATTATGTTACAGTCACACCATATGGGAGCCATAAAGTATTTTGTTTGGATATTAAGAGTAAGGCATGATCCATGAGGATTATAAAACAGGATACTCACTTTACACAAACAGAAAGAACAGCCCAAGACTCAAACATTGGAAGCACCTTCGTGCTAAGCCACCGGACTCAAGGATGTTATTCCACTGGCAAGAGAACCGCAAATGTGGAGATAAATGCATCAGACTATCTTAGTCGGATGTCATTATATATTCAAATCACTTATTGATTTTCCCTTGATCTGACTCCCTGCTCGTTCAGTAAACTTCTGATTATATCTGACTTCCCACATAGAACTAACCAAGAGACATTGCCCTTCAGTGTTTATGACAGTTCATTTCTCACTGCAAATTAATAAATCGATGTTCTGATTTTATCCATTGACCTCATGCATGCGTTTATCTTAAAGATGAAACCACTCTCCATTTGCTGTTGGAATCGGTTTTCAAAGCTAACAAGGTGAACAAGTAGCCTCTGTACTGTGAAAAGGCTACCAGGGAAATGTCATCCTTTGGGATTCTCTTCCCAAGTAATCAGTCTCTTTCCCACTGGTGCATTTTCTCCATTCGACCACCCTACAAACAAGCATCTGTGTTAAAAAACATTTATTATAGGGACACTTAGGTGGCTCAGCTGGTTTAGCCTCTGACCTTGGCTCAGGTCATGATCTCATGGTTGGTGAGTTAGAGTCCTGTGTAGGGCTCCGTGCTGACAGCTCAGAGCCTGGAGTCTGCTTTGGATTCTGTCTGTCTGTCTGTCTGTCTCTCTCTCTCTCAAAAATAAATAAATGTTAAAAAATTAAAAAAAATATATTTATTATAGGGGCACCTGGGTAGTCGGTTAAGTCTCCGGCTCTTGTTTCGGCTCAGGTCATGATCTCTTGATTTCAGCTCAGGTAATGATCATGGTTCATGACTCAAGGTTCATGAGTCCCATGTCGGGGTCTGCATTGACAGCACAGAACCTGCTTGGGATTCTCTCTCTGTCCCTGCCCTGCTTGTGCTCAATCTCTCTCTAAATATATAAACTTAGTAAAAAGAAAAAAACATTTGGTATAGAAATAAGCATAAACATGAGCCCTTATTTTGAGAGTTTATAGTCTTTGGGGGAAGAAGAAATCTTCACAAATACCTTCATTCATTCAAAGTATTTATTGATTGAATAGTGCCATATGTTAATGTTATAGAAAATAATTACTCGAATAAATAAAACTATTTTTCAAAAAGCAAAATAACTACATATAGGATTCAGAAAAATTAATTCCACTCTAGGTAGAGAAATCGGAGCTACGTGGAAGAGGGAAGCATTAAATTAGACTTGAAGGATACAAGAGGTTTCAATGGATTTTAGGAGAGTAGAAAGAGCAAAAGAGAGAGAAGAGGGTGAGTTTGGATACCCAAAGTAAAACAATACGACTTGTTATGAGTTGAATTGTCCCTCTTCCCTGCTCCCCCCACTTCTTACGTTCAAGTCCTAACCCCAGGAGCTGAATGTGAACTTATTTTGAAATAGCAGTGCTGCAGTCATATTTACTCAAGTTAGGATGAGATCAGTGGTGCGGGCGCCAGTCCAGTATAACTGGTGTCCTTGTAAGAAGGGGCAATTTGGACACAGAGAGGGAGGATGCCACGTGAACATGAAAATTGCTTTCCACACACCAAGCAGAGAGGCCTGGAACAGATGCCTCCCCCATCGCCCTTAGAACGGACCAACCCTGCTGACAGCTTGCTCTAGGACATCTAGCTGCACAACTGTGAGACAATCCATTTCTGTAGTTGAAGACACCCAGTGTGCAGTCCCCAGAGGACCGACATACCACTGCTGACGTAAGAGTCCCAGATGTCAAACTCATAGAAAATAAGACTAGACGGGTGCTGGAAGTGGGTTTTGTGTTGGTTTGTTTTGTTTTTTAAGAGTCATAACCATCAACCACGTTATCTTGAAAAGGTTGGGAAAGGGGCAGGAAAATAATTATTTACTAATTCGCTACCAGTTAACACGTATTGTAAAGTAACTTTATCTCATTTATTTCTCACAAGAAACCCTGGGAGAAAGGGTGATTAACACAGCTATGACCCGAGTACCAGTCGTCAGAAGTAATCAATAAATGTGCATTAAGTGAATAAGCAACCAATGGTACTTTGCCCTTGTTTGGGCTCAGCCACTATAAAGTCCTAGTATTGTGTTTTCGGCTTGGTAGGTTTCTCATAATATTTCTTGAGTAAGTTGCCAAAATGTCCTGACTCTCTCCACAGTTCCTATTAAATGTGAGAAATAATGAATGTTCTCACTAGTTGAAGGGTCAGTATCTCACAGAGGAAGATTCATTTCCTCCTTCCGAGTAGCAAGTTCAGAAACAGAACAAATTATACTTTAACCTGAAAAATATATTTGCACAACCATGGTTCCTTACATGCCCTGCCTACGCGCCTTATCTTCGTTTTAAAGAAAATAAATGCTTTGGTTTCTAATTCATATCCCTCACTAGGGCATGGAGAATAGAGCAGCGTGGCTAGTCGAAAGTACTATCTCCCATAGTCCTTTGCCTTTTCTAAGACCCCTTTATTTTTCTTAGGCTTGTTCGGCTAGAGACAATGATAATGTCGGGCTGCCCAGATTACTGTAAATCTGTTGTAAGGAAACAGGAGGAGAAAGCCCTCCCACCCAGGAAAGGAAAACCACTGACTCTACATCCTTTTCCAAGAAGCATCATCGAATCTTGTGTCCCAGTCCACGTAGCTCACCTATACGACGTCCATTTCTCAACAGTGCTGAGGAAGGAGGTGTTCAAGACAGAGTCACAGGTAAGTAGGCACTCTGGAATAAAGAAGCAACGTGAACCCAAGCTGAACCCTACCTACTCAAATTTAGACCTAACTGTACCCTTAGAAAACTGATAGGGGTACCATCACATGAGAAACTAGAGAACCTCCTCGGAAAAGAAACAAAGAGTTCGCCTCAAAGGAAGAGGAAATTCAAGTGCTGGAAGCTAAGGATCCCTGAGAGGGAAGGACACCTCTAAGCCAGGCCTGCTGCCTCTTCTCCAGCCTGTCTCCAGATGTGGTCACCAAATGCTCTGGCTGAGTCCTAGTGAAAGAAGACCGCCACACGAGGAAGGCATGAGTGAAGGGATCTGCTACCGTCACCCTGGCACTGGCATACGTAGCCACCGTGGCCGAGGTGGACACACTCTCTTCATTTTAGATCTCAGGGGACGACTTTTCCTGGGGACTCCCATGCCTGTCTGCGGGGTGCTCGCAGACGGGAGTGGTTCTGAAGGGCATGCGGGTGGTAGACTGGACAAGTGCCGTTCGGTACTTGCCTGGCCCTGGCTGCCCTCCCGCCACACTGGACTTTTGTTTATTCCTGGAATATGGCAGGGCTGTCTTTTCCCAAGAGCCTTTGCACCACCGCCCGCTCTGGAAGCCCGCTCTCTGGATCTTGGGTGGCCGTTCTTCCTGTCATTCAAGTTTCAATTCAAGTGTCAGTCTTTCAGAGCAGTTTTCCCCAGGTTCTCCACCCACTAGCCCGGCCCCATTGTACAAAAACTGTCTCACCTGGTAGTTGTTACATCCCTTACTGACACATATGGCATTTTAAATGTGTGTCTACTATACGCGTGTTATTCTTACTGTTGTATTTCATCATCTATCTCTCTCCCGGTGAATGTGAGCTCCAAGAAGACAAGGACCCTGCCTGTTCCATCCCTTTTTGTGTCTAGTGCCTAAAAGAGTATTTGGCAATGGATAAGCTCTGGGTAAGCCCCTGTCGCCCGCGTGCATTCTTACCCTCAGATAGGCGTGCGGGAAAACCATGGAATACAAATGCATGGGTATGAACTTATCTTGCTGGTATCTGGGTATCAAGTGAGCATCTAGAATAATCTTGGGACTCAAGGTAAGCAGGAATTTTAAGGACAAGGCAGAGTCATTGGTGACGAGAGGAGCCCGGAATCAGGAGAGGAGACTCAGGCACAGAGGCTCATTTGCATTCATCCTTCAGCCATTTCTTGCACTTGGACGATACACAATGACGGCCGTGCACCATCCCCTCTTGCAGGGGTCCAAGAGCAGCGGGACACGTAGCCTTGGCCAGACAGTACCTTTCGTCTCAGTCGAGTGGCACTAAGTAAGCACCTCCTCGGAGCACGCCTGCGCCTCCCTTGCTAACATTTCTTCGTGCAGCGGTTGCCATGGCACCGACCTGCCTGGTTGACGTCTAAATATAGTGATAAAAGATTTCATCTGCTCTCAACTACTAAAAGACAAATTTGAAGAGCAAAGAAAAATAAATGTTTCTGTGCCATTATTTTTTTCGGGGGGTGGGGGGAGAATACATTTTCATCTTTTTGGTTAAGACGGTGAGAAAGAGTGATTGATGGTTTTTATTTATATTTGAGGTTGTTTGTTGCATTACCCATTGATGTTGTGCTAAAGTTTGCTTTTTTAAAAGATCATAAGCTATTTGGGAAGTGGGGGGGGTGATAAATAAACAACTGTGTTCTAGAATGACTCTTTTAGTAATTCTCAAGTAGGTATGACATACGTGGAAATTACTCAGGAGAAACACCTTGTGATGACTCAAAACATTTTAGGCAGAGAGGAGAAAATACATATTAAGGGGGGGGGGAAGGGGGCGTTTGTTTACCTAAGGGCATAACCAAAAGAAAAAAGAAACACAATATTGTTTCATGGCCACAGATAAACTTCCTATGCATTATACGACCCTTCACTTTACAAGAGCCAAGATGACAATCCCTTGCAATGGTTGTATTTACTAAAAGGCCTTTGAATACAATATAAGAATTTGTTCCCTTTTCCAGAATAATGAGAACAACTTGAACTTTGAGAGAACTCACAAAATGTAAAGCTTTCAGGAAAAAAAAATACAGTGTATGAAATCATAAAAGTACCCATTTGACTCTGGAGTCATAAACTGTTCATGTAAAGCAGACTGATTTATTTTAAAACCAGCCGCTTTGAACAACATGTCAAACAAGTTGTCTCTTTCTCTAGGGAGATGCCTTCCCCTAGACGTGGTTTTCAAGGGAGCCCTGGGCTCAGAGTCAGAAGCCTGAGTGCTTCTGGCTGTGGAAGGGGGCTCTGTCTGCTCATCCCTCGTCCCTGGGCTCCCCCAGAGCTTGGCACACAGGAACGACCCCTGTAAGCCAGTGTGGTGCCTCTGCTGGATGCTGACAGAATCTGGACAGTTGTCCCTCTGAAGCTAGCATCCTGACAATAAAATGGAGCTTGGCCAAGCCTGAATCTGTGTTTTTCCAGCTCTAACGTTGGTGGACACCACACCAACCAGTAGGGACTAGTTTACTCAGGCTGTGTGCCCTGGGGAGCCCAACGCCAAAGCCTTGGAAATAACTGGTTTCTGAGGTAGCGAATGGGGCTGGGAGCCATGCTCATCAACAAGGCATGTGTGAAAAGATCCTGAGAAGGTGCCGCCTGCCGTCAGGGCTGCCGTGTCTTGAAGCGTCACCCCTGTCTGCAGCAATACAAAGTCTGGAAGAGCAAGCCATTGGGTGCCAGCCTTACTCACATCTATTGTTCCAAACACGGCCTTCCCAGTGCTCTTTTCACACAGCAGCCCATTCAAGATGGCTGCCTCCGCGGTGAGCTAAGTGGGCACAGTGTTCACATGAGGGCCCTATGTTTGTGCTCCTTCCCAGACTCAGTAGGGTCTCCTCCATCTTCTTCACATGAACCAAGTGCTCAGCTGCCCCAAAGTTCTTTCTGTCATAGAAAAATTCTGAAAAATTTATTTCTACTAAGATGTCAGTCGTATAGTTCAGCATCAAGGAACACGAAGGAGTATTTTTTTTAATAGATACATGAAGAAATAGGATAATGTTGAATCCAAAGACGTAAACTGCTCACTCCCACCGTACCTGTTTCTCAAAATGTGCACATAGTCATTAAATTGTCCTATGTATGCAAATGTTGAGTGAAGGAATTAGTCATATTGACTTCAGCCAGAGGAAAGTCATGCAGGGCAAGAAGCATGAAGCCCATGGACTTGATAAAGAACAAAAACAGACGTTGGGGGATGTCTCAACAATCAGCATCTTCAACTCCCCTTATTTTTTTCTGTGATGTGTGAATTAGTGCCTCATTAATGAAGCCAATAGTACCTCATTGATTGCCTCATGAATTTAAGATAATGGAGGTTCAAAAAAAAAAAAGATAATGGGAGTTCTGTTTTGGAGGGCGGTATGGGGAGAGAAAAGGAAGAGGTAAGGTGAATATGAGCAATGGTTGAACTCCTTTCCAGACTCTTCTGCCAAATCTATCCAAATCCTCTGAGGGGGAGGTAATGGAGTTCCGGGAATTGTGTCCAACTTAAACTCCATCAGACTTGGGCTGTGGTCCGTATTCTGGGCAAAGGTGAGGGTTTAAGAGGAACGTCTACCATAAATGCTCTGGGAGTCAAAAGGCCAATCAGGTCAAACACAATTGCTCTGATTTAGCCAGCTCTTCTCCGTGCGTCCCCCACCCCAACACCTGTGACGCAATCTCACAGGTAATTCTCACCCCTGTCTTGAGCCATCTCCCCACCTGTTAGGTTACATCCATTCAGGCTTCATTCCATTAGAAACTTGTTTCAAAACCCCTAGTTCATATCACTCATTGTCTCTAACTGCCATAATGTTCACAGTGCCGACAGAGGATGTTGTACAATTGATATACCTTCTTTTATATAATTCTCTGGCTCTTGTGTATACTTTTGTGTCCCCACTGCATTGCAAGTGTCCTTGAAGTCAGGGGTCATTCCCACCTTCATTTAAAGAGCACACTCTAGGGGAGCCTAGGTGGCTCAGTCAACTTCAGTTGACTGAGTTGTATGGTTAAGCATACAACTTCAGCTCAGGTCATGATCTCACAGCTCATGAATTCAAGCCCCACATCGGGATCTGTGCTGACAGCTCAGAGCCTGGAACCTGCTTCGGATTCTGTGTCTCCCTCTCTGCCTTCACCTCCCCCACTCACACTCTGTTTATCTCTCTCAAAAATAAATAAACATTAAAAAAATTAGAAAAAAAATAAAGAGCACACTCTAAAATCTCATGTCCCCAACCAACTGGAAGAAAAGATACTGAATGAAAGAACAGGCAAATAGATATATGATTATAAATTGTAACAAGTGAAAAGAAAAAGAACCAAATATTATGAGCAAACCAATACTGACCAAAGCTTAGTAATGGAGGAGGAAATTGGTAGGAGATGATGTAGCACAATTAATCAGGGAGGTGTGCATGGAGGGTCTCAGAAGTCACTACCACAAATCTAATCTAAGGTTTTATTCTAAGGACAAAGGAATCCAAAGAAAGGATTTAGGCAAGAGACTGATATGATGTTATATTGCCGTCACATCTTTCTACGAAGCAATCAACCCAACTTTAGACACACAGCAAAGTTTATTATTCCGGCCATGTGGAAGAAAGAACAGAGAGTAATCGTGGTTGAATGGGGTTAGCACCGCAATTACCTTTAGCTAGACATGTGCCATAGTGACCCTTTACTATTATGAAGGAACAAACACTAGAAAAAGCTACAATTTGCTGTGTTACATTCCTTTTTTTCCCTTCCCATTGGAAATTTTGTCAACTTAAGTAATGTGGTCAATTTACATAGATGCGAATTTAGAGTCCAATCACTATTCCTGAACAAATCTTATTTTGGAGAGTTTTTTTGTCAAGGAGTGATTTTTAACATGTTTAGATTCTTTACTGAGTTGAAGCAACTTATGTCTCTCCCAGTTGAGGGAAAAAACCCAAACACGTAAAAAGTACATTACCCTCTCCATATGCTCTTTGAAGATGCTTCACTAAAATTGTATGGTATACATCATCAATATCTTGAAGTCTGTCCCCGAACCTGCTCAAACACACGGATCGGCTGTGATGACTTCTTTCTTCATCCAGTCAACAAGTAGGTATTAAGCACAGATGTGACACCTAGGGGCCTGCTCTACAGGTTGTTGGGGCAAAATCTCAGGGAGGTCACAATCCCAGAAATGCACATCTCCACTATCTCTTTGCCTTATTTATCTGGCCTCTTGTGGATGCTGGATGTGATTTCCATTGTTACTATGTTTGAATATAAAACTGAATGTTAAATTTAATATCCATTGACCTACAGCTGGTGTTCGGCTCACGAGGGGAAAGAATCTATCATTTTCTAAATGAGCTTTCAGTTCATGGAAAATCATTTTGAATGTTGATGTTTTCCATTTTCCTTTGCACCGTGCTAGTCTTTGGGGTGTAACAGACCTAATATTTGTGTTCTCGGTAGTTGGATTGTTGTATAACTAACGTAATATTTTGACAGCATTTTATTTCAGTGGTAAAATATAGTTGCTGTTTTGTAGCATCTTTGAGACAAGACAGAGCCTTACAAGAAAAAAAATATTTTTTTTAAGATGGTCGATGCGATTTTAAAAATTAAAATCCCATTTTTCTTACTCTCATGAATGTTTTTTCTTCTAATCCTATTGGAGCATTTTTCCTCCTTGAAAACTATGTGGGATTTAGGCATAAATGACAATTGCACCTTTTGGATATTGTCTTCATCTCACTAGCTCAAAACCGTATTTGGCCATTCATTAAATTAATTTATTTAATGAAATTATCTTCTCTTTCAGTATCTAGTAATTCCTGCACATTTTATTCTGTATTGAATGCTTTCACTTGTCCCCAAATAATGTTAATGAGCGTGTAACTGTTCCTTATAGCAAAGTGGTTAAAAGTGAGGTTTCTGGAGACAGTGGGTTGGGGTTGGGGTTAAGGGTTAGGGCTAGGATTAAGGTTCAAACCTTGGCTTTTTCGCCTTCTGTCCGTTCTTTATCACTTAGAGTAAGTTATTTAACGGTACCCAAGTTCCCTTGCTATAAAAAGGGAATATTAAGAGTGCTTGAGTTATGTCCTTGTTTTACAGACTAAATGCTTAAGACATACAAAGTGCTCAGAAGACCACCGGGCATAAAGGAAGAGCTCAATACAAGTAGTTTATCTCTATCAAATACAAATCTGACGGCAATGCTGGAACTAGTCAGGATTTCTTTAAGAGAAATGGTTCTTGCTAAGTGTCTGTAATGACTGAGAAAGAAGGGTGTGCAGTTGGCTGGGGCCTCGTCCCCTGCTCCCAGCCTGCCCTTCCTGAGCTTTAGGGAGAGCACCTGGGGTTCATCCCTGCCCCTCCCCTGCCCGTTCGGGAGGGCAGCTCTTACTTCCAGAGGCGCCCCGTTTATGCGGAAAGGTCCACTGAAGTGTCAGGAGGTTCCAGACTGGCAGAAGGAGACTACAGTGTAAACCCATCCAGCTGCATTTAAAGCTTATGGGGTAGGGCACCTGGGTGGCTCAGTGGGTTAAGTGTCAGACTTCGGCTCAGGTCATGAGCTCACCGTTCATGTGTTCGAGCCCCGCACTGGGCTCTCTGCTGTCAGCACAGAGCCCACTTCACATTGTCTGTCCCCACTCCCTCTCTGCCCCTCCCCCCTCTCTAAAATAAATAAACGTTACAAAAATCTTAAAGCTTATGGGCTTGGAAGATAAGATTTTTTGGGGCTCCCTCCCTCGGATGGACAACAGGCTTTGAACTAAAACCCGTTTTCAGATTCCAGTCATGTCTTTCATCCACCTACCACCAACCAGGCCGCCATGTCTGATGGAACAGGGATTTGGAAACTCATCCATAGGTACTGCAGCCAACCGAGATCCTAATGCCTCTAAAGGTAAGATGCCAAGGGCCAGTAACCTTACATCTTACACCGGCATTCATTTCAAATCAACCAAAGAGCCCAAAGAAATTCAGAGCTAATCATGTATACACACACATAAACACTGAACGAAAGAGAGGAAGGAAGGAAGGAAGGAAGGAAGGAAGGAAGGAAGGAAGGAGAAGAGAGAGACAGAAAGAGAGGAAGGAAGGGGAAGAGAGAGGAAGGAAGGAAGGAATGAAGGAAGGAAGGAAGGAAGGAGGGACGAAGGAAGGGAGGGAGGGAGGAAGGGAGGGAGGAAGGAAGAGAGAGAGAGGAAGAGAGGAAGGAAGGAAGAGAGGAAGGAAGGAAGGAAGAGAGAAAAAGGAAGGAAGGAAGGAAGAGAGAGGAAGGAAGGAAGGAAGGAAGGAAGGAAGGAAGAGGAAGGAAGGAAGAGAGAGGAAGGAAGGAAGAGAGAAGAGAAAGAAAGAAGGAAAGAAAGAGAGAGAGAAGGAAAGAAGGAAAGAGAAAGAAAGAAAGAAAGAAAGAAAGAAAGAAAGAAAGGGAGGAAGGAAGGAAGAGAGAGAGAGGAAGGAAGGAAGGGAGAGAGAGGAAGGAAGGGGGGAAAGAGAGAGAGGGAGGAAGGAAGGAAGGAAGGAAAATTTTTCTATCCTGACTCCTTATCCTGTCAATACCCTCTGGGTTCTGTAGCTGTCCTTAGAATTGACCTCCTAAGGTTTGGGGTAGACTTGCATTTATTATCTGTTTATGGTAGGCTGGGGGTCGGGACTTCTGGAATAAACTGAGCTCCTTCTCAGGGGACAAAGGTGTCTATCAAGATAGGAAAAGGAGGAGAAAATAACATTCGTGTCCCCCACAGTTTCATCTGCTAAGTTGGCATGAGTTGGTCTGTCTGTTATTCACTGTGTGTTCCCTAGCTGCCCTTAATGTCACCTAATTCTAACCAGTTATAACATATCAGGAAAAGAACTGTGCTCAGGTGTGCAAACTACCTTTCTCAAAGGCAACATAGTACCTTCAAGAGAGAAATTCCTTTTTGAATTTAGAAGTATCTGTGACCCTCAGGGAATGGTGACTACTTAACTCAAGAAGTGTCCTTCTGGGACTTGGATGCGTCTAAAGAGCCCAACGCCATTTTCCAAATACCCTCTCAGGAGTCAGGGAGGCAGACACTTACCTTTGGAAGGAGTATGGTCTCACTGAGGCCAGTGGAGTTCTATTTTAATTAATGGCGCAGTGGACTCTTTCCTAAAGACTATGGCAACAGTTTTGAAGAATTCATCTACCTTCATAAGTGAGGGGAAAGGAAGCAGGTACAGCTCAAGCACTGAAAATAGCTCCTGATGTAGATGGTAATTATCAGCTTTAGTTTTTGAATGAGAACACGGAGGCACCAAACTTAAATTATTCAGCGTTAGTGTTGAGGATTGCGTCTGTGTCTTACACTGAGCGTGGATGTGGCTGAAGGCAGTGAAAATGACACCCAACCCAACTAAATTCTGGGCAACGCTGGGGGCTGTCCTGGGTGTTTTATAGGTCCTGTCTTCCAAAAAGCTCTAGGAGCTAGTACAAAGGCTATAGGAGGTTTTTCATGTTTGTTTTATAAACAACAAAAAAAAGTGGCAGAGGCAGGATTGAACTGGGGCACCTCTCTGTGCAGTCTGTGTTCCTAGCAGCTGCTGCTGCCCCAAGCCAAGCCACAGAGCTGCAGTGACCGGCCTTGGGTAAGTGAGCATGGAGGGAAAAGGAAAGAGGATGAAAGAAACATCTGGAAAGGGCAAAGAAGTGGTAGAACGAGAGAAAGAATGATGCCTTCGGCTAAGAAAACTAGAGGTGTGTGGGGAGCATGCTGAGAGCGAGTTGGAAGAGGCAGAATATGGAAACGGAGATTTTTCAGTAGCAGAAAAATTATCTGATTCCTGGAGGAAATAAGTTCCCTAAAAGAATACGTTTTTGTGTTCATGCAACATCCCTCTCCTAATTCGAAGAAAGGGAACGTAAGAAAAAGTCAGGAAACCTGCAAAAGTGTCGCCCACTTTTTCTCTTGTTGAGCAACCTTCTCCCAGTGAGAGCTGAAGACTCCAATGCCTGACCCCCGGGGGGCTGTCCAGCAGGGAAGGAAGCATGGCTTCTCTCTCGAAGCAGAACGCGGTATTCTCATAAAGTAAACACACTGTTAATTGATACAGAACTACACTGAGTCTCCTGGGACCTCTTGACCTAGTTTATTTCCACTGTCAGGGAGAGACTGTGCTACGGCAAATCCAGGACCTTCCCACCATGATAAGTTTTACCATACGATTTGATGACACGTAAAATTCTTTGTCTGCAACTTTGAGGTTGAATCTTACTGACGTTTAAAGCACTCGTATTAAGGACAACACTGTACATGGAGAAGATGTCATTGTCCAAGTTTCCAGCTGTGTATCTACCGTGACACCTCCATGAGGGTCCCTCCCTGTGTGTGAGGGTGTTGGGGGGGTGTGTGCATGTGCACGTGTGGACAGCTACCAGAGGTGATAGGTGTGGAATTTTCCATGGCTGGCATGATGGAATCGCATAGAGTTAAAGAAGGTAAAGTAAAGGAATAATGGTCCTTTTGAGTAGAACAAGTACGGTCAATAAAATCTGACCCCACGGAAGTAACGAACATCCCTCCGCCTCAGTTATCCCACAGATAAGAAAGAGACAATGTCTACCTCATGGTATCTTGGCGAGGAGGACCAGCAAAGCGCCAACAAAAACTCTAGTGCATAGAAAGTCCAAATGTTCACGTTTATCTTGTCATTATTCGCACCCTCTGAGATTTCTGGCTCCCCACACATACTTTAAAGGGAATGTTAAGTCCAGCATTACCGACTGTATTTCGGTTCTCAATAAAACTTAATTTTATTAAAGTGAATATTTATTTCACTAAATATATAACAATTCTACTTCTGGTAGAAGCACTGAGTGGGTTTTGTTCCTCCTGTCGTCACTGTCAGCTGTTTGTTCTGACCTTTCTGTTCCTTTCAGTCACTGAGAAACTTTGAAACAGCAAAATTGTTTCATTAAATAATAGAGTACATCCATTCAATCTAAGGTCTCACAACATTGGGAATTTGAGAAGCACATATAGGATATTTTACAGTGAAGCCCATTTACAAAAGGATGAGAAATCGGAGATCTGTAAAAGTTAGAAAATTTCCCCTGTTCCCATAACCCTGTCAACTGATTACCTGTCCTGAGTTTGGTCTCCTGTAATTCACTTGGACGTGTCTACATCATTTGTGTTCAGGTGATAAGTATTTATTAAGTGGTCCACTTTAAGTAATCTAAAATTAGAAGCAGATTAATAGAGCATTGTTCAAGGTTTTTAGAGAGAGATAATTAAGGCAATTTCTTAGGGATCACTTTTCTTTTTTTAATGAAAATGTACTTAGCAAATTAAAACCTGCTCCGTGGTGCACTCCATTTCTGCTGTTGGCATTGCGCAGCATCGGGAATGATATAGCGTCTGCCAGCACGACTCACAGATTATATCTATAAATGATCCATAAGTCATGCGACATAAATAATTGTTATCTTCACTAGGGCAGTTTTTGGATGTCCTAAGATAAATTATAGACTTTTCGAACTGAAAAGAAAAGTTGACACCATTTGTCCAACTCACTCATCTTACGGTTAAGGAAACAGAGATCTAGAAAAGCCTAATGCCTCACAAGTATAGATTTTACATTTCATACTTAAGAAAAAGCACTGAAAGTAGTAGCAGGTACACTCCTCATAAGAGCTCATCGAGTGACAGCTGCCTGTTTTATGTAATTTCAAATACCATCGTCCAAAAGCAGGGCTTGACCTTTCAGTGTTTTGCCTCAAAATCGTGACACGTGTGATGAGGAGAAGTGGCTGCCCATAAAAACAGCACCCTCAGCCACTGAGTATCCATCTACATTTGGGAAGAATTTCTGGGAAGGTCTTCTGGAAAACTTCTAGAAGAACTTCTGGAAAGTTCTGGAAAGTTCCTTGACTTGCTCTGTGTTCAAAAACTACCTGAGCAGACCAGATGGAAGAGAATAATTTTTTTAAATAATTTTTTATAAGTTTATTTATTTATTTTGAGAGAGAGAGAGAGAGAGAAAGAGAGAGAAGGAGAGGGAGAGGGAGAGGGAGAGGGAGAGGGAGAGGGAGAGGGAGAGGGAGAGGGAGAGGGAGAGGGAGAGAGGGCAAGCAGGGGAGGGGCAGAGAGAGAGGAAGACACAATCTGAAGCAGGCTCCAGGCTCCAAGCTGTCAGCACAGAGGCTGATGTGGGGCTCAAATTCATGAACTGTGAGCTCCTGGCCGAAGTCAGATGCTTAACTGACTGAGCCACCCAGGAACCCTGAGAATAATTTTATCATAAGAAGTTACTCTGGTTAAATGCTATTCTAAGTACCAATAGTTTCATGCTACTCAAAACATCATATTATTTTAAGATTAAAGCCAGAAACAAATGAAGAAAGAAATTCTCTGGTTGACGAGGCATCTAGGGACTTTATCTACCACTGAGCTCCAGGAATAAAATCTCGTTTAATGGACAGGTCATGCCATGGCTCAAGGGGATAAGAACATCTTGCTCTGGGCTTAACCTGGCTTTGCAATGCCATTTTTTCCCTAACAACTTTCCCCCTGGCCCATCTTTTCCTCTTAAGAACAACCTTCACATCCAATGAAGAAAAGAATTTCAAATCTCCTTGGAGATCTGGGTCTGGTAGGAAATTTCACCGAGTTAATAATTCTGGCTTTCTTCCACATTAATTCTATAGGCCTAACAAAAATTTCAGAGAAGAAAGCTCCATGACTGGAGGAGCAGGATAATTTTAAGTGAACAATCAAGAAGACGAGTGGAAAAGCAAGTTGATCTGGTTTAAAAATGTTTCTACTATAAATATAAATGTATAGAATACAGGTATTTATAGAGAAATATTTTACAATACCAGAAATTATTTCCAGTTCCCAATGCACATATCAAGAATGATGGCCTCTCTATTTTATTTTAGTTTCGGTTTTATACCGCGGTTGTCAATGCTACTACTTCTCATTTATCACCCACACGTACATATAATATTCTTCTGGTTAAGAGGACAGAAAATATATTGTCCCTTATCTCGAACACCTGTGTTTGCTTTTGCCATTAATTAACTGAATGGCATAGATGCCAGGTCTAATATAAACACCACCACCTAGCTGCTCATATACCTTGAAAACCAATTCACTGATGTGATGAGTCTACTGATCTAATGAACCAGTTGGGTCCCCTGGTAAGTACACTCCACCAGAAGGGCAACGCCTCAATGACGGCATGGAACCTAATCAAAAAGAACTTAGAACTTAAATCCATACAGTTTTTCTTCGAAGAAGGGTAACCCAACGAAACCCGGATCAGGATTTTTAAAAGCGATGTCTGAAGAAAAAAAGGCGTAAGTAAGCAAGACCTTCGCACAGAGATGACACTTTACTCTCCCCCAATATCAGACAGCCTACTTCCCTGAAAGGAAGAGGTGATTTTCCACTCCTTGTCTTTGCTTATTCTGGCTTCCTCCCCAGCTGGGATAACTTTCCCTTCTCCAATCTCTTTAACTCGTGAAGATTATTTATGCTTTTTTTAAAAAAAATTTTTTTTAATGTTTATTTATTTTTGACAGAGAGAGAGAGAGAGAGAGAGAGAGACAGAGCATGAGTGGGGGAGGGGCAGAGAGAGAGGGAGACACAGAATTCGAACCAGGCTTCAGGCTCTGAGCTCTCAGCACAGAGCCCGGCGTGGGGCTTGAACTCACAGACCGCGAGATCATGACCTGAGCTGAAGTCCGATGCTCAACAGACTGAGCCACCCAGGCGCCCCTTATTTATGCTTTTAAAGTTTACCTCAGTCGTCATCTCCTTCTGATGACTTTCCTTGTTCACCCTTGACTTTACCTGTAAACCCTATTGTTCTCCTATTTTCTGTAAATTCCAGCTGCCCCTGCATACCTCTCTTGGATCCCCTTCTCACTGTATCCTAAGTATGTCTTCTCGTGTCTGATTCACCCACTAGAGTTATAAATCTCAGTGTATGGTTCATAAACGAGTGCATCATAAACACCTATTGATCGTTAGGTTGGGTTCATACCTGAGCTAAGTAATAACCGATAGCTAATAAAACATAATTTATTCACATGTGATTTAGTGATCCTCATTTTTGAATAGCTTTATAGGAAGATATGTAATCACACTAAAGTTTGAGACTAATGTATAAGACATTGTAACTCCATGAGGGCAAGAAAAATGACTTCTTCATCTATATTCCTATAGATGAATATATCTATATTTATATAGATATATAAATATCTATATATTTATAGATATATATAGATATTATAGATATTTATATATATTTATACCATAGCAGCTAGCACCTGAAAAACGCTTGTGAAATAAATGAATATAAAGGCAAATGAGTCAAAGCAATCCAGAAAAGTAACATAAACAAAAGATTCTTTTAAAAGATGACCGAGATTGACAACATTTTGGAGAGGTAAAATGAGTGGCTTAAACGATGGACATTTATTTCTCGTAGTTGTGAAGCCTAAAAGTCCAAGATCAAGTTTCCGGCCAATCTGGCTTCTGGTGAGAGCTCTCCTTCTGCCCTATGGACGGTTTATCTTCTCGCTTTGTCTTTAAATGACTTTCCCTGGGTTCCTGCACATGGAGAGAGAAAGAAAGTTCTCTGGTGTCTCGTATTTAAGGACACAAGTCCTATCAGCTCAGGCTCCATTCTTACAATGATTCAGAGGTCATCAAAACTGACATTTCCACCACAAACCCAGAGGGCAGGGCTGGTTCCTCCTCCATTTTGAAGGGTACAGCCACCTCTCTTGTTTGAGAGAGAAAGCATACCCTTGCAGAGGGCCTCAGGGCAGGATCCTCACAGAAAGTCATGTCGGGGGCTGCCCCTAGAGCCCAAAGGAGCAGGACCTCCCTGAAGATCTGAAAGGTCAGGGCTTCTCTGCATCTTGTGGGTGAGGCTGCCACCCCTGTGAGCCTGGAGGGCAGACCAAAGAACCAAAGAGGATTATTTTTAAGCCTTACAATCTAATGAAATTTGCCCGGTTAGGTTTCGGACTTGCTTGCTTGTCATCAAAGGGATGACAAAACTTAGCCTTTTCCTCCTTTTGGAAAGGGAGTGTCTACAGTGTGCCCGTCCACCATTATATTCTGGAAGTACATAACTTGTCTGGTTTCACAGTTTCACAGCTGGAGAAGAGTTCTGCCTCGAGATGGACACACCCAGAGTTGCACCCATATCCGATTTAGATGATATTAAGATGAGACCTTAGAGTTGATTAGGATGAGACTAAGATTTGGGGGCTATTGGAGTGGGATGAATGTGTTTTGCATGTGAGAAAGGCATGGATTTTGGAGGACTGAGGTGGAATGTTTTGGACTGAATATTTGTGTCCCCTTAAAATTCATATTTTGAAGCACCAACCACCAGTGTGGCTATATCTGGAAAGGGGGCTTTTAGGAAATAACTAAGGTTAAATGAGGCCGTAACGGTGGGGTCTTGCTCCAATAGGATTCACGTCCTCGTAAGAAGAGACATCAGAGAGTTTGTTCTCTCTCTTTGCATGCTCACAGTGAGGAAAACCCATGAGGGCACACAGCAAGAAGGTGACCACCTACAAGCCAGGAAGAGAGCTCTGACCAGGAACTGAATCCGCCAGCAGCTTGGTCTTGGGCTTCCTAACCTCTGGAAATAAATAAATAAATAAATAAATAAATTTCTACTGTGTAAGCCATCTAGTCTATAGTTTTCGTTATAGTAGCTTGAATACACCAAACAACAAAGCTTGAGATATACCAAACAACAACAATCAACAACAACAACAACAACAACACCAGAACACTCAAATTACAAAAATCAGGAATAAGAAAGAGATGACTTTACAGAAACAAAAAGGATTATAAGAGATTATTATGAACAGCTATATGCCCACAAAGTGGAGAGCCTTAATGAATTGACAAATTCCTAGAAAGACACAAACTATCAAGACCCAAGAAGAAGTAGAAAATCTGAACAGCTATTTAATAAGTAAAGATTGAGCTATCAATAGATTCGTTAAAACTACCCACAAAGAAAATCCCAGGTCCAGATGGCCTTACTAATTAATCATAGCAAATATCTAAAGAATTAACATCTATACTTCACAAACTTTTCCAAAAAATTAGAAGTGAAGGAATTATTTCTCAACCCATTCTAGAAGGCCGGTATTACCCTGATAATACAGCCAGACAAAGATACCTCAAGAAAATGAAACTGCAGTCTTCTTTATTAATATAGATTCAAAATCATCAACAGAATGCTATCTAACCACATCCAGCAATGTATAAATAGAAGTGTATACTATGGCCAAGTGGGATTTATCACAGGAATGCAAACTTGGTTTAATATTTGAAAGACAATTAATGAAATACACCATTTCAATAGAAAAAAAAGGGGGGAAACCATATGATCAACTCAGTATATTTAAAAGAGGCATTTGACAAAATGCAACACCCTTTCTTCATTAAAAAAAACCAAACTCAATAAACTAGGAATAAATAAAAAGGAACTTCCTCAACCCGATAACAGATATCTATGAAAACCCCATAGCAAGCAGCATAGGTAATAGACCAAAAGCTTTCCCTTAAGATCAGGAACAAAATAAGGATGTCTGTTCTCACTAGTGCTAGTGTTCAGGGTTTAGTGTTGGGGGTTTAGTCAGCGCTATTTGGCAAGGAAAAAAAAAAGTGTCATCCAGATTGGAAAGGGAGAAGTAAAAATCTTTGTTTGCATAGGACGCAAAAGTATATGTGGAATTACAGAGAATCCAAGTTAAAGAACTATTAGAGGAGAAGTGTCAGGGAAACGGAAAACTAGACAGCACAAAGGGCCCATCTCTTCAGAAAAAACATCAAAAAATCAAGCAAAAATTGTCTGATTCAACTCTGTCATGATTCTGGGAAATTGTCAAAGGTTCCCAGAAACCCAGCACATGATGAATCAAGAGACGATTTAGAGCAGTAAGAAAGCGTTGTGGCACTTTTATATTTGTGGCACTTTTGTTTTTGTGTCATTCTTATTTGTCTTTGTCACATTCTGTCCCTGCCTTATACACAATGTATAAAAATGTAATCTGTGACAATAACAACATAATAACAGCATAGGGGAGAGAACTATTTAGAAGCAGAGTTTTTGTATGCTGCTGAAGTTAAATTGATATCAACTCAAACCAAACTGTTATCAATTAGGAGGTTGGTTGTAATCCCCACAGTAACTGCTCAGCAAATAATTACAAAATAAAGAGATGGGATCACCAATCAAAAATCTTTCAGTCAAAAAAGGTCCCAGACCAGAGGGGAGGAGCCAAGATGGCGGAACAGCATGGAAGTTTTTTGTGTGTCTCGTGTCCACGAAATCCAGCCAGACCAACACTAAACCATCCTACATGCCTGGAAAACGGATCTGAGGATTAATACAACAATCTGCACAACCTGAACCACAGAATTCAGCAGGTACGCGGCGCGGAGAGGTGAACTTGGGGAGAGAGAAGCCGCAAAAGATACGGAACCACTTTTGTGGGTGGAGGGAGGATGGAGACTGGGGAGGGGGAGAAGATACGGGACAAGCACCCCTCCCCAAAAGCAGCTGGAGAGAAAGTGGAAAATTGGAAACAGCCGCAGGGACTGAACTAAAAAGGGAGAAAGGAGAAAGGAGACTGTTTAAATTCCATTAAGACTGTAAACAAGGGGGGGCGCAGAGACTGCAACTGCGCAGCTCCCTACCTGGCGGTGCTCGGGTGGGAAGGGCGAATCCCCAGGAGCTGAGTGGGGTCCGGGAGGTGCTCGGGCCACATGGGGAGAAGCGGCTCCACTGCTGGAAGGACATTTGGTAGAGACGGTTGAAGCCACCTGGTCCCGGCATACCCCGGAAAACGGCCACCGTCGCTGATGCTGGAACAAGGTCGTGGAGGGTGAAGCCCGCTGCCAGGCGTGTGTTGTGATTTTCCATAATCCCCGAGACGCTGCTGCTACACCATCTCGCGACCTTTTTCTGGGGCGGGCTGGCACCTGGCCGCAGTCTCGGGGCTCCGGCAGCAGCAGGGTCCAGTGGGCGTTCCTGGGTGCAGCCGACATTTGGCCGTTGCTCATTCGGCCAGTGCTCGGTGAGCCCCTCCCGCAGAGGGGCCGAACGGGTCAAGGCCGCAGTCCTTCAGAAGTAAGGGGCCGGGGAAGACAGGCGCATTTGAGACAAAACTCGGGAGAAAGGTACTGCCTGGGGCTTGGTCACAGACAGTGAAAGAGCAGGGAGTGGATGGAAGCTGAAGACAGAGGACAGGTGCCCAATTGCTGATCGGGGAAAACAGACAGGGTAGCCATTTTCATGCTCCCGCGCACGCGCATACTTAGGAGTGCCACAACAATCCACCCCAGGAGGCCAGCGGCGCCATCTAGTGGAGAACGGAGCCGTCACACCGAGCCCCGCCCGACTGGACCCACCTCGCTCTTCAAGAACACAAGTCTCACTGCCGGCTTAGTTTATGGCCTATGAAGCACTACTGACTTCTAGGGGAAAACGAAGTAATTTCAGTCCTACTTCAATCTGTCAGCAGGTCCATCTATTCAATTTTCTTTTTTTTTTCTCTTTTACACTACTTTTTCTTGAATACAGAAAGAGAAAAAAATTCATTTTTATTTTGTTTTTATTAAAAATATTTTTCTTTAATTTTTTTCTACTATATTCTTTACTTTCATGTAAATTTTTTCAAATTCTATTTTACTCCCATCATCTCATTTTGGTCTACTTCAGTGTATTCATTTTTTCAAATTCTCAAACAACTTCCTTTTTTTTTTACCTTCTTTTTCTCTAATCTATCAAACCACTTTCAACACCAAGACCAAAACACAACTAGGATCTAGCATCATCTATTTGATTTGTGTGTGTTTGTGTGTTTAATTATTAATTAAAATTATTAATGTTTTTTAATTTTAATATTTTTACTTCAATTTTTCTACCTCATTGATTCCTTTTCTCCCTTCAAAATGACAAAATGAAGGAATTCACCCCAAAAGAAAGAGCACAAAGAAACGACAGCCAGGGATTTGACCAACACAGATACAAGCAAGATGTCTGAATCTAGAATTCTGATTCAGAAAATCTGAAACCAGAATTTAGAATCACGATAATAAGAATACTAGCTGGAGTCGAAAATAGATTAGAATCCCTTTCTGCAGAGATAAAAGAAGGAAAAAAAATAGCCAGAATGAAATTAAAAATGCTATAACTGAGCTGCAATCATGGATGGATGCAGTGGTGGCAAGGATGGACGAGGCAGAACAGAGAATCAGCGATATAGAGGACAAATTGTAGAGAAGAATGAAGCAGGAAAAAAGAGGGAGATTAAGGCAAAAGAGCACAATTTAAGAATTAGAGAAATCAGTGACTCACTAAAAAGGAACATCAGAATCACAGGGGTCCCAGAAGCGGAAGAGAGAGAAATAGGAGTAGAAGGGTTATGTGAGCAAATCATAGCAGAAAACTTTCCTAACCCGGGAAAGACACAGACATCAAAATCCAGGAAGCACAAAGGATCCCCATGAGATTCAACAAAAACCGACCATCAACAAGGCATATCATACTCAAATTCACAAAATACTCAAGCAAGGAAAGAATCATGAAAGCAGCAAGGGAAAAAAAAGTCCCTAACCTACAAGGGAAGACAGATCAGGTTTGCAGCAGAACTATCCACAGAAACTTGGCAGGCCAGAAAGGAGTGGCTGAATCAGAAAAATATGTGCTGAATCAGAAAAATATGCAGCCAAGAATTCTTTATCCAGCAAGGCTGTCATTCAAAATAGAAGGAGAGATTAAAAAGTTTCCCAGACAAACAAAAATTAAAGGAGTTTGTGACCACTAAACCAGCCCTGCAAGAAATTTTAAGGGGGACTCTCTGAGGGGAGAAAAGATGAAAAAGTATATATAAATAAATAAGTACCAAAAGCAACAAAGATTAGAAAGGACCAGAGAACACCACCAGAAACTCCACCTCCAAAGCATCTAATGGCAATAAATTCCTCTTACAGTACTCACTCTAAATGACAATGGACTCAATGCTCCAATCAAAAGACATAGGGTAACAGAATGGATAAGAAAACAAGATCCATCTATATGCTGTTTACAATAGATCCACTTTAGACCTAAAAACACCTTCAGATTGAAAATAAAGGGATGGAGAACCATCTGTCATGCTAACGGTCAACAAAAGAAAGCCAGAGTAGCCATACTTATATCAGACAATTTACACTTTGAAATAAAGACTGTATCAAGAGATGCAGAAGGGCATTATGTCATAATCAAGGGGTCTATCGACCAAGAAGACCTAACAATTGTAAACATTTATGTGCCAAATGTGAAGCACCCAAATATACAAATCAATTAATCACAAACATAAAGAAACTCATCGATAGTAATACCATAATAGTAGGAGACTTCAACACCCCACTCACAGCAATGGACAGATCATCTGATCAAAAAATCCAACAAGGAAACAATGGCTTTGAATGACACACTGGGTCAGATGGACTTAACAGATATATTCAGAACATTTCATCCTAAAGCAGCAGAATATACATTCTTCTCCAGTGCACATGGAACGTTCTCCAGAATAGACCATATACTGGGACACAAAGAAGCGCTCAACAAGTACAAAAAGATCGAGATCATACTGTGCATATTTTCAGACCACAACACTATGAAACTCGAAATCAACCACAAGAAAAAATTTGGAAAGGTAAAAAATACTTGGAGACTGAAGAACATCCTACTAAAGAATGAATGGGCTAACCAAGCAGTTAAAGAGGAAATTAAAAAGTATATGGAAGCCAATGAAAATGATAACACCACAACCCAAAACCTCTGGGACACAGCAAAGGCAGTCATAAGAGGAGAGTATATAGCAATCCAGGCCTTCCTAAAGAAGGAAGAAAGATCTCAGATACACAACCTAACCTTACGCCTTAAGGAGCTGGAAAAAGAAAGCAAATAAAACCCAAACCAGCAGAAGACAGGAAATAATAAAGATTAGAGCAGAAATTAATGCTATCGAAACCAAAAAAAAACAAAAAAAACAAAAAACAGTAGAACAGATCAATGAAACCAGAAGCTGGTTCTTTGAAGGAATTAACAAAATTGATAAACCACTAGCCAGTTTGATCAAAAAGAAAAAGAAAAGGACCCAAATAAATAAAATCAAGAATGAAAGAGGAGAGATCACAACCAATACACCAGAAATAAAAACAATAATAAGAGAATATTATGAGCAATTATATGCCAATAAAATGGGCAATCTGGAAGAAATGGACAAATTCCTAGAAACATATACACGACCAAAACTGAAACAGAAAGAAGTAGAAAATTTGAACAGACCCATAACCAGTAAGGAAATCGAATTAGTAATCAAAAATCTGCCAAAAAACAAGAGTGCAGAGCCAGATGGCTTTCCAGGGTAATTCTACCAAACATTTAAGGAAGAGTTAACACCTATTCTCTTGAAAGTGTTCCAAAAAATAGAAATGGAAGGAAAACTTCCAAACTCTTTCTAGGAAGCCAGCATTACCTTGATTCCAAAACCAGACAGAGACCCCACTAAAAAGGAGAACTATAGACCAGTTTCCCTGAGGAACATGGATGCAAAAATCCTCAATAAGATATTAGCCAACCGGATGCAACAATACATTAAAAAAGTTATTCATCACGACCAAGCGGGATTTATACCTGGGATGCAGGGCTGGTTCAATATCCGCAAAACAATTAACATGATTCGTCACATCAATAAAAGAAAGGACAAGAACCATATGATCCTCTCAATAGATGCAAAGAAAGCATTTGACAAAATACAGCACCCTTTCTTGATAAAAACCGTTAAGAAAGTAGAGATAGAAGGAGCATACCTCGAGATCATAAAAGCCATATGTGAATGACCCAATGCTAATATCATCCTCAATGGGGAAAAACTGAGAGCTTTCCCCCTAAGGTCAGGAACACAACAGGGATGTCCACTCTCGCCACTGTTATTCAACATAGCATTGGAAGTCTTAGCCTCTGCAATCAGACAACACAAAGAAATAAAAGGCATCCAAATCGGCCAGGAGGAGGTCAAACTTTCACTCTTCGCAGATGACATGACACTCTATATGGAAAACCCAAAAGATTCCACCAAAAAACTGCTAGAACTGATTCATGAATTCAGCAAAGTTCCAGGATATAAAATCAATGCACAGAAATCGGTTGCATTCCTATACACCAACAATGAAGTGACAGAAAGAGAAATCAAGGAATTGATCCCATTTACAGTGGCACAAAAAAACATAAAATACCTAGGAATAAATCTAACCGAAGACGTGAAAAATCTATACACTGAAAACTACAGAAAGCTTATGAAAGAAATTGAAGAAGACACAAAAAAATGGAAAAAGATTTCATGCTCCTGGATAGGAAGAACAAATATTGTTCCAATGTCAGTACTACCCAAAGCAATCTACATATTCAATGCAATCCCTATCAAAGTAACACCAGCATTCTTCACAGAGCTAGAACAAATAATCCTAAAATTTGTATGGAAGCAGAAAAGACCCCGAATAGCCAAAGCAATCTTGAAAAAGAAAACCAAAGCAGGAGGCATCACAATTTCAGACTTCAAGGTATACTACAAAGTTGTAATCATCAAGACAGTATGGTACTGGCACAAGAACAGACACTCAGATCAATGGAACAGAATAGAAACCCCAGAAATGGACCCACAAACGTATGGCCAACTAATCTTTGGCAAAGCGGGAAAGAATATCCAATGGAATAGAGACAGTCTCTTCAGCAAGCGGTGCTGGGAAAACTGGACAGCAACATGCAGAAGAATGAACCTGGACCACTTTTTTACACCATACACAAAAATAAACTCAAGATGGATGAAAGACCTCAATGTAAGACAGGAAGCCATCAAAATCCTTGAGGAGAAAGCAGGCAAAAACCTCTTTTTTGGCCACAGCAACTTCTTACTCAACAAGTCTCCAGAGGCAAGAGAAACAAAAGCAAAAATGAACTCCTGGGACCTCATCAAAATAAGCAGCTTCTGCACAGCGAAGAAAACCATCAGCAAAACTAAAAGGCAACTGACAGAATGGGAGAAGATATTTGCAAATGACATATCAGATAAAGGGTTAGTATCCAAAATCTATAAAGAACTTATCAAACTCAACACCCAAAAAACAAAGAATCCAGTGAAGAAATGGGCAAAAGACATGAATAGACACTTCTCCAAAGAAGACATCCAGATTGGCCAACAGACACACGAAAAAATGCTCGACATCGCTCATCATCAGGGAAATACAAATCAAAACCACAATAAGATAACCACCTGACACCCGTCAGAATGGCTAACATTAACAATTCAGGCAACAACAGATGTTGGCGAGGATGCGGAGAAAGAGGATCTCTTTTGCATTGTTGGTGGGAATGCAAGCTGGTGCAGCCACTCTGGAAAACAGTATGGAGAGGTTCCTCAAATAACTAAAAAGAGAACTGCCCTACAACTCAGCAATTACACTACTAGGCATTTATCCACGGGATACAGGTGTGCTGTTTTGAAGGGACACATGCACCCCCATGTTTATAGGAGGACTATCAACAATAGCCAAAGGATGGAAAGAGCCCAAATGTCCATTGATGGGTGAATGGATAAAGAAGATGTGGTATACACACACACACACACACACACACACACACACACACACACACACAATGGAGTATTACTCAGCAATCAAAAAGAATGAAATCTTACCATTTGCCACTACGTGGATGGAACTGGAGGGTATTATGCTAGGTGAAATTAGTCAGTCAGAGAAAGACAAAGATCATATGACTTCACTCATAGGAGGACTTTAAGAGACAAAACAGAGGAACATAAAGGAAGGGAAACAAAAATAATATAAAAACAGGGAGGGGGACAAAACAGAAGAGACTCATAAATATGGAGAATAAACTGAGGGTTACTGGAGGGGTTGTAGCAGGGGGGATGGGCTAAATGGGTAAGGGGCATTAAGGAATCTACTCCTGAAATCATTGTGGCACAATATGCTAACTAATTGGGATGTAAGTTTTTAAAAATTAAAATTAAAATTAAAAAATGTCCCAAACCAAATGGCTTTACTGGTAAATTCTATCAACCATTTAAATAAGAATTAACACCAATGCACCGATCCTTCTTAAATTTTTCCAAAAACCAACAAATAAGCAAAACTAAAAGGGGCAGGAACAGCTTCTAACTGATGCTACAAGACAGTATTACCCTCATACCAAAGCCAAAGATAACACAAGAAAATTATAGATCAATATGCCTTATGAGATTCAAAAATCCTCAAAAAATGCTATAAGCTGAATCCAATATCATAGCAAAATGATTATACAACATGACCAAATGGGATTTTTCCCCAGAAATTCAAAGATGATTCAACATAAAATCTATGTAATATACCACATAATTAACAGATGAAGAAAAAATTGATCATTTAAACTGATGGAGAAAAAAGCATTTGATAAAATCCAGTACCCTTTCATAAAAAAAAAAAACCCTCAGGAAACGAGGAATAGAGGAAATTTCCTCTATTTATGAATAACCAACAGCCAAGATAATGCTCAATGGTAAAATATTGAAAGCTTTTGCACTAAAATCAGGAATAAGACAAGGACACCTACATTTTTTAAAAATGTTTATTTATTTATTTTGAGAGAGGGACTGAGTGAGAGAGAGCAGGGGAGTCAGAGAGAGGAAGAGAGAGAACCTCAGGCAGGCTCTGCACTGTCAGCACAGAGCCCAATGTGGGGCTCCATCCCATGAACCATGAGATCATGACCTGAGCTGAAATCAAGGGTTGGATGCTTAACCAACTGAGCCACTTAGGCACCCCAAGGACACCTACGTTTATCACTTCCATTCACATTGTACTAGAGGTCATAGCCAGAAAAATCAAGCAAGAAAAAGAAATAAAAGCCATCCAAGTTGGAAAGGAAAAAATTAAACTATTTTTATTCACAGATGATATGAACCTTTATGTAAAAATCCCAAGTGAATTCATGCCAAAACAAAAACAAAAACAAACAACCAAAAATACTACTCGAGGGGTACCTGGGTGGCTCAGTAGGTTAAGCGTCTGAGTTCGGCTCAGGTCATGATCTCACGGTTCGTGAGTTCAAGCCCCATGTCAGGCTCTGTGCTGACAGCTTGGAGCCTGGAGACGGCTTCAGATTCTGTGTCTCCTTCTCTCTCTGCCCTTCCCCAACTTATGCTCTGTCTCTCTATGTCTCTCAAAAATAAGTAAATAAATAAATAAATAAATAAATGTAAAAAAAAAATACTACTCAAACTAATAAATGAATTTGGCAAAGTGGCAGGATAGAAAATCAACACACAAAAATCATTTACATTTCTATATACTGAACATGAACAATACAAAAAGGAAATTAAGAGAATAATTCCATTTATAAGAGCATGAAAAAGAGTAAAATACTTAAGAATAAACTTAACCTGGGTGCCTGGGTGCCTCAGTCGGTTAAGCCTCCAACTTCTGCTCAGGTCAAGATCTCGCGGTTTGTGAGTTCGAGCCCCACGTCAGGCTCTGTGCTGACAGCTCAGAGCCTGGAGCCTGCTTCTGATTCTGTGTCTCCTCCTCTCTCTGCCCCTCCCCTGCTCATGCTTTGTCTCTCTCTGTCTCTCAATAATACTAAATACACATTAAAACAATTTTAAAAAAAGAAAGTCCAGAATTAAATATATATTATATTCAAAAATTATGTAGAATTTATAATATGTAAAAATGTATATATATAAAATATAAATATATAACCAGTCAATTGCATTTATATAAATATACAGAATATGTACATCCATAGAAATGGAAGGCTGACTGGCGGTTGCCAGGTGCTGTGGGTAGATGGGAATTGGATATGACTCCTTATGAGATACAGTGAATAAAAATATTTTGGAACTAGACACAGGTAGTAGTCACACAACACTGTGATGTACTAACTGCCATTAAATTGTACACTTTAAAATTTTTATGTGAATTTCAGCTTGATAAAAAACTACTAGAACAAATAAATAAGTTCATCAAGGTTGCAACATTCAAGATTCAAGATATAAAAAATCGGTTGCATTTATATCCGCCTATAATGAACAATCCAAAAATCAAATTAAGAAAACAATTATATTTGCTGCAGTATAGAAATTATAAAATACTTAAGAGTAAATCTAACAAAAGGAGTATAAAACTGATACGTTGAAAATTACAACATTTTATTGAAAAAAATTAAAGTCAATCTAGGTAAATGGAAGGACAACCATGTTCATGAATCAGAAAACTTAATACTGTTACGATGGCAATACTCCCCAAAATGATCTAAAAATTTCACACAATCTCTATCAAAATCCCAGCTTGTGAAAGTGGCAAGCTAATCTTAAAATTCCTATACAAATTCAGAGGACCCAGAATAGCCAAATAAATCCTGAAGAACAACAAAGTTGGAGGACTCATACTTCCTAAATTCAAACCTTACTACAGAGTTGCAGTAATCAGAACAGTGCGAAACCAGAATAAGAATAGACATAAAAATCAATGGAATGGAATTATGAGTCTGGGAATAAATCTTCACATTTACAATCAATTGATAATTGACAGGGCAAGACAATTCAATGAGAAAAGTCCTTTCAACAAATGGTGCTGGGACCATGGGATATCGATATGCAAAATAATAAGGTTGAAACTCTACCTCACACCATATATAAAAATTAATTGAAATGGATAAAAGACCTAAATGTGAGAGCTAAAACCATAAAAGCTCTAAGAAGAAAACAATGATGTAAATCTCATGCTTTTGAAATGGATAATTGTTTATTGTATACAACACCAAAAACATAAGATACAAAAGCAAAAATTAATAAAGTTGGTGTCATCAGAATTAAAAGATTTTATGCTATAAATGAAACCATTTAGATATGAAATGGTGACCCATAGAATAGGAGGAAATATTTTCAGTTCATTTATCTGAGAAGGGATTTATCTCCAGAATGTAGAGAGGAATCTTACAAGTCAATTAAAAAAAAAAGTCCAGTTAAAAATAGACAAAGGAACCGAATAGACATTTCTCCAAAGAAAATATACAAATGGCCAATATGCACGTAAAAAGATATCCAACACCATTAGCCACCAGTGTAACTCAAAACTACAGTGAGGTACCCTTCACACTTGTTAGCGTGGGTAAAAAAAAATAATAATAATAATAATAAGTATTGGTGAAGATGTGGAGAAACTGGAATCGTTGCACACTCGTAGAAAATGTGAATTGATGCAGCCGGGGTGGATGCAGCCAGTGGAAAGCCATTGGTCAGAAGGCTTGATATAGTTACCCTTTAACTTGTTACCCTAAGCCAAGTCCTAGCTATATCCCCAAGAGAATTGGAAACATATGTCCACACGAAAACTTGCATCAACCAGAGCGAGTATCAACCAAGTGATGAGTGGATAAGTGAGATGTTGTGTGTCTGTATCACGGAAATGAAGTCCTCGCCCATACGCGTTAGTGATGTGGGTGAGTTGAGTAACTTTTCTAAGAAGCTCCAGTGTCCCAGATTCTTAGTTGTATACAGGGGAATGCAGACATACTATCCACATGCCGTCATAGGAGCCTATGACATCAGTCACGTATGTGATTGGAACAATTTTCAAAGAACACATAGGTTATGTTTTGAATGATTTGTACAACGAAAACCGACATCAGAGCGGAGCTACATATTCTCGTCTTGGAAACCAAAGATTAATCTTGGATAAATTGGAAACCAGCTAAGACCTCTTCCATAATATTGAAATCCCTGTTAAGTACAGGCAAGAGGGAACTGCGTCAATTTCAGGTGGCTGCGTCACTTGTCCCTTTAAGACATTTAAGTGTCCCCAAGAAAGAGCTTTTCTTGAAGAGAATCAAATTGTTGAGAAATAATATTTTCTTTAGTAGCCCATACCATAAAACTGAAAATTTCCTTCACAATCAACTTTGTGAGCCTCTATCAAGAGGTAGAGATCTCTGCACATGTGCTCTGGTTCCACCTTTGGACTTTACCAGATTCTAGCCCTTCCCACTGATTCCTGGGTTTGAGACCGTAGAAATTGGTGGTAGCTAATATTTGAAGAGTGTTTGCCAGTTTAAACCGCATGTTTATGTCTCTTGGCTCACATGATCCTCTGACATAAGCATTGTTACAACTCTAATTCACACGCGTGGAAACTGATGCCCTGGCTGGCTAAGTGTCTTGCCCACAGCTTGTGAGTATGGATCCCAGATCCATGGTTAAAACCCCAAAGTCTGCATTCCCTTCACAGTGGCCACACAGACTGGAATTCTGAACCTCCTGACCGGATGTCCCAGTTTCATTTTCAGTGCCCTCGGTCACGCTTCCATTGTCACTACCCATACTCTGTGAGCCCAAGCCCATGTAGACACAGGGCGAAAACGCCGTAAGATAAAGATCTAGTACTCATATGAGGGCAGTGGCAAAATGCCCTCTGCTTCAATTACACAAATTTCGTCCTGGAAAAGAACACGGCTGGAAAAGACAATGTAGTCGTTGCTAAATGGCTAAGGTATAAATTGTCTTTATGAGCGTACAAATGGGAAGCCTTGAAGCATTGTTCTGCCTCTGGCAAGAACCCTGTGGCTTTATTATTATTCTGTGCTGGTTCCTTTGCTCTTCATAACATCAGGTTCTCCCAGATGGGCATATTCTATTTTGGAGGCAATGAAATGCTGAAGCCGAAGCAACCCTGAACGCGTCCTCTGTTCTGGAACACCACCGAGGCAACACAATCCATTAGGATCTGCTCCCCAGACAGGCTGCGAGTCAGTACCGGGCCAGGTCACAATGGGCATCCTGTCATCCGTGGCTTCATAGTGCCCTGTTTGTGGCCACACCGATATTAACCCTTGGTTACACTGTTCCTGTCTCATCTTTGCTGTGGCTCTATTTGAGAGGTGAGATAAACACTAGATGAGGAGTCAGGAAATTCCGTGGCGGAACCCCTGCATAGCCTCCCTGCCACGCGGTCCAGACCCCATCGAGATGATCTTACTGGGTTTTTTTTAATGTTTATTTGTTTTTGAGAGAGAGACAAAGTGTGAGTGGGAGAGGGGCAGAGAGAGAGGGAGACACAGAATCTGTCAGCACAGAGCCCAATGCAGGGCTCGAACTCACGAACTATGAATTCATGCCCTGAGCCGAAACCAGAAGCCTAACTGACTGAGCCACCCAGGCGCCCCTTTCACTGCTTTTTTTTAATTTCAGAGGAACATCAAGTCAGCAAGTATATATCCAAATATTAAAGGCAACTAAAAATTGTATTTTTATTAGAAATGGACAATATTAATGACGGCACCTTGAAGACAGGGGCCCCTTGTGAGAAAAATCCTGGAATAAACAAACAAACTTGAGCGAGTCTGAAGGATGATCACGCACCTGAATACTTAATGCATAAATGTGCCTTATTTTATGCCTGGTATTATTAGGCTGATATTGAACATGCTTGACGTTCCATCAGATTGAAGACTGTGTGTCGAAATTCTGGCTCTGAGTATATTCATTGCAAAGGGCTTTCAGGACAATTAGCTGATAGCTCCTGTGGGGGCAAGCACAGAACCCAGAGCCATTCTCATTAAGCTCTTCCGACCTGAACACACCATGCAGTGAGACCCTCCCCTCTGTGTTTGTCACGAGAAAATCTGACATACTTAACAGATCAGGGGAACAGCCATGCCAAATTGACACGCCAGCTGTGAAAACCTTCGGGGTTGAATTATTATTATGACTCTGGTAGCGCTCTCTCTCTCTCGTTTTTGTTTTTGTTTTTGTTTTTGTTTTTTCATGGCTTTGAATCATCACCGGCTTTCGTGGAGGGTCCCGTGCCAGCAGTTAATTACAAAGTTCCAGCCCTGAGTATGTGCCCGCTATTGAGATACACCAGCCAGCGAGTGCGGTCTTTAAAATCACTTTTAAGTAGGCTACCTGGCCCAACGGGTGCATCTTTCACAGGAGGAGGAAGCTGAAATTGGCAGGTGGGCCTGAAGGTTAATGTTCGCTGTGTGTTTCATCATCCCTACCAGTTTCAACACTTAACAACTGATAAAGAGGTTTTCTTTCCATGCTTACACAGAAGAACAACAAGATATTCTTAGACACAGGCTGGTAAACCTTCAAGGGGAGTCCCCCCCGCCCTTGCTCCTTTTCTTTATTGCCAGGACAGATGGATCAGAGCCTAATCTGCTTACGACCGCAGTCCTTGCCCAGCGGTTTTGATGTGATCAGAGGATTATCTTCGGCTTCCTCACACAAATAGACGTTCATTTCGTTTTTAGCATGTTAACCCACGTGGCAGACATTTTTGCCCAAAGGCATTTCCGGAGTCTCGGTGTATTACCTCCTTGGGATTATACGTCTGGAACATATAGCAGCCAGTTTGGAATTATGGTGATAATCTCTTGCATGCTCACAAAAAAGTAAAACAATGCATTGAAGTGGGGGCGGTGCTCAGCTTGATTTTCGCACCAAACGAACTCCGGCTCTCTCCCAGCTAGAAATAATGTTCCAGCGAACAGATCATCCAATAAGAATACACAAGTGGTATGTTTTCTCATCGCACATAAAACCTTCAATGCTGAGACTTAGCAGCTAAAATAATTTGAAAACCGAGCACCTTGTGTGATAGTACGTGTCATTAGCATAATTGTGAAAGAGCAAGTCAAATCATGCTAAGCGCTTTATCGCTGAAAAGGATCAAACTCCTGCCTGCGTGGAACATGATGCTGGGTTCCTGTGTCATTCCTGTCCTCCAAAAATAGGGAAGTGGGGGCAAAACACAAACATAGGAAATAAGACAATGCAAATGATTTACTTGTTTACTTGATGGCAATGGATTTCCCATTCTGGACGTCCCTGATGTGTAGACCCACCATGTTTAAGGTCCCTTTATTTCCATTTATTGGCAATGCTGCCTCACAGCCCTGCTGCTCTCAGAAGACAGGCTTTCAGGACCAACACCAGTGCACAAACACTCTGATCACAGCAAACTACAAAGGTCACCTCGGGGCTCCAGCTTTGGCAAGTTCAACGTGAGTTCCCAACTTTCTATTTTTTTTTTTTTTAAAGCACATGGCCGTCGATAGATGCGCATTTGCTCCAAGAAGTATAAAGATACATAAAACATCTGTTTTCAAGCGGGTTTAATCATTCTCCGGGAAAACACCTAAAGAGAAAATGATGGTACTGAGATGCTCTGCCTCTGGTGCTATTCCAGGATGATCTAGTACAATGCTTTCTGATTGAAATGGAACGTGTGCCACATGCACACTTTTATCATTTTCCAGTCCCTTCATTTCAAAGGTAAAAGAACGGAAAATTAATTGTAACGATACATCTTATTTAACATTACTCTAAAATGTAATCATTCAACTCGTAGCCACTATAAGCACATTAATGAGTGCTTTTACGTTTTTTTTTTTCTTTCCAAGTGTTTGAAAGCCGCGGTGTATTTTACAATTACAGCACAGGTTGACCTTAACCAACTACATTTCAAGTGGTTAATAGTCACATGTGATTATTTCATTGTGCAGTGGAGATCTAGGTTGCAAAACGTACGTTTTGGACCTCGTGTGATACATGTGCTGAATTTCTTCATGTGTACTTTATACATTATTCATCGCGGTGTTACATTTTTATTTTTTACTACATTTGTTTAATGCTTTGCTTCCTCGTGGTTTTATTTCCTTGTTTGCAAGGTTATCAAGCAGTGCCTTTATAAGAAGTGACAGGGTCTAATTGAAACAGGCCCTCTTACATAAAGGGGGTGACTTCAGGACAGCTAAAGATGCTGTTTGCTTGGGGGTGTAATAAACACATCAAAGTATGAATTAAGATTTGTGGGAAAAGCCCAATGTCCATCGACTGACGAATGGATAAAGGAGATGTGGTGTATATACAAAGGAATACTACTTCGCGATGAGAAAGAATGAAATCTTGCCACTTGCCACAATGTGGATGGAACTGGAGGGTATTATGCTACGCAAAATAAGTCAGTCAGAGAAAGACAAATATCACGTGATTTCACTCATATGTGGAATTTGAGAAACACAAAATTAGGGGAAGGGAAGCAAAATAAGGTAAAAATGGAGAGGGAAGCAAACCATGAAAGACTCTTAATTTTTTTTAATGTTTATTTATTTTGGAGAGAGAGAGACAGAGTGTGAGCTGGGGAGGGGTGAGAGAGAGGGAGACACAGAATCCGAAGCAGGCTCCAGGCTCTGAGCTGTCAGCACAGAGCCGGATGCAGGCGAACTCATGAACCGCGAGATCATGACCTGAGCCGAAGTCAGACGCTTAACGGACTGAGCCATCCAGGCGCCCCAGAGACTCTTAAATACAGAGAACAAACTGAGGGTTACTGGAGGGGTGTTAGGTGGGGGGGATGGGCTAGGTGGGTGATGGGCATTGGGGAAGACACTTGTAGAGATGAACACTGGGTGTCAGATGTAAGACATGAATCACTGGGTTCTATTCCTGAAGCCAGGACTGCACTGTATGTTAACCAACTTGAATTTTAGGAAAAAAAAAAAAAAAACGAATGAGATATGAAAACAAATACATGCAGTTCAATCACAAACTTGTGACTAATACAAACCCTGCAGAATAAAACCCTAGGCCCCTACTGTGGTTTTGTGTGCCTTTCAACAATTGAACCCTGTCTTCTGTTCTGGCTTCCTTGCTCTCCAGTGTCCCCAAACCGCCCCATGATCTAGTCATACTGATTTATTTGCAGTAATCATACACAAGCCTATAAGACAGGTGTTTTTACCACTATGTTACAGGTAACGAATATCAAGTCTGATGGGGTTAAATGACTTGCCCGAGCTCACACGTGGGCTAAGAGATAAAGCTGGGAAACAAATCTTCTGACGTCTTTGCTGAGCACATCCCCCTCCACAGGAGACAAGAACGCTTAGACTCCGGACTTTTTGGGAAAGGGTGTCCTTAGCTGGTCAAATGACAGCTCGGGTAGCCAGACCAAGCTTGGGAACCGCTAATCATTAGCTCGCTGCTCTCTATGAGACAAGCACAATATTTTATTGCAAGCATTTGACTTGTGTTTTGCGGTAGAATACTGTACACCTTCACCAAATACATAGACGCAAAGAATTATGGTTTTGTTTCCATTTCAAACCGTACTAAGTGTTTAACTTCTGTTATTTCAAAGGCTGATCAGTCTCAGAGCTTGACAAGGTAATTTGAGGGAACGCTACAATTGATGCCTTTAAAACTGCTGTTGTAGCTTTGGGTTTTCCTCCTGTTGTTTCCAAAACCCTGGTATTTTATGTGGGTGAATAAAAACTTGTTTTCGCTTAGGAAATTGCTGGTGTTAAAGGAATGAGTCTCTTGGTTAGCAAATATTTTAAAGGAAAGATGGTGCAGTGACACATAGAAACCATTTCGTCACTTTTGAGATGACAGTGGCTTTATGATTGTCCAACCCGTTTGCCTTCGTGCTTTCTCCTGATTCTTTCGGAGCCTACTTTGTGCAACATGTCAGCACTGATGAGGACTGACATCAGTAAATCAAGATGTAAAAAAATCAAAATGTGTGCATCCTATTTTACCAGGGCCTCCTGGTACTTTGTCATTGTCATCATTGAAGACAATAAAGAATCAGGAAGACGACCAAACTGTGATGTATAACCAACTGGTTCATTTTAAATTTTAAGAAGTGCCTGAATACAGACCACAAAAGCGTCATCAACTCTCTAGTAACCATGGGCGTGAGAAGGCTTGACATTAGAGATGAGATTCACTGGGAATGACAATGTGTGTCTCTGGTGTGGGGCAGGCGAGGCAGGGAGGTACAACCGGCTTTGATGGTACGAAGGGCAGGCTCGGGCAGATATGAGACCTTATCTTGACCATATAGAGGGTATCATAAGATTAGAGGCACAGTAATCAAGAAGCAGGAAGAAGTTACCACAAGAAGCAAATGGTATCCCTAATGATGGGCACAGTACAGAGAACATCTCTGAACAAGAAATGCAGAGTTCCTAGTGGGTTACCAGGAGGTTAGGTAAGAGAGAGCAGGGAGCCAGTCATTGTCCTAATGCCCTGTGGTGTGGCAGCCTCTGACTAGCATTCCATCAGTTCGTCAGTTTCAGGTGAGTAGGACTTCCTATACCTCCCAGTATCTTCAAAGAGGAAACAAATGAATAAAAGGCAAATTGTTAATTATTAGAACAAGTCTTGTTTGATAAATATGTGCAAATTTATAATTATTGAATACATCCTAAAAATGGGTTTCTAAAATATATCTGGAAATAATTCTGTTTGTAAAAGCAACAACAAACAGAATGTTTAAGAATTAAAATGATGTGCTGGGGCACCCGGGTGGCTCAGTCGGTTAAGCGTCTGACTTCGGCTCAGGTCATGATCTCACCATTTGTGGTTCAAGCCCCAAGTCGGGCTCTGTGCTGACAGCTCAGAGCCAGGAGCCTGCTTCGGATTCTGTGTCTCCCTCTCTCTCTGGCCCTCCCCTGCTCATGCTCTGTCTCACTCTCTCTCTCAAAAATAAATAAACATTAAAAAAAATTTTTTTTAAAGAATTAAAATGATGTGCTGGGACACCTGGGTGGCTAAGTCAGGTCAGCGTCTGACTCTTGGTTTCTGCCTAGGTAATGATCTCGCAGTTCGTGGGTTCGAGCCCCGTATCCAGCTATGCTCTGATAGCACACAGCCTGCTTGGGATTCTGTCTCCCTCACTCTCTGCCCCTCCCCTGTTCCCTCTCTCTCTCTCTCTCTCTCAAAAATAAATAAATAAACATTGAAAAAAAATGATGTGGAAACTCAAAACAGAAAATATCAAAGAAGAAATATTTGACAAAATAGATGAACATACCACTTCTCCACTATATAAGTCAGCATTCTAAAATTACTGGTAATCTAGGGGCGCCTGGGTGGCGCAGTCGGTTAAGCGTCCGACTTCAGCCAGGTCACGATCTCGCGGTCCGTGAGTTCGAGCCCCGCGTCAGGCTCTGGGCTGATGGCTCGGAGCCTGGAGCCTGTTTCCGATTCTGTGTCTCCCTCTCTCTCTGCCCCTCCCCCATTCATGCTCTGTCTCTCTCTGTCCCAAAAATAAATAAAAAACGTTGAAAAAAAAATTTTTAATTACTGGTAATCTAAATTAATTTAAAAGCTTAATGAAATTGCAACCAAAATCCAACCATGATTTTTTTTAAGACTCGGACAGTAGCAAGTGTCTGACCCAAGCATGGCCAGTCATGGGCTGAATGAACTATTCTAATGATTTTATTGAAGATTTGAATGAACAGATGCACATAGTAAGCCAGACGGTGGTGCAGGCAAGTCCAGTTGGAGAAGAAAGTTATTACTTTCTGCAATAAATCTCCTCTGCTGGGAGCAGAGTACCAATGGAATAGAGCCTCAGAGAAGATCCTGACATTCTTATTCCTGTTCCTATTTTTTGAGATTCTTTATGAAATTGCTTATTGTTTTCTTTTGATAGAAGTCCTCTTACTTGAGCTACTTTGACTGAGTTTTCATCATTTGATCAAACTAATCCCTTAGCTAGGTGATTATTTCTGGGTAACGACATTGTACTTTTTTGTTCATTATGCTTTTACAATTTTTCTATTTGTCCAGTATTGCCTTTATAATCAGGATTTAAAAAGAGGTCTCCAGTGGACCTAGAGGGAACTATGCTAAGTGAAATGAGTCAGACAGAGAAAGACAAATACCATACGATTTCTCTCGGGTGTAGAATCTCAAAACAGAACAACCGAGCAAACACAAAAGCAGAAACAGACCCACAAATGCAAAGAGCAAACTGGTGGCTGCCAGACAGGAGGAGTGTGCAGGGATGGGGAAATGGGTGAAGGGGGGGTGGGAGGTACAGGCTTCCAGTTACGGAATGAATAAGCGCCAGAGGGAAGTCACAGCATGGGGAGTACAACCAATGGGATGATAATAGTGTCACCTGGTGACAGATGGCAGCTGCACTGGTGATGAGCCTAGCATGATGGATAGAGTTGTTGAATCATGATGTCGTCCACCTGCAACCAATGCGACATTGGTACTTCAGTTAAACTAAAAAGGGCTGTGGAGAGTCATAGTCCTGGAGGAATTGGCTACTGGACGTTCAGGCAGGGCTCTGAAGACGGTTGGCCCCGCCCTATTCTGGGAGCCACCTTTACACGATAGCCATCACCGATTTGCAAATGTGTACTGCGGTTTTGACAAGTGGAAGTGAAATACTTGAGGAAAGGACACCTTCTTTTAGCTCTCACAGTCATGCTGGGTGGACTAATGACATCTTTGTTAAGCAATTTAGCAAAGAGGGAGTTGGCACAGGGTTCGAGGTGTGGTTTCGGTGCATAAAATTAAGTCAGTCTCGTGAGAAATAGGGTAAAAGCAGAAGAGAGAAAGCAGCCACCGAGGTCAGAGATGGATCACGACTTGTTATATGTCTACAGGAAGTTGGAGCTTGAACTTGGGTGATTTAAGAATATACCAGGCGTATAGGGGCACCCGGGTGACTCAGTCAGTTGAGCGCCAGACTCTTGATTTCGACTCAGGTCATGATCTCAAGGGTCATGGGTTCGAGCCCCACATCAGGCTCCATGGTGGCAGTGCGGAACCGACTTGGGATTCTCTCTCTCCCTCTCTCTCTGGCCCTCCCCTGTTCGTGCTCTCTCTCTCTCAAAATAAAAAAACTTCTTTTTTTTTTTTTAAAGAATAATACCAGTACTACACAAAAGAGCAGCCTGGGAGCAGGGAGAAGGAATATGGAAGTGATATCATTATATGTGGGTAAAAAAATGCACACGTTTACTTACATTGATGTTCGGTAGTTTTTGATTTGTCAACTTTACCTAATATCAAATATTAGCAGATAATTGCCTCCGTTATGTTCCATAGACAGCTGTAGTGATCACAGTTATCAGTGAGACAGCCCTTGAATTTTGGTCCTGTCCCCACATTTAGTGGGTTGGACAAGAAGAATTCCTGGAGAAACGATGATGCAGAAAGCCATTAGAGTTAGGGCATTATATTTAGTATCATTTCATTCTGGAAAAAGCAGAAATAAATTCAAAGAGCTACAAGCTCACTATCTACAAAGGACTGAATGCACCTATTTCAATTAACCAGACAACTGATTAAGTAACCCTGCTTTTAAAGTATTTCCTCCTATCCAAACACTCTCCCAGTCTCCATACTACTATAAACAGGCACCAGCTCACAGCAAGAGTATTACAGTAGCAAATTTATGGCTCCCCTTTTGCCCCTTCCAGTGGATTCTTTAGGCAGCAGCCAGGGTAGTCTTTTTACATATAAATTAGATCCTACCACTCTCTAGTTCACTAACTACCTACTGACTTCCTGTCACACTCCAAATTCCATTTAAGTTTCCAAATCTCTGCACAATCTAAAGCCTCTCCTTCTCCACACTTACCTCTTACATCATTGCATTTTCTTCTCCACCATCTAGCAATACCTCAAGTGTACTTTCCTCTGCCTGGATACTCTTCCCCAGATCTTCTCTGGAATCTCCTTTCATTTTATGAATGTCCATATTCAAACAAAACTCCTTAGCAAGGTCTTGTCTGATCAACCTGTGATAGGCCTCCTGATAAGTCCTCATGTAACTGTTTCTTTTTCTCCATGTGCTACTTGACATTATTTCATACACTTATTTGTTTATTTTGTGTCTCACCTGCTAAAATGTAAACTCCATCCATACAACTCAAGGCCAAAAAATATATGTATACAAACAATCCAACTAAAAGTGGGCAAAAGACGTGAACAGACATTTGTCCAACGAAGATATCCAAAGGGACAAGAGACACATGAAAAGATGCTCAACATCACTCATCGTCAGGGAAATACAGATCAAAACCACAATGAGATATCACTTCACACTTGTCAGAGTGGCTAAAATCAACAACACAGGAAACAACAGGTGTTGGCGAGGATGTGGAGAAAAAGGAATCCTTGTGCACTGTTGGTCGGGACGCAAACTGGTGCAGCCACTGTAGAAGAGAGTATGGAGGTTCCTCAAAAAATTAAAATAGAATTGGTGCTTGATCCAGTAATTCCCCTACTGGGCATTTACCCAAAGAATATAAAAACACTATTTTGAGAAGATATATTCATGCCTATGTTCATTGCAGCATTATTTACAATAGCTGAGTTATGGAAGCAGCCCAAGTGTCCATCCATTGATGAATGGATAAAGAAGATATGATAAATATATATATATATATGAATATATATATGAATATATATATTGATGAATATATATGAATATAATACAATATATGAATATATATATATAGTATGGATGAATATATATATATATATGGATGAATATTATTCATCCATGAAAAATAATAAAATCTTGCCATGGATGGAACTAGAGTGTATTATGCTGAGTGAAATAAGTCAGTCAAAGAAAGACAAATACCATATGATTTTGCTCGGATGTGGAATTTAAGAAAAAAGAAATGAACAAAGACAAAAAGGAGATAAGCCAAAAAGAAAAAAAAAATACTGTTAACTATAGAAAATAAATTGGTGTTTGCCAATGGGGAGCTGGGTGGGGGGATGGGTGAAATAAGTGAAGGGGATTAAAAAAACATTCACCATGATGAGCACTGAGTAATATCTAGGATTATTAACTCACTGTATTGTACACTTGAAACTAATATAACACTGTATGTTAACAATACTGGAATTGAAAATTTTTTTAATAATATAAATAAATAGTTATAAAATAATAACTTAAAAAAATAAAATGTGAACTCCATGGGAACACTGTTTCCTCACCTCAAAAAAAGTCTTCAACAATGCATTCTTCTAGGGGTGCCTGGGTGGCTCAGTTGGTTAGGTGTCCAAGTCTTGATCTCAGGTCAGGTCTTTATCTCAGGGCAATGTGTTCAAGCTCTGCATTGGACTCCATGCTGAGTGCAAAGCCTACTTAAAAAAAATGCATTCTTCTAGCGCTCCACATGGACTAAACCCAATTGAAGAAGGCAAGAGAGTTCTTTGATGTGGTCTGTATAGGCCAAATTTACAGGTAAAGAATAATATGGAGAGGTGGAAGGTGGATCTCAAGGTAAAAATGGAGGGTATCTAGTAGAGTCAACCCTATGTCCCCTGTGTGGTGGTCCTTTAGCCACCACAGTTATCCTTCTGTCCAGTGAAAAGTTTGGGGTTGACTCTACACATGGGACACACCTCAGGGACAGAGCTACACTGTCATCACAGAGTGATATCAATTTGATCATATTTCTCCCTAAAACTTAAAACATTAGCCATCACTAATGTACTTCATGGAAGTGACTGGGATAAGGAGAGGACAGAAGACACAGGTAACATAAACGTGGCCATTATGCCCATTTCCATAGCTGCCCTTGAAGCCTCTGAAGGTAATCAGTGGTGGATGGAACAGGTCAGATATAGTCAACCTGCCAGAAGAGGGCTCTATAGGGGATGATCATTCACTGAGTCTCAGTGTCGGTCTTTCCTGTTTACAAATTGTGTGTTCAACAGTCACAACAACCAGGTAAGTTTTGGTGAGACCACGTCCATTTTCTCGAGCCTATCCATGTCCTCCACCCCTGCCACCATGCCCACTCTGCACATAGGCCTACTGACTAGAGAGTTTATCAAAGAGGCTATGGTGTGCACTCACCTGCCATATGAATATTTCCACATCCCAGGACAACTCCCTAAGTTTCATCTGTGTACCGCTCCTTCAGACCACCTTTTCAACAACCGTCCAGTCCTGTTTTTTCTTCAGTCCATGTCCGACCTGCCAGCCCATTAACCAATGCTCACGAATCAGTGTAGATTTGTACTTAAGGCCATCTCTCATTTCACACAATGCTTTTAATCAGCAATAATGGCGTCTCGGATAAACCTGATTGGCTGTGCAAAGCTTCACGCAACATTTTCAATTTGAGGTTGTAGCTGCTGAGATTTCTCTCCGTGGCTGCCTTCAGGGCCACCCCAGAGCGGAGCAGAAGTGCAGCAGACACAGAAGGAGACGAGGCCTGTGCTTTTTCCTCTTCGGTTAATTGGTCATTGGGAAATCCCATGAGGCCAGGGAATTGGGCTGAGAGGGAAAATGGCAGATGATTGGGAACAAGTATCCTGGGAGTCTGAGTTCTTGCCGACACTATTTACTTGTGTTGTTTTATAATGGAATGTTTGGAGTGTGTCAATTTTTCTGAATAAATAGGCTATATAACACCCATTTCACAACAGTTAGTTCTTTCATACATCATGATTAAGCATGCATTATCTACCAGGGACAGTAGTTATCTATGAGATTCTTTTTAGAAGGAGAATAATTCTCGGAATAATTCTCAGTACAAAAGAGAGTGACTTTACTCCAAAGCCCCAGGGACTTGCACTGATTCCCCTTCTGGGTCTTGCAACAGACTCTCAGTTCATGGGGCTTTTGGGGACGTAGGGCCCACAGGGCAGGGCAGTGGGACCTGCTGGTGAGGCTTTAAAATTTTCATTTTTGCTTGGTTGGTTGGTTTTCCCACAGGCTTCACTCAAGATTATCAGTCTTATTGGTTACAGAGATAAGTAGGTCAAAGTAGCGTGCCCAAATATGGATGTGTTGCCTCTAAAAGCCAAAAAGGGCCACCAAACGTTGTATTTCTTTATATATTGTATGCAATGCAAGACGTACCACTGTATCTCTCACTGTAGGAGAGATCTCACAAAGACCTCTGAACCCCAGAATCTTCACTGGTATGGCAGGTCCCTGAATCACTTACCCCTTGACACACATAAAACTTGCAAAGGCATACACAGAGATGTCCCGCTTCTTTCTTACTGGGTCTGGTTATTTTAATTTCATCAATTTAATGGGTATTTCTGATGTTCTGTTGGTTATCAATACAATCCAGTTTCCTCCAGACCAACGTTGTCCAATAGAAACACAAAATAAACAGCAAGTGCTAGGTACACTTGATACTTAATATTTTCTAGTACCCCCCCCTTAAAGAGTAAACATACACAGATGAAATTTGTTTAATATTTTATTCAGCCCAGTGCATCAACATGTTATTCCAAAATGTGACCAATATGAAAAATATTAATAACGTTTAAAATTTTTTCATGCTCAGTCTTGGAAATCTGGTATGTATTTTACTCTCACAGCACATCTGTAATTGTCCCAGCTACATTATTAGTGGTCAACTATGTGGCTAGTGGCTACCAAATTGGCCAGCACAGCCTTAGGCAATATGATGACAAGGGGCAGAGTTGTTGATGAAGGTCTTCCTTCCATCTTTGCCACATTCTGAGTATCTACTGATATCAGTGGGGAAAATACAGTGTTTGATAGTAAATAGGTATCAGGGGCTATGTTTATTTCTGCAATAAAGACATAACATCTGGAATCACAGATGCGGTCGCATCATCACCTGATAAGGTTTGCAGCACTACAGAATCTTTCCCCACGATCCATCTGCTTTTGTATTGTCTAAAAAGGTAAATTAAATGGAAATATGGTAGGAATAACTACTCCTGCACCTCTCAATTTGTTGATGGTAGCAAAAACTATGTGGTTTCCTTAGGAATGTCGTGTTGCCTTTGGTTTACTATCTTGTAAGCTATCTTGATACTAATCATGTCTCTTCTCATTATATATTTGGGGATTGGGGAAGTAACCGCAGGATGGGTCTACACTCCTAATGGACTCTCTCTGGGATGAACTCAAGCCAACACTCCACCCATCACGTGACTTCCATAAGCTCCCACTTTGACCAGCGTACTACAGGGGTATTTCCAGTTTCCGGGTATTAGCAACAATTTAAACCCAGTACTAATAATCCTTAGAAAATCTATGTTTTTCTTTTTTCCTAGGGCAGTCACCCTGATAAATGGCCGAGGTCCCTCTAGAGAAGGTTTGTGAGAAGAATCACCATATACAGAGTCCTGTCTCAGTCGGGTCTCCAATCTAAAAACTGACTTAGGTCTGAGAACTAAATAAATAGTCATGAATCTCCACAACCAATTCATTGTGAGCCACAGAGAGGGAGCCACAGTGGAGGGGGTAACACAGACCCCGGGTTCCCTGTCTTTCCTCCCCCCAATCTCTTCTCAATGTTTCCTATCTGTGGAGGCCAACGGGAACCCAGAGTGCAGGTAAGCACACTGAAGCAGCCCGTACAGCTCAACCTTCCAGAACACACAGCAGGGCAGAGAAGGGTGGACAGCACACCTGAAGAGGAAGACAGAGGATTTCTAGAACAGGCCCCAACACACGCAGACACATACGTGCACTGGTGTATCTTCTTTTTAACACAAATTAATTTCATATTGCTGCTTTTACACAGGGTGCATCTCCGAGACCATTCTGTATCGATGCACAGGAAAGTTTCATCCTTTTAACCACTGCACATTGGTATCTATATTATGGATACATTACAATTTACTTTACTGGCCCCCTATATGAATAAAATTGGTCCCAAGCTTTGGCCATTGCAAATAGTGCTCCCATGAGTATCTGTATAAACATGTCATTTTACACATGTGAAGGTATGTGTGTAAAGTAAATATCCAGGGCATTTTAATTTATAATTTTGATAAAAAACTCACAAAGTGCGTTTCACACTTAATTCTCTCATTCTTTAGAGCAGAGCTTCTCCATGAGTATGGCACAGCATGTTGTATGGTGGCTTCTAGGGGTGTCACCAACCACAGGGCAGAAGCAGGGGATCACCTATAGACTGCATTTGGAATGTAAATATTATTTTCTCTGTGGCTCGTGGTGTGAAAAGACACCGTGTTAGATATCTACTACCTAATATGAGCAGAGACGAAATCATTACATCTACGTGATATCAGCTCCCCTCTCTTTCACACCACCCAAACTCCAACGATTAGATGATTGCATTAGTATTCCCTTTAGGTATTTGCTGATGGATATGGCAGATTGGTCCTACCTGCTGTCCTTCTAGCTGGTTCCCTGTGTTGCAGTGACTGAAAAGCTGAAGCCTCCGTTTTTCAGACTTTTATGTGGTCACCACTCGAGGCGTGATTCAGATTTGACAAAGCAAATGCGCTCTCACGCACGCGGGGAGGCAGAGGTGAGATGGAAATTTCACTTCTGCTGTTTGTGTTGGCAAGCATGGTGGTGTTGCATGGATTTCTGCAGCAGCCCGGTGTCTGGTGACCACTGCCACGGATGTCACGAAGAGGGACCTGGGGTGTTTATTCATGTGTGGTGGGGACCACAGCACAGGCCTGGGTTTGGACCTGGGAACAATAGATCTGCTCAGGGTGGCTTTTTCCCCAAGGTGGTTTCTTAGTTATAGGTGGCGATGTGGCTCAGGGGTCAACGGGTTCCTGATCAGTTCTCGTTTTCTCGACGCCATTTAATACACTGCCATACACCTTTGTTTCGGATTCCATTCCAGTTTATTGCCCTTGGCTTCATCAAGTTTTTGAATTCACAACAATCCATCCGGGCGAAAGTTTCGTTGTTCTCTTCCAACATTTTTCTAAGTGTTCTTCATCTTCAGTTTGTTTTCTCTATTCCTTTGCTCTTTTCCTTAAAAAAAGAATCTCTTGGTGTTTTGTATTCAAAGCAGAGTTTTGAAGAAGAACATTTTTCTTGGGCCAGTGGTAGTGGGCAGTTCTGAGGAGGAAGGGGCCAGGGCTTTCAAGCTGAAGGCTCTTAGGAAATCTCCCTGGTGCACAACAAAGTTCCTTATGACACGGACTTGTGTGAGTGGATGAGGTGTCCCGGCCAGAGTGGTCAGGGGCACCATAGCTGCTTCTCACACAGAGACGCTCCTCTCTCGCCTCAACAACATACTGCTTCCTGCAAATATGGCGTCTGCCTCATTTCTTCTTCAATCCTGCTTGTCAAAATGAATTTCGGGAAGACCCCACAGCCAGTTTGTGTGCCAAGTTCTCATTGCTTTGAACAACAAATATATTTGTTTCAGCTATTTCTCTTAGAATATGACACTCGCTTTGGAAAACTGAGTGGAGATCTGTGCTCCGGGCATTTTGTCCGAGCCCCCCAGGCTCAGGCATCTTCTCTCTCTAGCTCTGCTGGTCTCCCTTTCTGCTTATGGTCATCCTTCCTTAACTATTGTGGTTTGAGCTTACAGAGCTCTTCAATGTCAATTGAATACGGAGGTTCTCTTTTTCTTTGTTGTTATTAGCAATTTATGCCATTGAGACGAAGGAGCCACGTCTGTGTGTGTCCGTTTTAGTATTGGGATGCTAGGTTGGGAAATCCTGGTTGTGCTATGACTGAGGCAGACGACATGGTGCAGACACTAAAAATCTGAGATGGAGAGAGTGAGAAGGTAATGGGACCATGTTCTGGGGAGGCAGAGAAGAAGGATCTAGGACAAGTCTAGGACCATGCTGTCCCGCACCTTTTCCACATAAAGCATGACAGAATTTGTGCAGCGTGTTGGAACAAATGCACAACGCTGCTTACCTAGATAGCAGCAGCCTAAAGACTTTCACGCCACGCTTCCTCGAAACCAAAGAGATCAGTATCTCAGCACCCCGTGACCATTCTCAGTACAACAATCTGTTCCCGTGAGGAGGCACTGAAGGGGCAGTGGGTTAGATTTGGTGAGAAATGCAACACAGCATTCTCTAATTGGGGACCTAAGCAGAATAACAAAAGTAGTAAAATAGATGAATTTTAGAACAGAGAAGGGATGTGAGATGTTTAGTAACAATCACAGGATTAGCCGAATCTGATTCAAGGACCCCACAAATATTGTGAAAAACCTGATCACTCTACATACATTTCTTACGCAGTAATTGTAAAATGACACGGAGAATCAATGTCTTCATCCTGGGTTGATTCTGCCGTGGACACATGGGTGAATGTGTGGGTGACACAAAAGGGAACAGGTGAAAGGGAGAAGCAGGAAGTTCAACCCTTTATTGCCAACCACTACACCATTCGAGGAGCGCCAAAGACCAGACGAACAAGGACAGATTTGGCATCGAATCCACTTTCTCTCTAATAATTCCTAGTCACTAGGCACCAATGGACACAATCAGTCGTTGTTTTGAGGGAATTCGCATCACATTTTCCATTATACGATTATTATTAAAGTGATATTTTACACATCATGCTTACCTCCTTAGTTTCTTAATTTTTCTCAGTATGCAGGGATTGAATTCCACCCTCTAATTGCTGTAATGTAAGATTTTCAAATCTGAATAGTCTTAAAATGGTTAACCTACATTAAATGAAACATTTTCAAGTAAACATTAGAATTTTTCTTCACAGTGATCCAAAACATTAGGCCAAAGGTAAAAACAAGTATCTCTGTCATCTAATATTAAATTCGTAGTAAGAAGTATGAAACTCTGTAATAGCTGATTAACCAATAAACCAGAATTAATTACTCATCTATGACAGAGCCATTGTTTCAATCGCACATTATTTTGAGAGTTAGAAGAAGTGGGTTGTAATCTTTTTTTTGAGTTTACAAGTTCTGTTTTATTTTTTTAACTATATTTTCTTTTTTTAAAAAATATGAGATTTATTGTCAAATTGGTTTCCATACAACACCCAGCGCTCATTCCAACAGGTGCCCTCCTCAATACCCATCACTGCCCCCCTCCCCGCCCTCCCACCCTGGGTTGTAATTTTTAAAAGAGGTCTTACTAAGAAATGCCAGAAAATATAGTATAACCCTTTTCTTATTTGTCATAAAAGTTATTACAGAAAATAATTTGTTTACTATTAAGTAAACAATTTTTTTACTTGAAAAATTTGTTTACTATTAAGTTATAGATACTAAACTGATGTTTAACCAGCAAACATTGTGTTCATTCCTATGACATCAGAAATACTTTACACACTATTTGAACTAATGTTAAGTGAGTCCATGTATATTCTCCATACATATTATAAGAAGAGGCTTTCCATTATTTTTTGAATGCTGACTGAAGTTTGCACATTCTATAGCAGCAGAAGAAAATAGCCATCTGGCCAGATAATGCAAACGTCTCTCGCAGCCATATACTTAGAGGAACTTACACGTACAAACCAGATTCCATGTTAAGGGTTTCCATTTTATACTCTCCATGACACTGTGAAATAGTTACTATGATCTCCATATTTACAGATGAAAAAAATGGAGACTTCGAGAAGTTCAAGAACGTGTCCAAGGTTAAAGAGCCAGGATTCAAATACAGAATAATGTTCCGCTACAGAATAATGGCTCTCGTAAATTCTTATTCTGATAGTTGATGTGGCAGCCGTGAAAATGTGCCACTCGCATATCCTACAGAAAGCTGCGTCGTTGCCTGATGGCCTTGCTGCTGCCCCCCTCAGATCTGTCCCTTTGTTCCTTAGAATCTCCTCCAAGGGGCAACTTGGGGTCTCGTGAGCTCTCTAGCAGCCTGGCCAAAAATTTCTGGGAACCACACTACAGTCCAAGATGCTTCCTAGCCAATCCCCTTCCTTCCCTCTCTCCTTCCACAGGTGTCAGACCTGAAGTGTGGGCTGAAAGCAATCCCACTTTTTTCCTGCTCTTTCTTTCAATAAATTTCTTGCAAAGATAATCCTGTTTTTGTGCATGCTTTCTGGCAGACACAAATTAACAGGACACGTACTGGGAGTGGTCAAAAAAATAGTAAATAAGATGAGAATTTGACAGGCTTCCTCACTGTCTCAACATAATTGTATACAATCTACATCAGCAAGACGCCCAGTATGGAATACATGGAAAATCATGTCCATCTTGTTATCAGAATTTTCTCAATCTTTCCCTGGTAAAAGCATATTCAGATCCAAATGTGTGGGTGTGGGGGGAGTACCTTGGTTAGGTAAATGATGAGAACTCATATTGTCTTGAAGAGAGCTAATGACCTAATAGTCACGTTCAGGAGAATTACACTGGGGCCCAATCTCAGTGACAATCCCAGGACAGGATGTTGGGGTTCCTTATTTCCCTCTTAGAATAATGGTATGTGAGGCTCGAGACAATCAGTCCCTTGCAGGGATCTCACATGGCCCTAACCCGTCTATGAAGTTCTCAATGAACAACGCACTCTCATACTTTATGCTTTGTTTAATGATACATATTTCCTAGTAGTAGAGCACATTTAAGGGTCATTTTCTTTTCTCTCATTGTGATTTTCAGTGAGACGTTCTACCCAAGGTTACACAGACCATAATGCTAATGATCTCAAGTGAGTAGATTTCCTTGATCATAGATATATGCAAAATAGAACAATGGATTAGTGATGAGTCCTGCCCAAAGGCAACAGGTTTTACTCACTTAGGGAGCCTAATACAAATATATGTATGTAATTTATTTCTCTGTGGGAGAAGGGATCCTAAGGGATCCTTTCGAGATAGGAATCTTTCTTTTATACCTAAAATTGATCAGATTGTAAATTGAGGAAATTTTTCCTTAAGTGGCCCTTGAAAAACATTCACCTCGATCTCTATACAGGTTGAGACCAGTTGGGGAAAAAAAACAATGAAACAGCAGGAGCCAGGGGATACATCTAGGATTGAATTTTTGAGAATTTTGATAAAGGAAGCTGGAACTAGATACGCAAGAATTTATTAATACGGAGACACTTTCTTGGGACACGAGGGTTAATACCCTGGCAAGGACCAAGGGAATGGACAAAATCACCATTGGAGTGGCCTTTGGAAGCCTGGTAAAGGTGATGTCCAATGTCAAGCAAAGGGAGGACACCTTCGATGCCCTGTCAGATGGAAGAAGAAATAAAAGGCCCAGGGAGGTACATCTGGGATTGAGCTTGAGCAGAATAAGAGAACATGAGGAGGCTTCTTCGGCAGGTAACCCATGGATACCCACCATGGATTTATGAGTGCCCTCCCCCCAGCTCACACCGATGGCCATAGACGAGTGCAGATTCCCCCATGACTAATGCAGAAGAAGAAATGGCCAAGCTTGGCTTCTGGACAGGCCCCTTATGCATGTGGGGACGAGCTTGAACTGATGGAGACTTCACCACTACCACAGACAGGAGCCTCGAAAGAGAGCGCAGAGGGAAAAAATAGGAACCGGCAAGGAGTGCTCTTCGTCATTCACCTTGAGTGGAAGGAGAAGGAGTCCAAGGTAAAATCGTATCCAGGCAACTAGGAGGTGGCCAGTGGCCTGGCCTGTAAGGGAAAGGAAAGGGAATGGCAGGTCTGAGGATAGAGACACACAGACATACAAGAGGGAGCACAAAGAGTAAAGATTTTAACTTAACGCCCTGCAGAAAACAGCCACCAGAGAAGAGTCACCGAACAACCAAGTAAACAAAATGACACAGTTACTTGGCTGCAGCCAGACTTTGTCATGGGTACCTTGGAATCGGCATAAGTAGCACCATGAACACATAAACAGGGTGGCTTATGTGTGGGTAAAAATGGAGGCTGGTTATGGACCCAAAGGCATGGGCTCCCACTCACCAACGCTGAGCTAGCTACTGCCACCTCTCAATGTCCACTTGTGAGCAACAGAGACCAAAGCTAAGTCCCTGATATGAAATAGTTAAATAAATGTGAAATCATGGCCACCTGAACAAACCATCTATCCTACTTTGGAAGGGCAGGAATTTATCCTCAAACAGAGACCTATTTCGGGTATGGGTTTGGGTTCCTGGTGCTAATCTTCAGTCAACACCCCTGTCTGGTGCTGCTGACGTGAGTCCTGATTCACAGGCACAGAAGCCCACACGACACAGCCTTCACTGAGGGCGCCTGTGGTCATAGGACCACTAGTCATATCATATACTACACTGCTTGGAAGCAGCGAGCTTCACAGAGTACTGGAACAATCTTCTAAAAGTCAGCTAAATGCCAGCTCCAAGGCAACACTTTGAAAGGATGAGGCGACATTCCTCACGGCGTGATACACGCATTAAATCAGAAGCTTCTATATATTTGTTTCCCAATAGGAAGAATACGTAGGTGTACTCACCATCTCTCCCCACGACCCACTGGGGGTTGTCGTGCTTCCCATTTCAATAACCGTGCTGGAGGTTCTAGTCCCCAGAGGCTCATATTCTTACAACGGGGCACAACCCGGCTCTATTGAACTGCAAGGATGACCGATGCCAAGGAGCTTTGGACTCCTGGTGCCCAGGGTCCAGTAGGCAAAAAAAAAAAAAAAAAAAAAAAAAAAAAAGGAGTCATCATTGTGGCAGGAGTTACCAACCCTGATCTGCAGGAGGAGGAAGGCTGCTTTTCCACATGGGAGGAGGGCCTTGAACTTGCATGCCGCTGGATTTCTCCGTGGTAACTATGAACGGGCCCAGACAACAACTTTGGCTGAAAGGGGGATGATGCCAAGGGCTCAGAACCTTGAAGAAGGAAGGTCTTGGCGACATCACCAGGGAAGCCACCAGGACCTGTCCAGGTGATGGTGGCGGGTGAGAAAAACTCAGGATGGTTCCTGCAGGATGGTAAGGAAGAGAACCAGTTGTAGCTCCCAGACCAATGGTAGCCATGGGGGGTGTAGTTCCTCCTACTTCGCTCTGGCCTCTACATTTCCCTTTAAGAAAAGAGGCCCGTAGCACCATGGAGAAGTTAGTTCCAAACTTACACGGAGAAGTCAATCTGTGGGGGGCAAAGTTTAAACTTGGACGGGCACGAAAATGCAACACTCAGGACTCCTGCTACAGGGGACACAGTTGCCTGATGGCCCCAGCTGCTGGATTCACCAGTGAGCTCTGAAGCCACGCTTCTGCTAGACACTCTAGCTGTGACTGGGTGTGGTGCAGGAGCAAGGCCGTCCCACTATGCTGAGGTGTGGGAAGATGTCCAGCGGCAACCAGCTTGAGGATTCGTATTGACATGGCCCAATCTTTCTCAGAACTCTGCTGTAGTTCAAGTCTCTTTGGGCCCAGTGCTTTCCTCCCTACCTCCTCCCTGCAATGTGGTCTGAAGGCTTTCGTCACTTTCCCCTGCTCCTCCCTTAAAAATTCTCTCGTAATGGGGAACCTGGGTGGCTCAGTTGGCTAAGCATCTGACTTTTGATTTTGGTTCAGGTCGTGATCTCAGGGTTCTTGAGTTTGGGCCCCGTGAAGGGCTCTGTGCTGACAGTATGGAGCCTGCTTGGGATTCTCTGTCTCCCTCTCTCTCTGCCCTTCCTCCCACTCACTCTCTTTCTCTCAAAAACACATAAATATTAAAAAAAGAAACTCTCTTGCACCGCTGATGCCATTTGGGGTCTGCTTCTTAGAGGACCCAAACTAAAGCAACAGAATCAAAATGTTATCTGCCCTTTTTTCTCCTTCTGTACAAACTCGTTGACCGTATCTCAGGTACATCTTAAATGTAATTATTCATAAATCAAAGTACTAGTTTGGGTGGAAACATATAAAGATATTTAGCAAACTGTAGATGATCATTTGGTTTGTCAGAGCATATAAAGAGAGTAGCTTCCCAGCAGATTTGTAAAGGATACCCAAGGGATTGTCAAAATTGTCTCGTGTTGGTCAGGGTTTGGTTTTTTAAGGGTATAGTCAGTCATTTTAATTTGATCAATCTGGATGACTGTTCTTTTAAAAATCACCAATAAAACATTGTGATGGAAGTCAACGTTGCTTCCAATAATTATCCTTAAATACATAGAATCTGTAGCTCAAGTGACTTCTCCCGACTGCCAAAGCATATACATAAGTAATTCTTGAAAAAATTCTTTTATTTATTATTTTATTTATTTTAATTATTAAATTTAATGTACTTAATTTAATAAATTAATAAATGTAATTAAATTTATTTAATTATTAAATTAATTTAATTTAATTATAATTATTAAATTTTTATAAAATAATAATTTATTTTAATTATTTTATTTATTATTATCTCTAACTCCTTTTCCCTCAAAAGGTGGGAACTATGATATAGGTGTTCCCACATAAATAGTCCATAGTTGAAAAAAAAAAAAAAGAAAGCTAAAACAAAAACAAGAAACAGTTGAGAGCCATTCTATTAGACCAGGAGCAGATTGATCCAATAAATTGGGAGGATAAACATTTTATAATATTACTTTAGTGTTAGCTGCAAAGTTTTTTCTTAGGGTTTCTTCCCAATATTACCAGTGATCTTCATATCATTTTAACTTTCGTTTTTATTATATATGCTTTTTAAAGGATTCCTGGCCTTATCTTTATATCAGCAGACCTATTTGTTTTGTGAATTGTTTATGGCCTTGTGAATACAGTGTCTATGCTATTTTAAGCTGTTGACTTAATTGTTAAAAGAGAAATTGCTGTGCCTTCCTAAGTACTTTATCCATTTTGTGATTTTTTTCAGATCTGAGCTTTCAATAAAGCAGCATACACTTTACTGCAGTGTCAGTCCAAACATCAATATCCAGGAACCATCAACAAAGAAATGAAAAAAGGCAAAGCCCACCAATTTTTTAAAATCATCACTTAAGGGGCGCCTGGGTGGCTCAGTCGGTTAGACGTCCGACCTTGACTCAGGTCACGATCTCGCGGTCCGTGAGTTCTAGCCCCGAGTCGGGCTCTGGGCTGATGGCTCGGAGCCTGGAGCCTGCTTCCGATTCTGTGTCTCCCTCTCTCTCTGCCCCTCCCTGTTCATGCTCTGTCTCTCTCTGTCTCAAAAATAAATAAACGTTAAAAAAATATATATATATAAATAAAAAAATAAAAAAATAAAATAAAATCTTCACTTAAATATTACTAACAAGATATTTTGAAGACTTTTTTTTTAATCACCATTCTTCACTTATTAAACTATTGTTTCAAGTGGATTATTTTTAATTGTTTTTGTTAAAGAAATTGCATGCTAAGTGGGCTAGGACATATGAATGTGCATTCATAATATTGTCTTCTGGAGTTTCTACTAACCTCTCCTTTCCTAAATATGCCCTTATGCTGATGCTGAAATACTGCAGTTTTATTTTATAAGAATGAGGAAGAATGATCCTGTTCCTCAAATGAAAGATGTCTTGATCTGTTCCAGATGCGGATTACACCTCTGTATGGACTCTGGCCAAGTAAAGCACGGTTTTCAAAAAAGAACTTAGTGGGAAAAAATTAAGTGGGAAACAACTTTAATGCTATTATTAATGCAAACACTGAGAAAGAAGCCTTAATAATAGCTACATATTACTTCCTGCATCCAGAATTAATATTGGGAAATTATTTTTCTTGAGATATAATAACGAGCCCATCATGTTTTCTGGCCCCCAACCCCCACACAGACATCTTTACTGTGAGGATGTAGGGGCTGAGTCGCCCCATCGAGTGTCCTTTTCTGACTTTATGTTATGTCATTTTTCAATTTTTCAAAGACCCAACATGGAATATTAATATTCTAGTTCAGGTTTATGTTTAAAACATAACACGCCCCTTCAGTTTGGTGAGTTGTAGGTTACTTGCCTGCTGTAGAACTTTAGGAGTATAAAGAAGAAAATTCACCGTGAAGAATTTCTACTTTCTTCCAAATGAGAAGTAGGCAGTATGGCCGGTGAGAGAGGTAATCACTGTCACCTCCCATTAATGTGGCCTGGGAAAGGGCTCCACCTTTCCGATCACGAAGCATTAACACTTTTCATGCAGGAGAGTAATTATAATTAGCATGTAGCGTGTTTTCTAGGTGATAAGTATGGTTAGATAGCACACGATCCTTAGGCAAAGTGTCAGAAATATTTTCACGAGGCTCACGGAGACTCATTGCAGAACTGAATGCCACGAAGCCCCTCCCTATGCAATTTCACCGATGTCCTGGCTGTGACGCAGGCTGGCCAGCCAGCTCTGAGTAGTATTGTTGATCTTCTCCCAAATGGACATACAAAACCGGTCTCCATGGGCCACAGTGTATACACCAGTGTGGACACGGATGGCCTCATCTGCAGTGCTGCACCTTATTTGGTCAAAATTACCTCAGGTTGTTCTAAACACTTCTTTTTCTTTTTTATCTGCTTTTTGGCATTGCATTTTAAAAATGGTCAGTAAATAACAGCCATTTGCGGTGAAAAGAACTTACAGATGTACAAAGTGTGTTTAGCAAGAAATGCTATTGGTCTAAAATAGTAAACAGAAATGATATTGAAATCCCTAACCTCCAGACTAGAGATGTGACCATGAATGCTTGAAATCAAGTGTGTTAGAGAACCTTCTGCAAGGTTGGCCTGCTTAGCCAATGAGGTCCCCGACATGAGAAAGAACTGGGGGAGACCCTTGGATGGGCAGGCGCCCTGCCACATTTTCCCACCCAGGCACACGGTATCTAGAAACGGAGCCCTTACCTCATGTCCTTGACTTTAAGCCAAAGCCACGAGAAAAAGAAGGCCTATGTGCAAACTCATTTTTAATGTAACAAAAATAAAATGAAATGAAAAACAAAGTGACTTGTTTACCATTACTTTTAGTGATTACAAATACCTTTTTAAAAAATAAACGCTAGACGGGTGCCTGGGTGGCTCAGTCGGTTGAGCGTCTGGCTTCAGCTCAGGTCATGATCTCGTGGTTCCTGAGTTCGAGCCCCGAGTCGGGCTCTGTGCTGAGAGCTCTGTGCTCTGGGCTCAGAGCCTGCAGCCTGCTTCTGATTCTGTGTCGCTGTCTCTCTCTGTCCCTACCCTGCTCATGCTCTGTCTCTCTCTCTCCTTCAAAAATAAATAAACATTAAAAAAATTTTTTTTAATAAAAATAAACACTAGATTATGTGTGCCTAGTTTTCTTAGGGAGTCTGGCTTCATGTGGCATACACTGCTTATTTGGGGTGACTTCTTTTAAGTATCAGTCAAAAAAATGCAAAGTCATTTTTAAATCACAGTTAATCTGCTGACTGTCAGATTAGAAACCGCACAGAAACGTTATTTTATATGCGTCGCATTTTGTTCACTTTCCTCTATTTTAATATCTATTTGGAGGATCCTGGTTTAACCAAAATTTATCTCTTTCTTTTTCTTCCTCTCTCCCTCGAATCTAACAGCTTCCTTGCCTAAGGTCTTTTAAGTTCATTTATATTTGTAAACAGAAGGTTTAGATGTAAATGCAAGTATGATTTTGCATTTTATAAAGGCCAACGGCAATAATGAAATTAAGCATTATGTAAATGTGTCAGGCAAGTGACATATACTTTTTCTCTCACATTTTACTTTGGAAATTTTCAGATCTATAGAAAATGGAAAGACATACAGTAGTAGTATACTACAGTAAATACCTGTGTATTTTTACGAAGATTTACTAATTGTAACATTTTATAACATGTGCTTTTTTTACAGATGGATAAGTACACAGGTACACACACACACACACACACACACACACACACGTATATACCTACATACCTCCATACAAACATACATACAGACTTTTTTGCTGACAGTTTAAATATAAATGGTAAACATCATGACACTTTACCTCTAAATATCTAAGTTTTTAGATATCTCCTGACATTTTCCAGCATAAACACAGTATCTTTTTCATACTCGAGATATTTGGCGTTGGTACAATACTACCTAATATGCAGTGCATACATAAAATTTTGCAATGATCCCCAAATAGCCTTTATAAGTCTTTGTTTTGTAAAAATCCAGTATCAAAAAAAGTTTTTCTTAAATGGGGGCGGGGGCACCTTGGAGGCTCAGTCAGTTAAGCATCTGACTCCTGATTTTGGCTCAGGTCATGATCTCATGTTTTGTGAGTTCGAGCCCAGCATCAGGCTCCGTGCTGATAATGAGGAGCCTGCTTGGGATTCTCTCTCTCCCTCTCTCTCTGCCCCTCCCTTGCTCTCTCTCTCTCTCTCAGATAAATAAACTTTAAAAAAAAAAAAAGAAAGAAAACTTAAAATCCGGTATCCAGTCAGAGACCATTTGGTTGCTTTTGTCTTTTTTAATCTAAAATGGTCCTTTCCACCATTTTGTGTCTTTGGTGATTTTTGGAGTCCAGTTTTACAGCCTGTCCCACAATCTGGATTTTTCTGATTCCTCCCCCTGCCCCACCCCCCATGATTCGATTCAGGTTACCATTTTTGCCAAGGAGGCACGTACTCATTTGTCCTATGATTGGTAACATCAAGTTTGATCACTTGATTAAGAGTCTTATCAGACCAGTCCATCGTAAAGCACTGCAATTAATGAATAACTTGTGGTAGGACGCTTTGAACACGCATGAGCATCCTGTTCTGCAACAGCTTTTCATTCCATGGGTGTGTCACGTCCAGGGTAAAGCTTGTAAGAAACAAGGCTTTCCTATTTTGGTTCCACTAACTGGATACATAGATGCAAAGCCATGGGGAAGGTGGGGCTAAGCAGTGGACGAACCCTGGGCTCCTTAAATCACCCGGTTGAGGAAAGGCACCTACTGACCGGGACTCCCCTGCTGGGACAGTGCAGGAGAAATAAGGCTCTACGTTGTGAAAACTAACATTTTTGGTCTATTTGAAACTGTAGCTAGAGTTACTTATAAACCATACACGTAGTTCAACACTGTCATTATTTATTTTTGCCTCATTTCAAAGTGCTGGTTTTCATTTGGGTGTCATACTTGGGTTTGATGGCCATCATAGCCGGGAAAGATACTTCACAAAATTATATGCAAATCCCAAGGGAGGAAGTGCATCCTTGTTTGTACTAACTGGATTTTGATACTGATTTTTCAACGCTATTCACCCACAGCAAAGGTTTTTTGTTGAAATTCAGCTGGTAATTATGTCAAATCGGTTGTTCTTGAAAACTAACGGAGGTGTTCAATTTACGTCTTAGCAAATAGAATGAATACCCACTGCAATTTTTTGTTTGAAGTTTTTACAGAGGTTAGAAAACTGTTCCCAAGTTTTTAAGTCTATATTCACAAATATTTTTATGAGTAGTACGAACATTGTTTTTAGCAACTAATATGATAATGCAGAAAATATTTCCAGAGAGCCAATTTAAAATTTTTCTTTCTATGGTATGGGTTTCTTTTGAAAAGTAGTAAAATATGCATTTTTAAAAAATCACTTTAATCATTAGACAGCGATTGAATGCATTTAATATTTTTAAAAATTGGTGCTTAGTAACAATACTAATCGGCAAATTATAGAAAATGTTTGCAAATTTGGAATGCCATTTTTTTATGTTAGAAAAAAGTAACATGTTTAAGTTCAGCAACTCTTTATAACTACTTTGCCATGAAATGATAAGAAATCACGCATTTAAAACACTTAATGATCACTCCCTGTTTTGTTACAGAATATTGCCCACATTCTATCATGTATTAAAGGTCTTATTTGAAAATTTGACTCTATAGATATAGATGTTGGCCTGTGGAACTTTATGCATTCCTGGTTACAATTTCTTTGCTACAATAACTTGCCTATGAATAATTCAGTGAATAAATATTATGAGAGGTTTTAGCTCTGTAACCTTACCCTGCTATCCTTTTTTATTCCGGTCAAAGCCACTGCTTCATTAGTGATTACACTTCTACATCTTTTCCATAACATATAATTTTCTATTAAAAGGATCATTCTCTTCTTATATCTTCTTGGGTACCTCTTTCCTTTAGTGAGCCCCACAAAAAGTGGTTTTTCTTGCATTTTATACTTGACTCAAAGGTTATTAAATAACACAGCTATAACATGTTAGAAACCTTTGTATAATTCCAACTAACTATAGTTAGCATTTGTCCAAACCTGCGTAACTCATTCTAATACGTGCTTTTTCCATTTTAAGGAATATTTTCTTTGCCTACCGCACCAATAAGAGTATCTATTTACTCACGAAGGAATACACTTGCCTTTGCCTTCATATTGTTATCCATTTGTGACCCAGCCGCTTTTATTGCTATGATAGGAAGGGTGAATGTTTCTCCAATAAGCATGTGGCTGTTCGTTTTCAATTAGTAATATCTCAACCCTTTAAAGCTTTAGCATAAAGTTGGGCTAAGTTTTATACAATACGGATTGTGTATGAAATAATTTGACCTGGTCAAAATATGTAGGTATTTGTTTTTCATGACCTATCTGTTCAGTTTTTGAATGTTTTGCCCATTTTTATGGCATACTACTTTTTGCTGGAATCTGAGGACACCACACGTGCTTTAAGAAATTTCTTATCATTATGGATAGTGAGTGCAAACCCATATTCTGAACAGTCTTTTTGGTAATGTAGTCTGTTTTTTGTTTTGGGGGTTTTTAGGGGTCTTTTTTTCGGTTGTGGGTTTTGTTTTTTTGTTTTTTTTGTTTTTTTGTTTTTTGTCTTTCTGGTTTTTTGTTTGTTTGGCATGGATTCCTGTCAGATTTCCATTTGTCCTTCCCTATAGCATGGCCACAAAGCACCAGGTAGAGGAGAATTTCTCATTGTGCCCGGCACTATTTATCTTTGGCCCATGGTCTCTTTGCAGGATTCTCTTCTAGGTACCTGTCCATTTTGTGAAAGTTCATTTATTGAAAGTACACAATCAAATGTCTAATTTCTTGTGACCTCGAATATCTTATGAAACCCAAACACCAAACATTTCTTGTTTACACTAAAAACAAAGAGAAAAAAATCAAGATTCTAATATTTGCTTCCCATAACACATTGGATCATGTTACACTCCTTTGGTTGTATGAACCCCTCCTGGGGGATGGAGCCATATTACTGGCAAATATAAAAGCAGAGACTTCTAAACGTTTCCTACGGCAACAGTGAGAATCCATTTTCAATTGGATTTACACCCACACCCACACCCACACCCATAAACGAATGTTTTCATAGAATAAGACTGTATATGATGTGCTCTACTGTGTTATTTCATTCCATTACAGTGGCTTTGATCTCAAGTTCGAAAAAAACCACGTTACCATGTTCGCACACCATGGTCGCGAGGCATGTAGCAGCCAAACACAAGTGTTTTGGAGTCAGACTGGCACTTGGAAACCCCAGCTCGGTCATTATGTAGCCTCGCGACCCTCTGGAGCTTGTTTGAAGCTTCCTCTTCCGGCTTGTTTCATGTGTAAAACGGGGATGATTACAGTTACCTTATGAGGGTTAGGACAATGAAAGGAAATAATGTACGTAAGGCCTGTAGCTCCATTCCTGGCCCAGGATGGGCACTCCGTAAACATAGGTTATCATTGTTAGTGGTAGTATTATCGTTGCAATATTCCTGGCTTTCTAGTTAAAAAAAAAAAAAAAAAAAAAAAAAAGATGGGTGGGTAAAGAGAAGCCAAAATTGGTACTATCAGGGGGGAGGGGAGGGGAGCAGAGAGAACCGTACAAAGGATGCAGGCCTAGTGGAAAGACAGAAGACACAAATGTCAGTGTGGACTCTGATTCTAATCTCTTAAACCGTGCCTTCACAGGACTGTCCATTGCAGGGCGGTGACATTCTGGATTCTGCCACCACTTCTGGAATGCCAGGCAGCTGCACGTGCGTTCTCCCCTTCATCTGACCATAACCCTGTAAAATGTATAAGCAGCCCCATTTCACAAGTCTCCAAGACGTTAGGTTGCTCCCTACAAAAGTGGAAGCTGGCTCACGCCCTCAGGTCCTGGAATTGTAAAATCCTTTGCCCTTTCGCCTTTTTCTTTCTGGACCTGGCATAAGGCAGCCAGCCTAGACGGTGGTCAACTATTCCGTTCCAGTCGTAATGCCTCCGGACACAAGGGGTCCTGTGTGTCTGTTTTCCCAAATTCCAAAGTAGTCGAAGATAGTTATCCTACAAGAAGCCTAGCTGGGGCGCAGCAGCTGGAAAATCTGTCTCCTGAAGAATTCAGAAAGGCTTCTGATCAAAGAAGACAAGACAGGAGACCTGGGGACTCCCGGGGGTGGGCACAAACTCAGGCTGGAGCCGCCATGTTGCATTGCCTCCCAGGGATCCGCTACAATGTCCTGCCCCTTGGTATTTATTTCCGTGCCAGCTCAGGCCTCTCCTGTTTCTGTACCTTCTTCAGCTTTCAGCAGTCTTGCCAAATTGCATTCGCAAGTTCTCTGCCTTGTTTCTGGTCTTCAAGCTGGAACCCCGTTGCATGGACAAGTTGTTACATCCACGGAACTTTTAAAGCTTTCCCACAGGTTTGCGTTTCTGTTAAATGCAACCTTTATCCAAAATGATGTGCTTTCAGATTTTGCAATCCTTTGCCACACCAATATCTTATATTGACCTGATCTGTTAACAATTCTGCAAATCTAAGTGTGGCTAATTGGTGTTTTGTTATAATTAGTCAAGTTATTCTGAGATCTTATCTCCCAGGAGATAAGAGAGAGGGAGAGAGCATCTTTACAGTGATTTATTTGTACAGTTCTCTTATTTGGACAAGTGGCTAATCTATCAGTTCACCACTCACAGTGGGACCTCTTCTACCCTGTTACAGTGTGACCCAGGTGGCCATTTGTTCTTTTTATTCTTAGGAAAACCCCATCTTTTTCTAGAACTATTCAGCCCACTGTAAATTTCCAATGTCTTGCCATCTCTTCAAAGACAAATACACATCAATGCTTTATAAACAGATATCTATTTGATAAAAAATTAAATCCCTACATGCATCAATATCCAATTAAGCCTTATTAGAATAAATGTCCTATGATATTTCCTTCGATTGCATTAAAAGTAGCTCTTATATACTTCAGTTTTCACTTTTCTCTCTTTGAATATCATTATGAATCTATGGCGTCTCATAGACAAAGATGCAACTTGTTATAATTAATGACAGTGACTTGACGTAACTCAAATATTTACATCTTGACTACGAACGGCAGGTTTCAGATGGCATTTTGTCCTTTAAACATTACCCTAGACATTTTGTTAAAGTATCTTTGTTAACAATAATAAGATATTCCTGCTACCTCTGGATTCTTTCTCAAAATGCTCAACAGGGAATCAGTTACTCTCAGAGAGACCAGCTTCCTTTATCTGAAAAATAGTCCTGGAGAAAAGTGTATATTCGTGGTTTCACCTGAGTATTGCTGTTGGTCGGGGAATTAGGCCACTTTACTGAGAAGGCCGTAACATCTTTTTCAGAAAGAAATATGTATATTAGGATCCAAGTTCGTAGGACTGTGGCTTTAATTTCCAAATTAAAGTTACAAAGTTATATTTTCAAAGATTTGGTTTCAAGACAAAAATTGCAGCTTACTACATCGTTTAGATTTTTAACCCCCTACCTATGAAATCATGAGTTTCATCTGCATGAAGATCTACTACGTTGACTAGAGAAATTATCTCCCTTTCATTGTCGATAAAAAGTATAATAGGGGCACCTGGGTGGCTCATTGCGGTGTCCGACTCTTGATCTCAGCTCAGGTCACGATGTCACGGCTCATGGGATGCAGCCCCTTGTCGGGCTCCGCTCTCACAGCACGGAGCCTGCTTGGGATTCTCTCTCTCCCTCTCTCTGCCCCTCCCTCCCTCTCTCTCTCTCTCTCTAAATAAATAAATAAAGTTAAAGATATATATCATCGACGAGTGAAATGCACAGTATTACCCAAAAGCGTTGACCTGTCAGTGATATGTTACCTATATCTATTTAAATGTAACAATTTGATATGCAATGTTGAAAGTATCTTATGTAGTTTTAATTCCTCTCTCCAAATATAAGCCATGTGATAGAAAAGAAACTTCACCTATAGCACTCTGCTCTCAATATGCAACTGTAAAATGACAAAAAACCCAAACAGAATAGAAAGGCAGTATTAACAAGAATCTTTCCATACTAGAACTCAAAGCATATTTGGTTGTTGGCATTGTTTCTAAAATAGGATGATATCTGAGCAGTTTTGCTTCCTTTCAACACTGTTACGTGTAACATCACAAAGCCCAGTCTCTGGAAAATGATTCAGAGCAGATACACGGAATTACCAAGGAGTCTGCCAAGATTCGCTGGCATTTGGGACTTGGCAGAGTGTTGGAAAATAAATTTTCTTAGACAATTCTGGTTTTCGCTACATACCCAAATGTCTGAGAAGTAGTTCCAAATGTTCCTCTGACCACAGGTTTTCCTCCACGTCTCTTTTTCTTTCTTTCTTTCTTTCTTTCTTTCTTTCTTTCTTTCTTTCCTTTCTTTTTCTTTTTAAAGTAGACTCCACAGCCAGCACAGAGCCCAACGAGGGGCCCGGACTCCTGACCTGGAGATCAAAACCTAAACTGAGATCCGGAGTTGGATGCTTACCTGACAGAGCCGTCCAGGCGCCCCTCCACATCTCTTGATTACGCCTTTTCATCTGCCCGGGTTAAAACAGCACATCACACAAACTTGGGGAGAGATCGAATGCCGTGCCTCCTTATGTTGTTTCAGCCAAACTTTTCAAATTCTCTTGAGAAAGCTAACATACGTTTAAGTGCATGCTTCTAAAAGGAAACCTGCCAAACATGGGTCATTTTTTAAAGACTTTATTTATTTATTTATTTATTTATTTATTTTGGAGTAGTTACGCGTTCCCAGAAATCTTGAGACAAAGTACAGAGATTCCCCATATGCCCCTTGCTCCCCAAACATCCCTTGCCTCCCCCACTATCAACATCCCCCACCAGATGGTATATTTTACAATTGACAAACCTTCATCGACACATATTCATCACCCAACTCTCACCGGTTACGTTAGGGTCTTGGTGTTGTTTATTCTACGAGTTCGGACAAATGTATAATGCCATGTGTCCAACATCATAGTCTCCTGCGGGGTAGTTTCACGGCCTTAAACCTCCTCTGTGCTACACCTATTCATCCCTTTCTCCCCTCTAGTGCCTGGCAACCACATTTCACTGCCTCTATCCTTTTGCTTTTTCCAGAATGTCAAATGGTTGGAATCATACAGGACGTAGCCTTTCAGATTAACAAGGCTTTCATTTACTAACACACATGTAAGTTTCCTCTGTGTCTTTCCATGGTTCGATAGGTCATTTCTTTTCAGTGTGGAATAACAATTCCATCACCTGGGTGCACCGCAGTTCATTTATCAATCCCCCCGCTAAAGGAAACCTTAGCTTCTCCCATGTTTTTGGAATTACAAATAAAGCTGTGATAAACACCTCTGTGCAGGGTTTGACGTGTACGTAAGTTTGAACTCCTTTGCTTGGATATCAGGCAGCACAACTGCTGGATGCTATGATACGTAAGAACGTGTTCAGTCTTGGGGTGCCCCGGGTGGCTCAGTCTGTTGAGCATCCGACTCTTGATTTTGGCTCAGTTCATGGTCCTAGGATCGCGGGATCAAGGCCTGTGTTGGGCTCCACACTGAATGTGAAGTCTGCTTAAGATTTTCTCTCTCTCTCTCCCTCCCCCTCTCCCCAACTTGTGCTCTCTCTCTAAAATAAAATAATAAAATAAAATAAAAGTGTTCAGTTTTGTAGGAAACCACCACCCTGTCTTCCAAGGTGGCTGTACCATTTTGCATTCCCACCAGCAACGAATGGGAGTTCCTGTACCTCCGCGTCCGCACCAGCATTTGTGGTTTTGGATTTGGGCCATTCTAACAGGTGTATAATGGTATCTCGTAGTTATTTTAGTTTGCATTTCTCTGATGACATATGATGTGGAGCAGATTTTCATATGCTTATTGGCCATCTGTATATCGTCTTTCGTGAGGTGTCTGTTAAGGTGTTTGGCACATTTTTTAATTGGGTACGTGTCACGGGTATTTCTCAGTTACCCCCTACTCCTCTTGGGGGGGAAAGATGGCTGGAGCTGACTGGAACCCATCATTTCCTTTCTGCCACGTCAGGCTCTGGCGAAACACCAACATGCAGGCCTTGGATAAGTAGTTTCTCCTAAGGGTTGATCTTGTTAGGGACAACAGAATGCTCTGCTGTGTTTCAAAAATGGTTCTCCTCTTCCCTTCTCCCTGCCAGAAGCATGAGATTTGGTTTTCTTTTTCATACCTACTGTGAGAACCTGGTCAAGCTCCTGGAGGCAAAACTCGTGAAATTTCTCCCTCCCTTCCCACCCCTCCCACCCCTGTGACTAAACTCCCCTTGGAGTTTTTAGCTCTGAGACTCGTCCAGTCTGAGCCCTCAGTAAGTCCTCAAGTACATTTAGCTTTTCCTACTCTGCTCCATTGCCGGTGGAGATTTCTGCCCCTGAGTTTCTGCTCTGAAAAGTTGCAAATCTCTGTTTTTGCCTATTGGTCTCTAAGATTGGGGAGGGGGGCAGTCTTGTTGCTTGTGACGTCATCACTTCTCTCAGAGGTCTAAGAAATATTATTTATTTTTCAGTTTGTTCGACTTTTTACTGGGACAGAGTGGTGGCTCCCAAACTCCCTACATGTGGAACCGGAAGTTGGAATTCCCTGGGTGGTTTATCAAACCATTAATTTTCTACGCAGCACATTCTCCCTCATTCCGACACAGTCACAACAACTGGAGGATGTGGCCCGTGACATTGTGACTTATAAAAAACATATATTGGGTTATTCAGGTGACCAAAAAATATATATATATATTTTTTAATTTTTTTAATGTGTATTTATTTCTGAGACAGAGAGAGACAGAGCGTGAGCGGGGTAGGGGCAGAGAGAGAGGGAGACACAGAATCTGAAGCAGTCTCCAGGCTCTGAGCCATCAGCACAGAGCCCGACGCGGGGCTCGAACTCACAAACCACGAGATCATGACCTGAGCCGAAGTCGGTCGCTCAACTGACTGAGCCACCTAGGCGCCCCCAAAATATATTTTTTATATGTATTTGATCTTTATCAGTTCCTCAGAACTCCCCAAACCCTTGGACTTGCCTGTGAGGAAGGCAATAGAGATGTCTTTTATCATGCTGATGGAGGTGACTTCTGGACTTCTCCCAAGGGCTGAGGCTTGTTTCCAGGAGGATCATCCAACAGTGTGATTACAAATCCCCGGACCTCCAGGGAGGGGAGTGGGGCTGGAGGTTGGATCAGCCAATGGCCAATCACTTAGTCAATCATGACTATGTAAGGAAGCCTCCATAAAAATCTAGAAGGACCAGGCTCCCAGAGCTTCAGACCTGGTGAACTCAATGGTAATGCAAGAAGGATGGCCTTCCTGGAGACAGCATGGAAGCTTAGTGGCTTTTTCCCAAACTTCACCCTATGTATCCCCTCTTCTGGCCATTGATTTGTATCCTTTGTCATATCTTTTAATAGACGGGTGAACTTAAGCAGTTCCCTGAGTTCTGTGGGCCACGCTAGCACATTAAAAGTGCCTAAGGAGGAGGTCATTGGAACCTGCAATCTGTAGTTGGTAGGGTCAGAAGCATAGGTTCTGGGGCTTGAGACTGGCATCCAAAGACGGGTGGGGGGGCTTGGGGACAGCCTTAGGCTACTGAACCCTCAACGTGTGGAATCAGATGCTCTCTCTGAATGGATAGTGTCAGAGCTTAGCTGAATTCTCAGACACTTGCGGGTGCCCAAGAATTGCTTGGTGTTGTGTGGGGGGGAACCCTCCCTCTATGCCAGAATTGGCCCTAATAGTTTCCTCTTCTTTTTATCACGGGGTGACTATCTATGTCTAAGCTTTAAAGAAATCATTATTCGCAGGTGTCAATCATTATTTGAAAAAAACCATTATTCACATGTCTATAGCAGGCAATGCAGAGGGAATTGTGTTGTGCAAAGGTTTTTCCCCTCCAGATCACATCAGATAACATTCGCTGGGCTCAAAGCACTGTGTATCCCACGATCATATTTAAGTGTCAAAATGAGTGGTAAAGACATTTATATTAGCAGCATTCAGAGAAAGGTAAAAAGGGCATGTGCAGCACAGAGAGGGGCTTTGGAAGAAGCAGGGCTTGCAAGGGCCCTGAGAGACAAATGCATTCTACATACGGAGAGAGGACAACAGGCATTAAAGACTCGGGGAGTAGCATTGACAACGAGCATCGCACGCCAGCGAGGCTCTGGGAAGCTGCTTGGATTAAAGGGAAGAGTTGAGTGGGGAAGAAAATATAGGTGATGTCAGAAGTATGGGATGAATTATGGAGGTCTAGGTAGGATGAGTAAGGGAGTTAACAGCCATCAGGTACTTTTCTGGGGACCGGTCCTTCTGTTGAGGGTGCCACAACTCAGTTCTGTCTCACCCCACCCTGTGAGGGAGGCGGGTTGGATGAGGAAACCACTTGCCTGACGCCATCCAGCTCAGTTGTGATCTCACACATGGAAATTTGTTTTTCATTTTGAGTATACATAAGCTTATGTTCATTAGGACATAGAAAATACTGAACATTTTATGATGTATACAGTAAAGTTAATATTTTATAAGACGATTTGATTAAGTAGGTCCAAACTAACTTGTGTGAATAGTGAACTCACTAATTTGAAAAAAATCACGTAAAAAATTTTATTTAGGTCCTTGATATAATGTGTCTCGAAAGCTCTTGGTGGTAGTCCCGGACAATCAGGTAAATTTAGGCTGCAATTGGAGATTTGCTCTTCTAATGGAAACTATATTTTTTTTCTAGCCAAATCAAAGAAATAGTGGGATCTAATTAACAAGAGTGATGGGACTTTCAGTGGAATTATAACTTCAGGGAAACCTTTCTTTGAGTGCTTGCTGATCTAGTTATAGGTAAATATGTGAGACAAGGTAGAGATTTGTCCCTCCTTCATGCCAATCTCACCAGGAACCAATTATCCAGTGGGAACACAGGAAAGAAGGTATGTTGACTTCCTGGAAACATTATGATGCTTCCTCAGAAAATACACCTCTAACATTCTAATGGAAATAATAATTCAAGGAAGCTACCCCCCAAAATCAAAACAAATGAAAACCCAACCCTGCCACCGACTCAGGCAGTTGAATTGGGTGAAACTATCAGAAATTTTGGTCTACGTAACCTGCAGTGGTCAATCACATTAGAGTCATCTGCCTTGACATCTCGCACACATATGGGCTGCAGGGCAGTATGGCTAATTGGAGGGCACCAACAGTCCAGACGAGCATATGTGGCTAGATGGGTTATTGGCTAACTTTCCCATTTGACACTTAATTTATTAGTCAGTAAGAGGGGTAGCCTATGGCAGCAATATAGTTTTCATCATGGTCTATTGACTTAGATCTTTATTCCAGAAGATAAAAGGTGTATGAAGAGGCATCCACTCTATTGATTGCTAATTCGAAATTAATTCAGTGTTCCTGGATGTGTCAAAGACGGCTAGTTGCCCAATATAATTCTCCTTACATTCCTTGATTTTGCTTGTGGCAGAATACGCCCAACTAAATGTTTACATTTCCTGGCCTCCTCTGTAAGTTGGGGGCTGGCAAAAGGACACAGTCCTGGCTAAAGAGATATAATTGCAAGCCACTAGGGGAGAGAAGGTGTTGCTACTGGGTGAGCAGATTCGTGGGCATAAACCACCTCTTTCCTTTTTCCTATTCCCTTCCTCTTGATTGAAGCAAGAGAAACCTGACATCGGTATCGTTCTTCAGACACGAGACTATGGTTCTCACTCTACAGGTTGTAGAGCCAAGAACTAGAAAGGGGTTGAGTATCCAATGACCCCAGGGAGCTACCACACAATACTCAAGCCACCAAACTGGGGACTTACACTTTGTGAGCAAAAAATAACCTCCTCTTTGGGCGAAGTCAAAATCCATTCTGCGCAGCATCGCTGGACACATTTAGGACACTGTCTACATTTAGGACAATTGGGACAGTTATCCATTAAAAGCATGACTTACAGCCTTCGCATTTTTTATAATATATGGTGGTATGATAGCACAAACAGATGCATCATGACGAATCTGAAAGAAGCCAGACAAAAGCAACAACTTCTAAAAATGAAAACATGTAAGAAGCCAGATTTTAGGTAGTCTCACTAAGAATTCTATGGGGCTACCATAGAGTCGAATGGCAGCCAGCGTCCGTCACTGACCCGATTTGATGGAAATCCTAATAGGGAAAGTGAGTCTTTACGTTAGATGGTAAACAATTAGGTCTCCGATTTTCAAAATATGCATGGCCACAAAAAGGAAATATCTCTTCTTTGGATAGAAAATAACATTATCTGCCAAAATCCTGGAGGTGAATGCCAAGAACTAGATGAGTCAAAATTTGCTGGCAAAAATAAATGTAGGAGTTTCAAAATTAATCACATTTTTGAAACATGCTTGTGATACACACTTACTGTTTGCGGTCCCTAGAAGCTATAGTGGCTATACCACTGAAGCCTAGACTCGCAGAGAGCACTTGAATATAGAAAGTTAGATTCTAAAGTCAGAGGGGCATGATCACCTCGGTATTTCACCCTGGATTCATTGTGATATAGTTTGCTCACATGGGAGAGGTAACCAATGTATACAAGCGGGCTTAGTGTGTGTTCCACCGGAACGAAACCACAATCTCAGGAGACAGAAACTGACCACAATTCTCTGATGTGAATGAACAGTTTAAAAGGTATGCTTAGATTACAACGGAAGCGCCTTTTGCTAACATCTATCCACATATCCCTTTCCGCTTCCATGTTCCTGGACCTTTGCAATAATGTGATACTGTCTCAAAGGCCTTTTAGCTATTGAATCAATCCTTTGTCTAATCGCCTTCTTACACCGGTATTCGATATGCAAGCCTGAATTAAAGCAGAGGAGCTCCGAACTGAAATAGAGTTCTCGAAGAGGAAAAAAGAACTTCCCATGTCACATCTGCAAAAACTTGCAGCTAGCGTTTTGTCTTTTGTATGTGAAGTGATTGCAAGATAATCCTCCTGGAAAATGGGATTCTATTCCCCCCTTTATTCCTCACCTTTGGAAGCACATTAACATGCATAATGAAATAGCTGGTGAGGACTCATTCATACAGCAAATTTCTTCGGGGCTGAGAAGAATCAAGACAGTATGGGAGATTCAAAGTATATGTCCTTGCTCATGGTGTATTCCGATCGCCGTCGGAGTTTTTCTTTTCCTTGTTATTCTTAAATATTTTTATTATATTTTGACCTTAGCGGTCTAACTAGATAACTCAAACAATATTTCGTTTCAGAATGTCACATTTCACCAAAAAAATAACTTGGAAAACCAACCTGATTTCTTAGTCTCTTCTACTGTTTTCAACATTCGCTATTTAATTCAGTGTTGGATTATGATTATAGATACACTGGACTGTTTTTCTAAATACTAAGGAGGTTCAACAAGTATTTTGATTTATTTTTTATAATATTCAGGAAGGAGGAGACGAGGTGTGAATGCTGAAGTTGTAGAAGATGGATGCCTTCAAGCAGTGGCATATGTTGAGGTCATAAACCAGTCTGCATTTGGACTCCACTCTCAGCAGTCACTTATAAATTGAAAAAAGAAACCCAAATACATGGAAATAATATTTTTGAGGGGAAGGAAGAATTCATTCTTTCATATCGAAAAATTTAAAGTGCAGGCTGTTATCAAGTGTGAAGTTCGGGAAAGTAAAACGAGCAGTTTGAAAATTGCAACCGTTTTCTCCATGCTTCTTCTCCCTGCCTGATTTGTTATTCAAAAGTGCACCCGTGTAAGGAAGGCCATTGAGATTTCCCATGTTTGGAAATCTGTCATCAGCCAACCAAGGATATAACCCAAATCTCCTAGTTTATATGATTCCCGAAATGTCTATAGCTCTTTGGGACTAAATACACACACACGCACACACACACACACGCTTTGAGAAAAAGGGGTTTATTTGAATAAGCTTAAATAATACTACATAAAACTACTAGTGAACCTAGTGTTTTTGGTTTTCTCAAAGAGAGAGCTAAGATTTCGTTTAAAAATCATAATAACGGAGGTGCCTGGGTGTCTCAGTCGGTTAAGTGTCTGACTCTTGGTGTCAGCTCAGGTCATGAGCTCATGGTTTGTGAGTTGAAGCCCCCCATCAGGATCGGCACTGACAGTGTGGAGCCTGCTTGGGATTCTCTCTCTCCTTCATTCTCTACCCTTACCTCTCTCTCTCTCTCTCTCTCTCAAAATAAATAAACTTTTAAAAAAATCATAATACTAAAGATTAGACACATACGGATTAAACTATAGCATTGAATACAGTTCTATTTTAAGATGTTGGTTTTGTTTCATTATTATAGAAATTAAATTCTGCTTTGAAAATGATCACATGTGTTACTTCTGCAGAATAATATGGAATTAATCTAAAGTAATGAGGCAAGTTAAAATAGTACCTCCTCATTAAATGTCCCTAATATATTTAAAATACCACACAGGGATGCGGTCAGCCTACAGGTAATTATGTTACATTTCAAAACACTGTACCTTTTTTGAAACTCTGCCGCAGCCCGCCCGGGCTCCACTGGTCCAACTCTGAACACATCAGCCTATAATTAAAGCACGAACAAATTGAAAATGGTAAAGAAAAGACAAAACACTGTAACACACCAATAGATTTAAAACGAATGGGTTTTTCGCAGCTTGTGAATATTTTTGTGTGCATTTAATTCGTATCGATTCCCTTCATTTCTTGAACATACATGGATACAGTTCAAATCATCCTATCATGTTTGAGGCCTTTAAGAATCTTTTATAGATGACAATAAAAAGAATCTTTTATAGATGAAGAAACTCCAGCATGGGGACTCTAAGGGAGCTGCCCGTGGGCACAGCGCCCATTGGAGGCGAGCAAGGATGAGAACTCAGGGGCCCTGAGTTCCGGTCAAGGGCTGTCACCTCCACTGCTAGGAGAGGTACTTAGGCCTTTTAAACACTGCCGCTGTCAGTGATGAACTGTGTTTTCAGAAGCTTCCATGCTCTGTTGAAAGTACCACTAAGCACATCATTGCTTGTCGGTTGTCAGGACGCTCGTAACTAAGTAAGGTGACATATCATCGCTTGTGGAGGAAGACAGGCTGTGCATCTTCAAGGAGAACCAGAAGCCCCATCAGTTACTCTAAATACTCAGCATTCGGGTTGCATGAGCTCATAGGGCCACGGAGAATGATTTGGGGTTGATTTTAGGTCTCAGTAGCTGAGAACAAGCACGCAAAAGTGTACAGAAGGAAACCCAAACTCGGGTAGCAACTTTATCTTATCACCAGCAAGGGTATATGAGAGGAGAGAAAAGCCATGTTTTTCCTGGACGTGTTTTTCTTCAGCAGCAACAGAACCGGAAAACAGCGCGAGGTCACTTAGTAATCAAGCAACTTGTAAAGGACGAAAAGAAAATATGGGGAGACCCACTCATCTTAGGGTCAGTGCTGTGGAACTGCTACCAATATTCTATCACATTCCAATAAAGAGGATGATATTTTTCCTTTTTTTTTATTCCTGAGGCAAATAGAATAATTATTTGCACCAATTAGATTTCTTAGTTATATTAATTTGGAGGTCAATACATGAGGGAAAAAGGACTTGTTAAGTTAAATCTGCAAAGATTTTACACCATGTGTTTCCCTTACGAATTCATGTTATTTTTTTTGTTTGTTTTGATGTTTTCTATTTTTTTTATGTTTATTTATTTATTTTGAGAGAGGGGACAGCACAGGCAGGTGAGCAGGGAGACAGAATCCCAAGCGTCTCCGTGCTGTCAGCGCAGAGCTCCGCTCGAGGCTCCAACCCATAAACCATGAAATCATGACCTGAGCCAAAATCAAGAGTCAAATGCTTAACCGACTGGGCCACCCAGGTGCCCCTGTATTTTTGCTTTTTAATCTATCAGTCTAACAAAACTGTTTTAGATTCCATAAGATGGTAAATTCTGAAGCACTACTTTCTTGATGCCTGACCTGCCTGTCATTCCAGCAGCCTCGTGGTGGGTGTTTCTGTCCAACGGTCTTCACTCACCTCCGCTTACCATCTTGATGGACAAACTCTGAGCTTTGTTATCATCTGAGTCCTCAAATCTCTGACATTCATCAACCATAAGATTTGAGTCTCTCTCTCCAGGTCAAACACAGTCTTCCCAGGACTTCGGCTCATTCACACCAGTAACCTCCTTAAGCTTTATTTTTTCTTTTCAGTTAGCCACCTAGTTCATAATGGCAGTTACTGCAATATTCCCGTCACCCTCATTTCCCTTTCTCATTTTTCCCTCTGCTCCGCCTTTTTCATCAATTGTTATCAAAACTGAAGCATAACTTTTTGGTGCCTACATTTGGCTTTCCTTTTTTGTGAATTACCTGTTCATGCCGGTTAGCCATTTGTCTATGGGGGTTTCTGTCTTTCTTATCTGGTTAATATCTCATCTGCTATATGAATTGCATTCGTTTAATCTTTATATTAATATTTTATTTGCATGAATTGCAAGCATTCTCTCCCAAGGCCTATATTTTCATTCAAATATAGTGTGTTTTATTTTACAGAATATTAAATTATTTTACAGAATTTTAAATATTAATATGGTTAAATTTTTAAATCTCTGCATCTCGGTTAAGATATCTTTCTTTCCTGTGAAATAAAAGCATTCACTTATATTTTATTCTGATGCTTCTGAAGTTTTATTTTTCACATTTTGATGTTTCACAGAACCGGAGTTTATTTTTGTTAGGAAGGAATCAGATTTTATCTTCTTCAGTATTGCCAGTTAGTTATCCCACTCATTAAAATTTCGTCCACAATCACTAATACGTGATGCCACTCTGTTATATTCCTGTATATATTTCTGGGACCTTTATTTTGCTTTGTTCCATATGATTTCACCTGTGTCTATACTACAAGATCTTAATCACTAAGCTTTATAATGCACATTGGTATCTGATATTATCTTGGCTTTTCTTGGTCTTCTGTCATTTCACATGAATTCATGAATTGGCCAAATTCTCTGAAAACAGAAAAGGTAAAGGGGAAGGAAGAAGAGAAGGAGAGAGGGAGAAAGGGAGGGAAAGAGGAAAATAGAGATAGATACGTGCATAGATTTGGTGGTATTTTACTAAAATGAAAACAAATTATTTAGATTAACATGACTATTATCTAATCTATGAGTATGGTATTGCTCTCCATATATTTAAGCACAATTTTCTATTTCTCAATGGCTTTCTTTTCTTCTCCACATTTTGTTGGATTTATCCTCATAGCTTGATGATGTTTTCTCTTGATTTATTATATTTTCTAATTACTGGTTGCTGGCATATGGGAATACAGTTCATCTTTATATACCAATCTTAAACCCAACATGATTTCTAAAACCTTTTCTTTCCTTCTTTTTTCTTTAAAGAGAGAGAGAGAGAAAGGGTGTGAGTGGGGGAGGGGCAGAGAGAGGGAGAGAGAGAATCTCAAGCAGGCTCCACCCTGCTAGTGCAGAGCCCAATGCAGGGCTCAGTCTCACGATTGTAAGACCATGACCCAAGCCAAAATCAAGAGTCAGATGCTTAGTTGGCTGAGCCACCCAGGCGCCCCAAACCCAACACAATTTCTAAATCTTACTTGTTCATATGCAATTCTTTTGGATTTTCTATGTAGATTTCTATGTCTATAAATAAAGACAATTCTATTCAGATGCATATTCTTTTAATTTTTTCTTTTATTATTGTATACTATAAATTTTTTGGTAGATACCCTTATCAAATTGAGAAGGTTCTTCCCCGTATTCTTAGTTTTCTAAGATTTTTTTCTTTAGCACTAGTGAGTGGTTAATTTAACCAGATGGCTGCGGCACCTTTGAGACAGTTATGCAAAGATAAGAGAAGGCTCTGTTTGACACTGATGTTCTAGTAACTCAAGAACCTCAGTTGCCCTCACTGTCAACCAAATGAGACACAGGATTGTTCTAAATGCTACAGACAGAATGCTAAATTCTCTCAATGCTGCCTTTTACTCCTATAGCACAATGGCCTACTCATCCTGGGAGATAGAATTCTGTAGACCTCCAAAAACTCAATACGGGAAGCTACAACAAATATTCTCCTTGAACCCAGAGCTTCTCAGCTTTCTCTCTCTACCTACAGAACAATCTGTCAGGAGTAAGGAGCCTCCGACAGATTGTCTTACATACAGATTCTCCCTTTGTCATTTAATCTCCAAAGGATATCGTGAAATCCATTCCTTTTTCCTACATCTTCTCAAAAGAGAAATTTAGCAATGAGTGGGACAGAGGTAAGTTATCAGCTGGGGTATGACAAAAGTGATGGGTGCCCCATCAGCACATTCTTGTCCTACAAATATGTGGGGATGGCTTTTCATCTGGTCATACAATATCTTCAACAGGTTTTTCTAATGTTAAACCATGCTGGTTTCCTGGAATAGAGCCAACTTGTTTGTAACACATTGGCACCATTCCTAAAGTCAGTTGGTAAATATTTCATTTAGGATTTTACACTCAGGTTTATATAAATTTATATATGTCTCATACATACTTAGAAAGAGATATATGGGCACCTGGGTGGCTCAGTCAGTTGAGCGTCTGACTTCGGCTCAGGTCATGATCTCACAGTCTGTGAGTTCGAGCCCCACATCGGGCTCTGTGCTGATGGCTCAGAGCCTGGAGCCTGCTTCCGATTCTGTGTCTCCCTCTCTCTCTGCCCCTTCCCTGCTCATACTCTGTCTCTCTCTGTCTCAAAAATAAAAACGTTAAGAAAAAAAATTTTTTAAAAAGAAAAAATAAGAGATATAAATACATATGTTGTATACACGTTATATAAAACTTTAATACACACATATATTTTACATAAATTAATATAGTTTCTCTCATTTATTTTCTTCCCAGAAGCATGTCTATTTTATTAATTCCTTCACAGACCTAGCTTTTGATTTTATTGATGCTATTTATCATTTCTGAGATTTTAAAAATTATTTTCTGCTCTTTTCTTTATTATCTCCTTCCTCCACCTTTCTTAAAGTTTATGGGTTTTTTTTCCCTATCTTCTTGAATTGCATGATGAGGTCATTCATTTTTAATATTTCTCCCTTTGAATATATACACCTATTTCCTTCAAAGGAAATCTTGCTGCATCTAAAAAGATTTGTTACCAAATTATGGAAAGAGCCTAAATGTCCATCAACTGATGAATGGATAAAGAAATTGTGGTTTATATACACAATGGAACACTATGTGGCAATGAGAAAAAATGAAATATGGCCTTTTGTAGCAACGTGGATGGAACTGGAGAGTGTGATGCTAAGTGAAATAAGCCATACAGACAAAGACAGATACCATATGGTTTCACTCTTATGTGGATCCTGAGAAACGTAACAGAAACCCATGGGGGAGGGGAAGGAAAAAAAAAGAGGTTAGAGTGGGAGAGAGCCAAAGCATAAGAGACTGTTAAAAACTGAGAACAAACTGAGGGTTGATGGGGGGTGGGAGGGAGGGGAGGGTGGGTGATGGGTATTGAGGAGGGCACCTTTTGGGATGAGCACTGGGTGTTGTATGGAAACCAACTTGACAGTAAATTTCATATATTAAAAATAAATAAATAAATAAATAAATAAATAAATAAAATAAAAAGATTTGTTATATGTAGTGTGTTTTTTTGTTGTTGTTTAGTTCTTAAGACTTTATAATGTCATTTGTGTTGTGGATTCGTAAATTATTTATGCATGCTTTTAAATATCCATACATGAGTTTTAGAAGTACAATAAAACCTTGGATTGTGAGTAACTTGTTCTGCGAGTGTTCCAAAAGATGAGCAAACATTTCTAATAAATTTGAACTTGATAAACAAGAGGTGTCTTGCAATACAAGTAGTACATGATGATGGATGTCACATGATCACCACTGGGCAAATAGTTCTCTCTCTCTCTCTCACTGCAGAATTGTGGGTGATGGCCTCCCATGCTCGGATGCTCGGTCTCAGGTCGTGGTGTTTGGCAGAAATCAGTGAGTTTTCAGTATGTTGGAAGGTGCCCACAACTGACACTAGGGTATTTTTTGTCACTTGAAAGCACCTATGGACAGTCCTTTGCTTTTCCGCACAAGAGCAAGCTTAGGAATGCTTTGCATCATTCTAGGTCAGGCTGCCTACAGATATAGACCCTTTCTTCTGCTGCCTTATTGCCACTTACATTAAGTACAGCATATGACAAGAGTTTATTAAGACTGTACAGTCACCATCCATGTGAGTGTATACAATGGCCCCCATGCAGAAAAAGGTTGAAAAGAAAGGTGGTAAGAAGGAGATGATTACAATGGAAATTAAGAAGGAAATCATCGAGAAGTATGAATGAGGAATGTGAGTGGCCGAAATTGCAAGCTTTTAAAAGAAGTCTACGTCTGCAGAGGAGGAGGAGAAAAAAGGCAGAGGAATCCCTCACTTCAAATGAGATTAGGGAGATGTGGAAAATGTGGAAAACAATGCAAAATTTTGTAGAAAAGCATCACCCGAACAAGCCTGTAGCAATGCGAGCAAAGAGTCTGTTTATGGACAGGGCAATGTCACATTTCCACGAAATCCTCAAAAGGAGGCAAAAGCAAGTGTCATTGGATAGGTTCCTTGTTAAAACTGCATGAAAAGAAAAAGATTCCATTGAGCCAATAGATAGCAGTGATTCCTTTAAGTGATAGTGAAAGTTGTCCTACACAATAACACTCTTCTCTCTTGTCTCTCTCACACCAGCTACGAAGGTTTTCAAAGGTAAGTGCTGGTTAATTTGTTTATTTTTCTTTGTAGTTTGTATTTTGTTATTTTGTATTATATTAAAATTTTGTAGTCATTTTTATACAAATATTTCTGGGTTGTGGAACAAATCATCTGAGCTTCCATTATTTCTTATGGGGAAATTCGCTTTGATATACAAGTGCTTTGGACCACAAGCATAATTCGTCTGTAGAACGAATTATGCTCGCAAACCAAAGCTTTACTGTATTCTCTTTTCATTTTTGTTTTTGTCTTGCTTTTCATTGCAAATTTCATTGGATTTTGGTAAGAATGTGTTCAGCATTGTGATTTCCTCTGCTCTATCTTCCAGACACATTGTCTAAATTTCAGTGAGTACAATTTTATTTGTTATAATTCTGTTCGGTCTAGGTTTAAACCTACCTATTTCTAAAATACTGCTCAATTTATTCACTGAGGCATTCATTCTTTCTTTTATCTTATAATCACTTCAAGGGTAATTACTTTATAACATCAGAGTGTTCATTTTCAGGAGGGTTAATTTTGGTGTGTATTATATCTACTTTCTCCTATCATGACCCACTTTCTTTATGTGGTGTGTAAGGGATTTTATGGGCTCTCGACTTCACCTGGGCTATGTTCCCCTATGGAAATCTGACGTGCTGGATTCTGGGAAATCCTGCATATCTGGGGGTGTGAACACCTTCCTATTGAACGGCTTAGCACTGCATTTCTCCTGAAACCTGATGGGAATCTGTTTTCAGATGAACTCTGTGGCTCATTTACATAGTCAACTAATATTTAACAAGGAAACCAAGAATACTCAATGGGAAAAAGACAGTCTTTTCAATAGAGGGTGCTGGAATAATTGGATATTCATGTGTAAAAATATGAAACTGAACATATTATATACCACTCACAAAGATTGACTTGAAGAGTATTACACACTTAAATGTAAGACCTGAGATCAGAAAACTGTGAAAAGAGAACAGGAATAAAGCCACTTGACATTGGTCTTAATAACGGTTTTTTGGATCTGATATCTGAAAACACAAACAACCAAATAAAAAATAAACAAGTGGGACTACATCAAACTAAAAAGCTTCTGCACAGCAAAAGAAATGATCAACAAAGTGAAAAGACAACTTATGGAAAGGGAAAAAAATATTTGCAAACCATATCTGTGGTTAACATGTAAAATATATAAAGAACGCATACAGTTCAATAGCAAAAGGTCGAATAAGCCAGTTACAAAAATGGGCAAAGGCCCTGAGTAGATATTTGTCCAAAGAAGAGATGTGAAAAACAAATGAGTACGTGAAAAGATGCTCAACATCACAAGTCATTAGGGAGATGCAAATTAAAACCACAATGAGCTATCACCTCATGCTTGATAGAATGGCCATCACCAAAAAAAATAAAAGATATAAAATGTTGGTGAGGATGTGGAGAAAAATGAAGCCCTTGTGTACTATTGGAGGGATTATAAATTGGTACCACCCCTATGGAAAAAATGGATCCTTAAACCATTAAAAATAAACTTACAATAAAACAATAAAAATAAACCCAGCAGTTCTTCTTCTGGGACTATATCCAAGAAAATGCAAACACTAATTTGAAAAGATATCTGCACCCTCATGTTTATTATTTATAATAGCCTAGATATGGAAACAAATATCCATCAATGGATGAATAAAGAAGTTGTTATATCTATCTATCTATCTATCTATCTATCATCTATATCTATCTAATGGAATATTATTCAGTAATATTTTTAGAAATGAGGAAGTCCTACCCTTTGGGACACCATGGATGGACACTGAAGATGTGGTAAGGAAAATAAGTCAGGCAGAGAAAGACAAATATGGAATGATTTCACTTACCCATGAAGTCTTTAAAAAAACAAAACCAAAACCAGAATCATAGCAAAAGAGATCAGATTTGTGGTCACCAAAGGTAAAGGACTATGGGAGGGGGAATTGTAGGAAGGTAGTCAAAAGGTGCAAACTTCCAGTAAGAAGAAAAACGAGTACCAAGGCATGAGGACTTCAGCTAACACTGCCATAGGATATACGGGAAAGTCATCAAGAAAGCAGATCCTAAAAGTTCTCAACGCAAGGAGAATTTGTTTTCTTCTTTCTTTTGTTTCTATTGTACCTATATGAGATGGTGGGTGTTCGCTGAACCTATGGTGCTCTTCATTTCACACTATGTCTAAATCAAGCCCTCATGCTGCACACCTTAAACTTATACAGTGATGTATGTCAACTATACCTCAAGAAAACTGAGGAAAATATTTGGGCTCTGATTCCATGCCTATTTCCAAGGATGACTACAGAATCCCAGGACCTCACCATCACGAAATGCTTAGCTGACTCCTTAACTAGGCTTATTTAATATATATTTTTAAGTTTATTCATTTATTTTTGATAGAGAACACGTGCAAGCTGGGAGTAAAGGCAGAGAGAGAGAGAGAGAGAGAGAGAGAGAGAGAGAATCCCAAGCAGGTTCCACGTTATTAGCACAGAGCCTGACGTGGGGCTTGATCCCACAACCCTGGGATCATGACCTCAGCCAAAATCAAGATTCAAATACTTAATCGACTGAGCAACCCAGGCACCCCAACTAAGGATTATTTAAACAAAAATAGGAAAATATCTGGATTTCATCATTTTCCTCCTGAAACTTTAGTTTACAGGTAAAGCATTTGCATTTAGTAACACAAAACAGCCCAGGATTCTAGCTTTGAGCTCAGGAGCTCCCTTTCAGGGTGGGTCTTTTCGATTTTTAAGCCAAATGAAAGGCCAGGTGGTCTTTTTCACAGGGACATTGCATACATCAAAGTAACTACATGAAAACTACAGCTTAGAAGTTTAATGAAAAACACAGTTGCTCCTTGAACAAGTTTGAAATTGCATGGGTCCATTTATACTCAGATTTTTTTATAGTACAGTATTATAAATGTATTTTCTCTTCCTTATGATTTCTTGATAACATTTTATTTTCTCTAACTTACTTTATTGTAAGAATACAGGTTATAAGACATATAACATACAAAATATTTGTTAATCAACTGTTCTTGTTATTGGTAAGGTTTCTCATCAATAGTAGGTTATTAGTAGTTAAGTTATGGGGAAGTCAAAATTATACATAGATTTTCAGTTGCGTAGGGGTTAGCACACCAATGCCTGCATGCTCTGAGGGACAACTGTATTCATAAATGATACTAAAATACTGCATTTAAACTAGCAACTGACAGCGGCTGACGAGAGACAAGGAAATGTATGTTATTCAAAGTTAACTGAAGCCACATAAAAGAGAAAGAATTTACAAAGGGCTTATTCTCAGAGAAGGCAAAACCTTCAAATTCCCATAAGAAAACAAAAGGAAAAGAATGCACATGAATACAATGTGTGTATGTGGACAGAAATAGAGAAACAGACGACGAGTATATTTTAGATATTAAATGTATGTTTCCTCTCTATTCCACTAAGAGGGTAACTTGATATGTCCCAAAGGAAATTCACCTCGAGTCCACTGTCTGTACTGTGTTCCAGTTTTCCACATGCTGCCTCCAGGGTGCCAAGGGAAGGAAGAGAGTAAGTCCTTCCCAGAAGATACTCAGTTACATTTCTTTAAGAGGGCGAGGGAGGAATAATTGTATAATATATGAAGAGTGCAGAACAATCAACTCTTTCGTATTTTGAGCAAAACAGTGCCAGTTGCCAGTGACAGGTGGTCTTCTGAAGATCCTCAGGGTATCCACTTTTAGGAGAACAGCCAGACTATTCCTTACAAGGTGGCATTGTCCTTTCAAGCCTGACGTTCTACCTTAAGGAAGTAGGGATAGAAGGAACATACCTCAAGATCATAAAGGCCATATATGAAAGACCCAGAGCTAATATCATCCAATAGGGAAAAACTGAGAGCTTTCACCCTAAGGTCAGGAACACAACAGGGATGTCCACTCTCACCACTGTTGTTCAACATAGTGTTGGAAGTCCTGACGTCAGCAATCAGACAACAAAAAGAATAAAAACATTCAAATTGGCAAGGAAGAAGTCTAACATTCACTCTTTGCAGACTCTACATGGAAAACACAAAAGACTCCTCAAAAAGACTATGAGTACTGATACATGAATTCAGCAAAGTTGCAGGATATAAGATCAACATACAGAAATCGGGTATTTCTATACGCCAATAATGAAGCAGCAGAAAAAGAAATCAAGGAATCAATCCCATTTACAACTGCACCAACAACCATAAAATACCTAGGAATAAACTTAACCAAAGAGATACAAGTTCTATTTTCTGAAAACTATAGAAATCTTATGAAAGAAATTGAAGAAGACACAAAGAAATGAAAAAAATGCTCCATGCTCATGGGTTGGAAGAAGAAATATTGTTAAAATGTCGATACTACCCAAAGCAATTTACATATTCAATGCAATCCCTATCAAAATAACACCAGCCTTCTTCATGGAGCTAGAATAAACAATCCTAAAATTTGTATGGAACAAGAAAAGACCCCAAATAGCCAAAGCGATCTTGAAAAAGAAAACCAAAGCAGGAGGCATCACAATCCCAGACTTCAAGCTATACTACAAAGCTGTAATCATCAAGACAGTATGGTACTGACACAAGAACAGACACATAAATGAATGGAACAGAATAGAGAACCCAAAAATGGACCCACAAATGTATGGCTAACTAATCTTTGACAAAACAGGAAATAATATCCAATAGAAAAAAAGACAGTCTCTTCAGCAAGTAGTGCTGGGAAAACTGGACAGCAGTAAGTAGAAGGCTAAGCCTGGATTACTTTCTTACCCCATAAACCCAAATGGATGAAAGATGTAAATGTAAGAGAGGAAACTATCATAACCCTAGAGGAGAAAACAGTCAGCAACCTTTTTAAACTTGGCTGCAGCAAATTCTTACTTAACATGTCTCCAGAGGGAAGGGAAACAAAAGCAAAAATAAACTACTGGGACCTCATCAAGATAAAAAGCTTCTACACAGTGAAGGAAACAATCAGCAAAGGCAACTGACAGAATGGGAGAAGATATTTGCAAATGACATACCAGATAAAGGGTTGGTATCCAAATTTTATATAGAACTTATTAAATTCAACATCCCCAAAACAAATAATCCTGTGAAGAAATGGGCAAAAGATATGAACAGACACTTTTCAAAAGAAGACATCCAGATGGCCGACAGACATAGGAGAAGATGCTCAACATCTCTCATCATCGGGGAAATGCAAATCAAAACCACAATGAGATACCACCTCCCACTTGTCAGATGTTAAAGTGAACAACTCAGGAAACAACAAATGTTGACGAGGATGTGGAGAAAGCCCTTTTGCATGGCTGGTGGGAATGCAAACTGGTGCAGCCACTCTGGAGAACAGTACGGAGATTCCCCCAAAAATTAAAAATAGAACTACCCTATGAGCCAGCAATTGCACTACTAGGTATTTATACAAAGGATACAAAAATGTTGATTGAAAGGGACACACGCACCCCAGTGTTTATAGCAGCACTATCGACAATAGCCAAATTATAGAAAGAGGCCAAATGCCCATCGACTAACAGATGGACAAAGAAGATGTGGTGTGTATACACACACACACACACACACACACACACACACACACACACTGGAATATTACTCGATCAAAAAGAATGCAATCTTGCCATTTGCTACATCATGGATGGACCTAGAGTGTGTTATGCTAAGCAAAATGAATCAGAGAAAGATAAACATCACATGATTTCACTCATATTTGAAATTTAAGAAACAAAACAGATGAACATAGGGGAAGGGAAGCGAAAATAAGATAAAAAGAGAGAAGGAGGCAAACCAAAAGAGACTCTTAAATAAAGAGAACAAACAAGGTTGCTGGAGGGGAAATGGATGGGGGGATGGGCTCAATGGGTGATGGGCATTAAGGAGGGCACTTACTAGGATGAGCACTGGGTGTTATACATAAGTGATGAATCACTAAATGCTACTCCTGAAATAATTATTACACTATATGTTAACTAATTTGGATTTAAAATTAATTAATTAACTAATTAATTAATTTTTTTTTTAAAAAGCTTGAGGTTCTAAGGGAAAAGGTGTCAGATCTTAGAGGATTGTGGGGAGAAGGGAAGGAAGCAGAGGAAGATGAATCAAGGTTCTAGACTGTAGCCTCTGCCCATGCTGACTTTGAATTTCAGGCTTAGCTTCCTACCCTCAAAGGGCAGCAGAGCGTGGGCTCAAGGGCAAGATAGAGGCAAACGGACATTATGCCAGGCTCTGAGACAGGGACAGGATTGTGCCAGGCTCTGAGACAGGGACAGGATTGGAGGACGTGGCCCAGCCACACTCCACCGAAGCCAGTAGCCTCTTCTGCTCTCACCATTCCACCACAGTGACGGTTGTTAGTGATGGTTGATCTCCAGGCACAGTGATGCCAAGTACGTGGGAGAGAAATTTCCTAACCAACCTCACTCTCTCACTAGCATGAGCTGGGCCTTGACACAGGAAGCACTGCTCCCTAATTTTCCTGGTCTGTAGCAAAGAACTCTGAGGTCAGGGTGGATTTTACCTGGAGGATGAGGCACCTGGTCCCTTGCACTTAATGCCACAAAGTCAGTGCCTACTTATACACCACTTTTTAGTGCACATGGAATTTTCAACTCATTACCTTACTTGTTAGGAGAAGTCCAGACAAACAACAAGGCAAAGACGATCCCATTTTGTAGATGAAGAAAATCAGATGTAGTGATGTGAGGTGACTTGCCAAGGCAACACAGCTATTCAGCAGTACCCAGGCAGAGTGTTTTAAACCAACCCCTGATGGCACGTCACTTTTCAGTGTCAGCTCCCAAGCTTTCTCCGTCAACAGCCGCCATTCCCCATGTAGACAACCCAACTTGCCAGAGAGCTTCAGTCTCGCAAATACTGATCTAACCTGTCTGAGTAACTACTAAGCTGCCTCTTTTCTGGTGAAGCAATGATCCAACATGATTGCTGCTCAGACGATAGAAAAATGAGCTCTCTGCAAATTCGGTGAGAGCCCGCGGTGAAGCCAATGGCAAGCCATAGAACAGTCACTCTGGGCAGAGCTTCCTCAGCCTTCAGGGGACGGGACTTGCTCCCACGCGGCCTGTCCATTCGGTGTCCCTTCAGTCTGCCCTGCACCCCAAAGCCCTGCCTTCCCCAGGTCACCTCCCTGGGCAACGACTTCAAGGGCTCTCTAGTATTGACAGCAAATTTTAAGTTTTTAGAATAACTTGCCTCATGTTGTTGGCTGAGGCCAAGCTTTATTATTTTTTTTTGAAGTTTAATTTAAAAGAAACATTAGCACAGAAGAGAAATAACAAGTCTTCATATTTTCAGAAGCATAAGTCTCTAAATTTTGTTTAAGATCAAGAACAATTATACCCCTATATAGAGAGCAACAGCCCAGACAGGACTTATTTCTTTTCCTCCAGTTGTATTCCATTATAATTGACACATAATATTGTATTAGTTGAATGTAAACAATATAACTATATATATATATATGAACATGATTAATTCCTTAAGCTTAATTAATATCCACCACCTCAAATAGTTACTGAATTTTTTCATCTGATGAGAACTATTTTTTTGAATGCATTTTATTCTTATTACTTATTTAAGCAATCTCTGCATTCAAGGTGGGGCTCAAACTCATGACCCCGAGATTGAGAATTGCACGCTTCACTGACTGAGCCAGCCAGGTGCCCGTGTGATGAAAACTTTTAAGATCTACTTCTTAGCAACTTTTTTTTTCTTTTTAAAAATATTTTTAATGTTTATTTATTTTGGGGAGACAGAGTGAGAGCAGGGGAGGGAGACACCGAATCTGAAGCAGGCTTCAGGCTGTCAGCACAGAGCCCGACATGGGGCTCGAACCCACGAACTGTGAGATCGCGACCTGAGCCAAAGTCCGAGGCTCAACCCACTGAGCCACCCAGGCGCCCATGCTTCTTTGGCAACTTTCAAATGCACAATGTAATATTAGTAACTATGTCACCATGTTGCACATTGTATCCCCAGGACTTGTTTATCTTACAACTGGCAGTTTGAACCTTTTGACCCCTTTCACTCATTCCCTACTTCCTCCACCTCCACTCCAGAGAACCGCCAATCTGTTTTCTGTTTCTATGAATCCAGTTTTTTTTTAAATTTTGCATATAAATGAGATCACACAGCATTTCTCTATTCGAGTGTTTCGCTTAGCATTAATGCCCTCAAGGTTCATCCATGTTGTCCCATGGATATATAACCAAATTTATACTATTTAATGAACAATAAAGTATAGTTTAGGTAATCACACTGTTGTAAAAATAATTTTCAGAATTTTAAATGGAAGCAAGGAAAAATATAACTTATTTCACAACTATGGTGACATCTTAAATATGATATGTTGATAACATTTGTATTTTAAACATTAAAGAGTTATCTAAAAATAAAGGGAAAAGGTCAACAGTGTTATAGGTGAATGGGCTGAAAAGTAATTGTACAGTTGCAAATATGAAAATCTTTTCTTATGACAAGATACTCAGCCTCACTTATAATAAATATAAATCAAAATTACATGCAGATATTTTTACCATAAAACTTCTGGTTTTTATGTTTTAATATTGTGTTGGCAAAGGGGCCCATGTCTTATCTTTCCAAAAAGATTGAGCCCATGGAAGACAGGACTGTGTTTTACCGCAACAGCATCTTGATAAATGTCTGATTAACCAATATCTAAGATAATGGTTTCGAGCGAATGCTGTGGATGCTACTGATGATAATTTGTTCTCTTCAAAGTTGCCTCAGCCTTCGGTACATTGAGGGGTGCCGGTGGGGAAGAAAACAGTTACATTCTCTGCCTTGACGTGATTCTATTGCTCTGGAACAGTACATTCAGTCATCTTCCTGTCTGGGTATAATTTTGAAAAAAAAAAAAGAAGAAGAAGAAGAAGAAGAAAGAAAACAGTGGCAGTTCACAATTGAGGGGGGAAAAACAGTGGCAAGCCTATTGTGTGGTTTGCTGTCTTTCTCCCGCATAATCTGGTACCTTAAGAGAAAGCTCTTTGAATTCTGCGACCATGTACCTAATTCCCGGCATTACATTGTCTCTTTTCAGGATATCTTAGATTGGTAAGAATCACAAAGTGATTTTTGATCAACCCAGATGAGACAAGAGTTTAAAACAAAGCAAGTTTTCAATCAGATAGGAGCACGACGTGAGGTGGCTGGTTGGGGGAGGAGGCCTGAGCTGGAGGGGGACGAGATAAGGACAAGCCCAAATGCCAGCAATTACTGTGGTTCACAGGTGACGGGGAAAAAATGTCTCCCAGGTATTTATTTTTAAAGTCTCTTGCAGCTCTCTTCATAAGCTTTTCATACTGAATGATCTAACGAAAGGGCTCAATTCCAAATATTATGACACTTGGTGCAGTCATTACTTAAAATACTTCTAAAATGCCAAAAAGAGCATAATGCTAATGAGAAAAAGACAATTTTGCATAGTCTTGACAAAGAATAAAAAAGATCTCCAGCCCCACAGAACTAATATGCCTAATGCAGAGGGATAGTACCTGGAAGGGTATACATCTGGAGGAGAAAAGTAATGTCTTGATTTTCTATGAATTATAAAGTGAATAAAACCCATAAAAGGTAGGACACATTTTCAGTGTAACTAGCCAATTTCATCTTGCTCGGTTTTGTTCAAGAGTAGGTACAAACTTTAAATATGCCGCTAGTTAAAACGCTTAGCATTAAAAACTACCAACCCATACATTTGGGGTCTATGGTCAACAATTCAAGGTTTGTAAACAAAAGTTATACTCCTGATTAATTTTATGTATAGCTTTAGAACGGAGTTAAGTGTCATTTAGTTTCCCCTGTCATTTGTTAGTTTCAATACCTTGTGTGACTATGGTCTGACATGCAGACAGGGAAATAGCGATCGGCACGGCAGTCTCGGTAGGCTGGGTTCAGGACACCTTTTATACCATTTCCAGAGGTGTAGGCTATGCTGAAAGGATTTTTGAGCTCCAGAATCCCTCCCCCATGAGTGCCAAAAGGGGAGTCCTTGAGGCTCCATTCTTGGTTTCCTTATGACGGATCATGTCCAATATATGAGATTCCTTTTGGTGGGGGGGGGGGCGCAGAATATAACCTCAATATTTACATGTGCCTGAGAAAAAAAATTTTTTTCCAGAACAACTCAAAGGCAAAACACAATGCTAGGAGTGGATAGAGGAGGAGTAGTCTGGAGTTGAAAGGAGACAAATGACTGGCAGATTAGAAATGGTCTATTTCCAATACGTCCCCGCTGATGCGGGAGCTGAGATTGGTGATAAAGCTAATGGGGTGGCCTGCTGTGTCCAGGCATGGCGCCATTATGAGCAGACCTAAAAACGAATAATCTTGGTGATTATGAAACATTCCCTTTCACGGATCCTGTTCTATGCGTCTCCAAAGTGACGCAAACATGTTTCTTATTGAAACTTTCCAATGACTCTGCGTGCCAAAGCTGAGACTGCAATTAAAAGAGGGATCCCTGTCCTCACAAAGGTGCAGAACTCAGAGCATAAAGAGAATGTATATGACAGGGCAGAATTTGATAGGTGAAAATAGAAGTGGAGGAACATACCGCAGATGACAAGAATCAAAGGAGAGCCCCAGAGGAAAATCAAAGGAGAACCAGGATCTGCCTGGGAAAGTCTGGCAAAGCTTTCCAAAGGAACGGAACTCTGCCCGTTGATGTATGCGATATGCATGGATTGTCTGCGGTATGCACCAAATATGCATGGATTGTCTACACCATGCCAGGAATGAGTGTGGTGCCAGGAGTGATGTGAAGGAGAGAGACACGTAAGAACGGCAACAGTACCATGTGGTAAGGGAAATGACACAGATATGGGCAGGTAGATTCTTTAAGCTCCATGGGTCTTGCCTTGTCTAGCCCCAGGTGGTGGGGCAGCTAGTAATGGCTTTCCAAAGAGGAATACTAGAGCTGGGTGCAAAAAGTGTGCCGTGGGAGGGGGGCGGGGGAGGGAAGACAGAAACGCCAATGCACATCACCTATTCCGAGCCGAGCCACAAAGGAAGTAACACAGACGTTGAGAAGTAGTGATAGGAAGGTTGGGATTTGGGTGACTGGGTGATGAAAGGTACACAGTTGAGAAAATGTAAATCGGTTGGAGGATGCCAAGTGAGAAGCTGTGCATGCCGGGGCAGAGGGTGAAAGCGTGTCACAGGGGAGAAGAGTGAGCAGGGCGGTGTGTCCTAGAGATGAGGTGGTAAGAAGGTGAGAGCCTCGAAAGCCACGTGAAGAAGCCTGGTCTTACTTGCTATCTCCGGGGTGGCCACGTGACCAGTGGTACCATTGAGAGTGGCATCTCGCCACAGAACGAAGGATGGCAGGAAAAGGAACCAGGTCAGAAGACAGCTTGGCTAGCCGGGAGCTGGTAAGATACTAGCACAGTTTGGGTGAGGGGTACTGCCGGGCCACTCCAGGCTGGCAGTCAAGGGCTGGGATACTCAAGATATCTGCTCCTGCATGTGGGGGGAGGGAAGAACCCATGGTGCCTGGGGTTTCCAGCCTGTCTGTCTGGCAAGACTGTAGTAAGGAGGAGATGCCCAGGAAAACATTGTGATTCTGGTCACACACATAAACCACAGTGCACGGAATGCAGAAGGGTCGTCAGACTGGAAGATGGGAGAACTCTGTGCAAAGGTCAAGCTTAAGTCATGGGAAGCAAAGAAGCTGCTATTGAAAAACCTCTCCCTTTGGCATCTTTCTATTCCAAATGGATAGTCCCTGGCATCTGATCTCCCTCCGAGTTCTACCAGCCCTACCTGGTCAATTATGAAACTGTTGTATCATTTTTCCTTAGAGCCGTGTTGTCTAATATTGTTATATGTGGCTCACGAGCATTTGAGATGTGGTTAGTCTGAATTAAGATGTACCATAAATACAAGAATTTGCACTCTGTATACAAGTGAGTGTTAAATAGCTCATACCATTTAATAGGACCATATGTTGAAGTGACCATGTGGATGTATTGAGTTAAATAAAATATATTATTAAATTAATTTTACCCGTATACCTTAAGAACTAGAAAATTGTAAAACACCAACTCGGCTTGTGTTACATTTACGTTGGATGATGCTTCCTAAAGCATCATTTTCACATAGCGGGTATGAAATCAAAGTGGGATATAAACTATTGGGACAGCTGACAAACTAGAACATTTATAACCACATCTCTTTGAGCGCAGTGACTCCTCGTCTCCTTCCATTGATCTATGTTACTCTGGTATGTAAATTCCACCCGAATGAAGTATGTGGACTTTGATAATGACATCACCCAAGCAGCTCCCTACCAAGGGTATCAACTGTCTGAGTCTTCTTTTCCTAGTAAGTGCTCGACACAAACATGGTCAGGCAACAACTTGCTGGTAAACTACCTCTCAGAAACGAAAGAAAACAAAACAAACACACAGAGAAATACTCCTTGATTTGAGAATTTTTTTTCGTGATATATATGCTTCCCTTAAAGCCAACTTACTGACACCCGTATTTTATCAACTTGTTTGCAAAATTCCTGCATATTTGCCAATGGGATCTTGTGAGACAGTTTGAACAGGCTCTTCTCTTCAAGTTCTTTCAAATACAAGCCATTTGTTGAGCCAAAGGATCAACCGTGACTGTAGAGCAGTGCCACCCGATAGAACTTTCTGCAGTGATAGAAATGCTTTATGTTTATCCATACTAGGGGGCTACTGAGCCCTTGACCTGTGGCCAGTACAATGGAAAACAGAATTTTTAATTTAAATTCAATTTAACCTTAATTAATTTAAATGTAAGTAGCCACATGTGGCTTAGTGGCTGTTGTATTAAATAGCCCAGGTCTGGAGATGCACAGGGCAGATGGAAAGTTCTGATTGTGTGTGTGTGTGTGTGTGTGTGTGTGTGCGCAAACATAAAATGTATATGTATATCAAATAACCATGCTATGAACTTTGAATATATGTGATTTTATTTTTCAATTATACCTCAGTAAACTTGAGAAAAATGAACAAGAAACTTACACAAGCCTAGTTTCTAACTTGAGCAAACAAGGCTGGGAAAAAGGGGTCGGGATTGAACAGCTTTGCTCATATCTAAAACACATTGATCTTTCCCTCCTGGGAAAAGGAGCACAGAAACTGCTCTCAATATTTTTTGTCGCTGTAATTTTTTTCATAAAACTCTGGTTTTATGAACCAGGTGAATACTGGTTCATAATACTGGTTCATAATTCACTGGAGGTGAATACTCCCTCAATTTCAATTAATACAATTTGTGAAGGTGATCCCTGCAACCATTCATATTATAAAAACCACACAGTTTTAAGGTTATTAAGTAAGAACTATTAAGATTTCCATAAGGAGGACTTTCCCCATCTTGGTTGCTGAACATAAATGCATTCCGTGGTTGCTCACGAAGTTCTTTGAGCACCAAGGGAGAACTCCGTTATTACATAATCATCATTTTGGTTCTTTAGAAAACATTAGACTACTGGTTTGGGCCCAATGAAGAGAACCCTGTGGAATTTCCTGCTCTATATTCAGGTTAAGAACCTTCATCAGACAAAACATGTCTTTCCCTCTAGGTGATGAGGTTCAGAAGCAAAAAAGAAAATCTCATGCCTTATCGTAAGAAACATCTGACAAAAGCCAGAGGCATTATATTTGTCTTTGTCACATAAGATTCATCAATTTCATTTCCATTGTTCTGGATTCCAGATGAACTCACTACCTTGTTGATTAATCAGAAAGTCATTGATCAAACAAACAAATAATCAAGCAAACAACAGGATCGAGCTTATAAATATAGAGAACAAAACTCGTGGTTGCCGGAGGGATCAGGGGTGCAGGGACGGGCAGAATGGGTGAAGGGGAGGGGACGTTCGGGCTTTCAGTTACAGAACGAGTAAGTCAGGAGGGTGAAAGGCACAGCACAGGGAACCCATCAACGGTACGGTAATAGTGTGTGGTGACGGATGGGGCCGCACTGAGCTCAGCGCAATGTGTATAAACTTATCGAATCACTATGTTGTACGCCTGAAAGTAACTTAACATTGTGTGTCAACTATTATGCAGTTAAAAATGAAATTAACTTCAGGGCACCTGGGGGGCTCAGGCTGTTAAGTGTCTGACTCTTGGTTTCTCTTGGTTTCGGCCCAGATCATGATCTCACAGTTCATGGGTTTGAGCCCCGTGTCCAGCCCCATGTTGGGCTCCATGCTGATGGTGTGGGGCCTGCTTGGGGTTCTCTCTCTCTCTCTCTCTGCCCCTCCCCTGCTCTCTCTCTCTCTCTCTCTCTGTTGCGCTCTCTCTTTCTCTATAAAAATAAATAAATAAACTTAAAAAAAATTTTTTTAAATAAATCAATTTTAAAAAGCTATTGATCAGGGCACCTGGGTGGCTCAGTCGGCCGAGTGTCCGACTTCAGCTCTGGTCATGATCTTGCAGTTCGTGGGTTCAAGCCACTGCATGCTCTGTGCTGACAGCTCAGAGCCTGGAGCCTGCTTCGGATTCTGGGTCTCCCTCTCTCTCTGCCCCTCCCCCACTCACGCTCTGTCTCTGTCTCTCTCTCAAAAATAAATAAATATAAATAAATAAAACAGTTATTGATCAATGAAACTTGAATTTAGATAGCTATCTAAATTAATTTTAGTTCCTAAAGCTCATTTTACTGCTCTTCAAAAAACCAAATACTCAATGACTGATTAGCTTTTCTAAGGTCATCCTATGAAAAACTATATAATCATTTCTTAATGGTTTCATTAATCCCCAATTGGCAAAAAAATATATTAGTAGATCACTAGGACTTTGAATTGAATTAACAATACTGAATATGCATATACTTAAAGATTTTAACAACAGTTGTGATACCATAATTTTTCTTATATTCTGAAAAAGGTTACTCACAAAAACCTTCCCAAATCTCAGATTTAAACACTGGAGAATTCTGCCTATTTCTGCTTCAGAGCTTACAGGTACTATAGGAGTAGAAAGGCAAGGCTAAATCTACACTACTTTAAAGTTGACCTCAAAAGGCAAGCCCAGTAGTTCCAAGAATAAGTAAGTGCACATAACAATTGCATTTGTTTAGGGGTGCCTGGGTGGCTCAGTCAGTTAAGCGTCTGACTTTAGCTCAGGTCATGATGTCACGGTTCATGGGTTCAAGCCCTCCATCGGGCTCTGTGCTAACAGCTTGGAGCCTCGAGCCTGCTTCGGATTCTGTGTGTGTGTGTCTTTCTCTCTGCCCCTCCCCCACTTGTGCTCTGTCTCTCTTTCTCAAAAATAAATGAACATTAAAAAAATTTAAGTAAAAAACAAAAAAAAAGAATTGCATTTGTTTAAAGAAATGCAGATTCCAGGATTTAGGGTCCAGTAACCTGTATTTGAACAAGTACCTTCAAATGATTCTTAGTCTACTTGTTGAAAATCCTTTGAAATCTGAGACTTGTAAACTACCTTACGTATTACCAATAGCTTTTTATCTGTCTACTCAGAGAGTATATTTGTACATTCGATTGCTTAACTTCTAAGCCCAAGCATCACTCCATAAATAGTATTTAATGGACTCCACAATGCAGATCATTCTGTACACTTATTACTTGGTAATGTAAAATAAATTTTGGTCCTCAATGTCCAGAACTCACAGGAATTTGTTTACTTGAAAAAAAAAAAGTCAATGATCTGTGAAGAACCCTAATTGCTGGTCAATACAAGAAGGATAGGACAAAGTTATAAATCCAGTAATTAGCTCATTCTTTCCATCACTTCTATTTCTCACTATGGGTAAGAACTCTGCTGCTAAAGAAACGAGCTTAAAAAGTGTCTCACTCTCTCTCCAGTAACTATGTGTGAATCGAACTAAAATAATACATCTCATCATTAAAATCTAGGATGTCCAGGGGCACAGATCTCTGCCCACCAGGGGAGTGTTCTTCTACAGATGATTTTCCCGGGTGTGATAGGACTCATCTGAATTTAAAATATAATTTAATTTAAAACAATTATTTGGGGTCATGAAGACAGCCTCTGTGGGGCAAGAGAAATTTAAGGCAAAACATGCTTGGTAAAGAAAAATACATGCTTGGTAGAGAAAGGAGAAGAAACGAGAGGCGACAGTTAAGTATTCACTATTCACAGACACTATTTTTTCTCAACACTGTTTCTCGAAATATCTGTCAACTATATACTGACAATATCTATAAATTAATTATGATTTCTCCATGAATCAGGAGTGTTCTCAAATATTCACCGATGATATTGAATTAATAAGCAAGAGCTTCACCACTTTGTCTGGGCTCCACTTCCTAAAATTTGTGGGGCCATGTCTTTGAGATTCAAGTGCCCATAATAACAGATCGAGTGGATGATGCCCTGTTTGTTCTGTGTTCAACCCACATCCAGGATGTGTGTGTCCGTAAGCCTGGGGAATGTTCCTTGCTTTTAAGCTCAGGTAGACTCCAAACGATCTTTTCCTTAAAAATGTGCTAGAAATGAGAGAAAACGTAAAGGAGAAAGCATGAGAACAAGTCTTCTGATACAAGGACCAAGGACTGAACACTAGAAAGTCTAGAAAAAGTCGTATTAGCAGGTTCCATTCGTACCTATGGGAACAGTTTACAGGTCACTGCCATACTTGTATTGCTTTTCTTGCTGAAAGGATTTGAAATTTGAGCATTCTTAGATATTTAAACTTTTCTGGATAGTTGTATATTGTTGTCAAGTTATTTTAACTCTTTTCTTTAAGAACTGTTTGTGGAAGGGCGTGAATTATCCCTAAACTCAACTTCCATAAATGTTAAACAGGGGGAAAAACCCCACCACTGCACTTAGAAACCCTTTGTGCCTATGAAACATTATTATTGATTGTATTAATTTTTATGCAACTTTTTGCCTTGGTACCCAAGCACAGTTCTGCTGAAGTTAGTATTTTAAAACCGTCCAAGGAAATGTGGTACCATTGGCCCCTCAATCAACTCGCTCTCCTAGAAAATATTTGTGCAGATATCAAGTAATGCCAAGTCTTTCCCATGGCTTTCTCTCCCCACCAAAAACACAACCCAAGACTTTTATCTTCTCCTGATTATAATTCCCAACCTAAAGACGGTTGACTCATCCGTCAAAGACTTGATGACTCATCAAGTGACTCATCCTTTCCTTTATTGGTCAATTCAGTGAGCAAAGGATAAATGAAAATAAACTTCATTAATATACCCAAACCAATTAGCTATCTATTACTACTAGCTGACCTATTAAAGACTGCTCTCACAGTTCCATTCAAAGAACCAATTCACTGTGAATATAATACGTTTCCACGAATAATCTGCCATTAAATCTTTAGAACATGAAGATTTTGATGAATTTTAATTTAATCCGAAATTATTAAGAATTCTGTAATAGGTTTTGGGCTTATGGCTGTTGACACTAACGTTTATCATTCACCGAGAAAGTTTAGGTACAAAGGACTCTTCCAAAAGAGCATAAATTGCTTCAGATTTCTGGTCCAATACATAAGGAGCTTAGAAGTCTCATCCATTTAGCAATAAGCAAAGGCTAAACGAACTGAAAAATAAACTCTTGTTAGATGCATCCCCAGAAATTGGAAAGACAGAAAGGCAGATACAGAGAGTCCCAATTTATCAGAGCAGAAACTCACCAAGAGAAAGCTCTGTGGGAACTATGCCAGGGCCTCAACTGTCATGGGTAAATTGTTGGAGGCTCAGTATGGACAAACCCGGAGGTGCTGGGTTCCAGTCATGGTAAAGGGAAGCCGATGCTTTTGTGAGTTTTACCTCCAAGAGCTCTGCCAAGTTTTTACAGTGAAGATCTGAGAAAAATCCTCATCCACATTACACAAGGCGGCAAATGTACAGCAGTAAATTCATGTGCACCTTTCAACAAAAACTTTCAAAGCATACGAAAAGGCACAAAATAGTTTGAGGAAATTCAAAAGCATCGGAATCAAAGTCAGTTACAACAGGAGTGTTGAAATTATCAGACTGAAAACCTTTTTTAAACCAATGATTACAATGCTAAGGGCTTTAGGAGGAGAGCGGACAACATACAAGGACAGATGCATCATATAAGCAGAAATGGAAATTCTGTGAAAGACTAGAAAAAAAATAGCAGAGATCAAAAACACTATCAAAAACAAAGAATGGCTTTGATGGTCTTATTAGCAGACCAGACTCAGCTAAGGAAGGAATCACTGAGCTTAAAGATATATCAACAGAAACTTTCAAAACCAAAAAGCAAAGAGAAAAGAGACTGGCAAACATAAAACGGAAAATCCAAGAACTATGAGACAACAAAAAAGAGGGCAATATACCTCTAGTGGGAATACAAGAAGGAGAAGAAAGAGAGGAAAGAGAAGAATAAATATTTGGAGCAATAATAACGGAACTTTTTTTTCCAAATTAATGCTAGACACCAAACCCATGGTGTCAAACCATGGGCCCAGGAGGCTCAGAGAACACCCAGCAGGATAAACATCAAAACAAACAAACAAACAAACAAACAAACAAACAAGCTGCACCTAGGCATGCCATATTCAAACCTCAGAAAATCAAAGAAAAAGACAAAATCCTGAAAGAAACCAGTGGGAAAACACATCTTACCTACAAAAGAACAAAAGGATTACTTCTAACGTCTCCCCAGAAACCGTTCAAGCAAGAAAAGGGTAGAACAAAATATTTAAAGTATTGAGAGAAAACATCCACCAACCTAGAATTCTATACCTGGAAAAATTACCCTTCAAAAGTGAGGGAGAAATACTTTCTGAGAAAATAAAAATTGAAACAATTTGAGGGGCTCAGTCACTTAAACATCCAGCTTTGACTCGGGTCATGATCTCATGGTTCGTGAGTTTGAGCCTTGCCTCGAGCTCTGTGCTAACAGCTCAGAGCCTGGAGCCTGCAAAGAGAGTAAGTAGAGGTAAATAAAGTAAAGGTAAATAAAAGCTTTAATTTTTCTTTTTCATAACTGATCTAACAGAGTACACTTGATTCAAAATGGTAATAGTAACAACATGTTTGGTTATATGTAATGATCAAGTGGGATTCATCTCAGGCATGCAAGGCTGGGATAAACTGAAAATCAATTAATTTAATCCATCACATCAACAGGCTAAAAAAGAAAAACTACACGATCATAACGGCAGACGCGAAAAGAGAAAAAAAGCATATAACAAATCCCACACCCATTCATGATAAAAAATTTTCAGCCAAGCAGCAGTAGAAATGAACGCTCTCAACTTGATAAAGAATAGCAACAAAAAACCTACGATTAGCATCATACAACATGGGGAGAAACTCGAAGCTTTCCCACAGGTCCAAGGCAAAGATTTCACCCCTCACCACTATTTTTCAACATCATATAGAAGTTCTAGCTAATGCAAGTAGATAAGAAAAGGAAATAAAAGGTATACAGACTGGGAAAGGAGAAACAAAACTGTCTTTGTTCATAGATGACATAACTGTCTATGTAGCAAATCTAAAAGAATCAACAAAACAACTCTGAAACCAATGAGTGGGTGTCACAAGGCTGTAGGATTCAAAGGTAATATACAAAAGTCAATCACTTTCCTATACGCCAGCAAGAGACAAGTAGAATTTGAAATTAAAAACATATTCCCATTTATACTAGTACCCCCCAAATGAAATACTTAGGTACAAATCTAACAAAATACATATAAGATCTATATGAGGAAACCTACAAAGAAGATCTAAATCAGTGGAGAGATATTCCCCGCTCACAAACAGAAAGCTCAATGTTTTCAAGTTGCTAGTTCTCTCCCTCTTGATCAATAGATTCAATGCAATTCCAGTCATAATCCCAACAAGTTATTTTGTGGTTATCAACCAACTGCTTCTAAAGTTAATATGAAGAGGCAAAAAACGCAGAGGAGCCAACAAAATATTGAAGGTGAGGGACAAGGTTATGGGACTGACGTTACCAGACTCGAAGACTCACTATAAAGCTCCACAGTCAAGACAGTGTAGCACTGGTGAAACAAGAGAGAAATAGATCGATGGAACAGAATATAAAGCCCAGAAGTAGACTGATATCTAGTCGACTGATCTTGGTCAAAGGAACAAAGGCCACAAAGGGAGCACAGATAGTCTCTTCAACAATAATGCTGAAACAAGTGAATCCACATGCAGAAAAAAAAAAAAAATCTAGACACACACCTTACCCTCTTCACAAAAATGAACTTAAAATAAACCACAAACCTAAATGTAAATTGCAAAACCATCAAACTCCTAGAAGATAACATGGAAGAAAATGTAGATGACCTTGGGGATGGCAATGACTTTTTAGACGCAATAAGAACAGTCATATCCCTGAAAGAAATCATTGATAAATTGGACTTCATTAAAGTTTAAAAAAATCACTGCTCTATACAAGACAATGTCAAGAGAATGAGAAGAAAAGCCACAGAATGGGAGAAAAGGTTTGCCAAAAAATATATCTAATAAAGGACTGTTACCCAAATGTACAAAGAACTCTTAAAACTCAGCAATAAGAAAAGAAACAACTCGATTAACAATGGGCCAAAGACTTTTAACAGACACGGCACAAAATAATACATACAAATGGCAAACAAGCATATGAAAATATGCTCCACATCCTACGTCACCAGGGAAATGCAAACTGAGACAACAATCGCAATGGCTAAAATCCCAAACACTGATAACTCTGGACGCTGGTGAGGATGTCGGGCCGCAGAAGCACTCATTCATTGCTGGAGGGCGTACAAAATGGTACCGTCACTCTGGAAGACAGTGTGGAAGTTTCTTACAAAACTAAACCTACTCTTGCCATATGTTTCCGCATTTGCGCTCCTGGTTTTTACCCAAGGGAATTGAAAACGTCTGTCTCCACAAAAACCTGCACAGAGATGTTTATAGCAGCTTTATGCGTAGTTGCCAAAATCTGGCGGCCACCGAGATGTCCTCCAGTAAGTGAATGGATATCTCACTGTGGTACGTCTAGACGATGGAATAGTATTCAGTGTGTAAGAGAAATGAGCTATCAAGCCATGAAAAGACATCGAGGAAACTCAAGTGCGTATGACTAAGTGAGAAGCCAATCTGCAACAGCTAGATACCATATGATTCCAATTATATAACATTCTGGCAAAGGAAAATCTGCAGAGATGGTTAAAAGAGCGCCCGCTGCCGGGAACCGGGCCAAGGAGTGGTTGGGGGAGAACAGGAAGGGCACAGAGCATTTGTAGGGCAGTGAAACTATTCTACGTGATACTGCAATGGTGGATGCCTGCCATCACGTTTGTCCAAACCTATAGAATGTACAACCCCCAGAGGGACCCCTGATGTAAACTATGGACTTTGGACATTGTGACGTCATTGTAGCTTTGCTTAATTGTAGCGAATGTACTAGGTGGGGTGGGATGTCCACATTGGGGAATATTGCACACGTAGGAAAGAGGGAGTAAGGAGAACTCTCTGTACTTTCCACTTAGTTTGGCTGTGAACCTAAAGCTGCTTTAAAAAAAAAAGTTAATAAATGTAAAAAAAAAGAAAAATGAACCTTTTCATAAACCTAAACCTATTTGGACCCATTAAAGAAGGATTAGGTAAATACTTTATGTAGCCATTGAAGGCAAGCTTGTTTTTTGTTTTTGTTTTTTACCTTTTTAAAAAATTTCAGGGGCGCCTGGGTGGCTCGGTCAGTTAAGCGTCCGACTTCGGCTCAGGTCATGATCTCACGGCCCGTGAGTTCGAGCCCCGCGTCGGGCTCTGTGCTGACCGCTCAGAGCCTGCAGCCTGTCTCAGATTCTGTGTCTCCCTCTGTCTCTGCCCCTCCCCTGTTCATGCTCTATCTCTCTCTGTCTCAAAAATAAATAAACGTTGAAAAAAAAATTTAAAAATTTCAATTGCAGGGGCACCTGAGTGGCTCAGTTGGTTGGGGGTCCGACTTCGGATCTCACGGTGCATGGGTTTGAGCCCTGCGTCCGGCTCCGTGCTGACAGCTCCCAGCCTGGAGTCTGCTTCGGATTCTGTGTCTCCCTCTCTCTCTGACCCTCTCCTGCTTGCACTCTGGCTCTCTCTCTCTCAAAACTAAATAAACATTAAAAAACTTTTTTTTTTTAATTGCAGTATAGTTAACATACATAACATGTATGTTGTTGCAAATGGCAAGATTTCATTCTTTTATGGCTGAATAATATTCCATTGTGTATATACACATACCCCATCTTTTTATCCACTCATCAATCTATGGACGCTTGGGCTGCTTCCATAACTTGGCTCTTGTACATTAACGCTGCTCTAAACACAGGGGTGTGTGTATCCCTTTGAATTCGTGTTTTTGTACTCTTTGGGTAAATGGCCAGTAGAGCGATTACTGGATTGCAGGGTAGTTCTATTTTTAACTTTTTGAGACACATCCATACTCTTTTCCACAATGGCCGCCCCAGTTTGCATTCCCACCAACAGTGCACGAGGGTTCCTTTTCCTCCACAGCCTCACCAACACTCGTTTCTTGTATTTTTGATTTTAGTCATTCTTACAGATATGAAGTGATCCCATTGTAGTTTTGATTTGCGTTTCCCTGATGATGAGTGGTTGGGTGGTGAGTGTCGTTTCATGTGCCTGTTGGCCATGTGAATATCTTCTTTGGAGAAATGAATGATTATATCTGCTAGCTATTTTATTTTATTGAATGTTTATTTATTTTTGAGAGAGAGAGAGACAGAAACAGAGACAGAGCATGAGCAGGGGAGGAGCAGAGAGAAAGGGAGACAGAATCCAAAGCAGGCTCCAGGCTCTGGGCTGTCAGCACAGAGCCCGACATGGGGCTCGAACCCACGAACCGTAAGATCATGACATGAGCCAAAGTCGGAGGCTTAACCGACTGAGCCACCCAGGCGCCCCGCCTTCTGGCTATTTTTTTAAGCTTAGGTATTTATTCTGAGAGAAAGAGAAAGAGAGCGCACGTGAATCAGGGGTGAGGCCTAGAGAGATAGTATTCCAAGCAGGCTCCATGCTGTCAGCACAGAGCCTGACGTGGGACTCGATCTCACGGCTCAGTCTCACAAACCGTGAGATCATGACCTGAGCTGAAACCAAGAGTCAGATGCTTAACTGATGGAGCCACCCAGGTGCCCCTTCTGGCCAATTTTTAATTGGATTATTTGGGTTTTAGTTACTGAGTTGTATAAGTTCTTTATATATTTTGGATACTAACCCTTCATTTGAAAGTCATTTTCTCCCATTCAGCAGACTGTCTTTCAGTTTTGTTGATTGTTTCCTTTACCCTGCGGAAGCGTTTTATTTTGACGTAGTCCCAATAGTTTACTTTTGCTTTTATTTTCCTTACTTCAGGAGACTTATCTTGAAAAACATTGCTATGGCCAATGTTAGAGGCATCCCTGCCTGTGGTCTCTTCTAAGATTTTTATGGTTTTAGACGGCAAATTTTAAAAAGCATTTTTTTTTGTACTTTGTGACCTTCTTAAATGACAATGTATCATTTTCACAGTGAAAAAAGTTACATTAGAAGTCCCCTCCTGGTTTCAAGATAAGCCTCAGATAGTCAATCTAAAGTAGTCATAGATTGTGCTTATTCTTTATCCTACCACCTTGTTTAAATCCTCTTCATAGTACATATTATCAAAAAAGTATTTTATTTGTTAACTTGCTAATTATTTATGTCTCCTATCTTTACTAGAATGTAAATTCTCTGAGGAAAAAATACCTCTCTTATTCAACGTGTTTCCATATGCTAGACTACAGACTAAAACAGAATAGGCATATGGTAATAATTTGTTGAAAAAAATAAATGAATTGACTGCTCATTTAGCACGTTCTTTCATAAATATATTTCGATACGTACTCTCCATTTCACAATCCTGCCCACTTAATGTAAGTCCCCTGAGGGCAAGGACTGTGCCATCATCATTCTTCATGCTGGCTAAAGCCCCATGCCTGAGCCACTGTAGACAAAGGTGGGAAGGAAGGAAGGAAGGAAGGAAGGAAGGAAGGAAGGAAGGAAGGAAGGAAGAAGGAAGGAAGGAAGGAAGGTGGGAAGGAAGGAAGGTGGGAAGGAAGGAAGGAGCTTAAAGTCTGAGGGCTAACGCCCATGCTCTTCTCCCTACACCATTATGCCTGAATTCATCCTTCGAGAAGCTAATACGAATTCTAGGGTTAAAGAAAGTTCTCCAGTCAAATAACTTCATAAAATCTTGGTTTAAAAGAGGTTAAGATTCCAGGCGCCTGGATGGCTCAGTCGGTTGAGCGTCCAACTTCGACTCAGCTCATGATCTCGCTGTTCCTGAGTTTGAGCCCCACATCGGGCTCTGTGCTGACAGCTCAGAGCCTGGGGCTTGCTTCAGATTCTGTGTCTCCCTCTCTCTCTCTGCCTCTTCCCTGCTTGTGCTTTGTTTCTCTCTCTCCGAAAAATAAATAAATATTTTAAAAAATTTTTAAAGAGGTCATGTATTTGGCGCAGGACCTTGGCAGTTTGTTGTAAAGGTGTATGATAAATAATCACAAGGGGGCACAACATGTCGGGTGGCTCATCCTGTGGACAAGTCCTTTATAACAGGCAGACTTTAGATTATGGAACAGGCAGCCTGTCTCACCATGAAATTAGTTTCATTTATTCATTATGTTAATCACTAATTCTTACTGAGGTTTTAATGATCACAGCGGGTTTTTGGAGATGTCTTTCTATCAGCTAGGAGAGAACTTATTGACCACGTTCTTCAGCTTCCATTATGACATTTGTCACCCAGTAAACCATGCAATCCTATAGCCCGGAGTACATACCTTCCCAGCCGCCACTGGCTGCACCAGGACCTCCGCGTCCCCTGTGCCTCGTTAGCTGGCGGTGAGTGTGGCAATGGTCCAGGCCCTGCCATCAGTCTGCCACCAGGTTCTTATTTGCAAAATGTAGATAAGAGTAATTACCACATGTGTAGTGCGAGGAGTAAACGTATGCAATGATACACTACCTACTTATACTTACAAAACGTGGTCTTCCTCCTGTTCGGTTCCAATCGGGCAATTTATATAAAGGCAAGATCAGGTTTGAACAGGAGCCTCCACAAAAAGACTTAAAAACAACCAATCCTGGTACCACACGGTCTCCTTCTCGTGTTCTTCCCAATTTCAGGATAAAAACGAACATCTAGCATCTAGCCTTCAGTTCAGAAATTGGCTCAAAAGCTCCCAAGTGAGTGTGCAGCCAGTTTCAAAGTGAGGATATCCACTCAACGGCAGTGTCTTCGGGCTCCTGAACTGTTACCATTTCCAGGTACAACCTGGGAGGCAAAAGTTGGAGAAGAAAGAAAAGAAAGAAAGGGAAGAAAGATTACAGGCCGATATCTACGATAAACCTCAGCAAAATATGAGCAAACTGAATCCAACGAGACATTGAAAGGATCGTACACCGTGAGCGGGTGGGATTTATTCCAGGGATGTAAGGAGGATACAATAGCCACAAAACAATCAGTGGGATAGACTTGAATAAGGTGAAGGACAAAAATCATGCGATCATCTCAATAGAGGTAGAAAAGGCATTTGACAAAATTCAGTATCCGTTTATGATAGAAACTCAGTAAAAGGGGTATAGAGGGAATGCACCTCAACATAATAAAGGCCATGTATGACAAACCCACAGCTAATATCATGCTCAAGAGTGACGAGTTGAAATTGTTTTTCTCTAAGGAATGATTAGGAACAAAACAAGTGTGCCACTGTCCCTACTTTTATTCAGCACAGTACTGGAAGTGTTAGCTACAGAAATTAGTCAAGAAAAAGAAATAAAATTATACAAATTTGAAAGAAGGAAGGAAAACTGCCACTATTTGCAGATGATATGATGGTGTATATAGAAAACTCTAGACTCTGCCAAAAAACTGTAAGACCTAATAAACGAATTCGCTAAAGTTGCAGGATACAATATTTATAGACAAAAAATTGTTCTGTTTCTATAAGCTAATAATGAACTTTAAGAAAGAAAAATCAGGGCGCCTGGGTGGCTCAGTCAGCCAATCATCCGACTTTGGCTCGGGTCATGGTCTCACAGTTCGTGGGTTCGAGCCCCGTGTCGGCCTCTGGGCTGACAGCTCAGAGCCTGGAGCCTGCTTCGGATTCTGTGTCTCCCTCTCTCTCTCTGCTCCTTGCCCACTTACACTCTGTCTCTGTCTCTGTCTTAAAAAAAAAAAGAAACACAAAAAAAGAAAGAGAAATCAAGAAAACGGTCTCATTTACAATCCACCAAAAAGAATAAAGTACCTAAGAAATTTAATCAAAGAAGTGAGAGACCTGTACACTGAAAACCATAAGACATCGATGAAAGAATCTGAAGTAGAAACAGATAAATGGGAAGATATTCTATAATTATGGATTAAATAAATTAATATTGTTAAGGTGTCCACACTCCTCAAGGAAATATATATATTCAACGCATTCCTTATCAAAATTCTAACGACATTTTTCACAGAACAAGAAGATATAATTCTAAAATGTATATGGAACCACAAAAGACCCCAAATAGCCAAAACAATCTTGAGAAAGAAAAACAAAGCTGGAGGTATCATGCTCCCTGATTTCAAACTACAGTACAAAGCTCTAGCAATCAAGACAGTATGGTATTGCCATACAGACACCCTGATGAACAGGACAGAATAGAGACCTCAGATATAAACTCATGCATATATGGTCAATTAGTTTCTGACAAAGGAGGCAAAAACATACACTGGGGAAAGGCCAGTCTCTTCAACAAATGATGTTGAAGAAACTGAACAGCTACCCTCACAAAAACCAAAACTGTATAACTATCTTACACTGTATACAAAAATTAACTCAAAGTGGAGTAAATACCTGACGGTAAGACCTGAACCCACAACATTTCTAGAAGAAAATACAGGCAAGAAGCTTCTTGACATTGGTCTTAGCGATGGTGTTTTTTGGATCTGAGTCCAAACACAAGGGAAACAAATGCAAAATAAACAAAGGAGATCTCATCTTCTGCACAGAAGAGAAAGAAAGAAAGAAAGAAAGAAAGAAAGAAAGAAAGAGTAAATCATATGTCCAATAAGAGGCTAATAACCAAAATATTAAAAAAAAGTCCTAGAACAAAATTTTTTAAAAAAGCAAACAATCTGATAAAATACAGGCAAGGATCTGAACAGACATTTTTCTGAAGAAGACATACAGATGGCCAACAACACAGGAAAATATGCTCAACATCACTAACTGTCAAGGAAATGCAAATCAAGCCAGAATGTGATATCACCTCACCCCTGTCAAAATGGCTAGTAGAAAAAAGAGAAGTAAGTGCTGATGAGGATGCACAGAAAGGGGAGCCCCAGTGCATTGTTGGTAGGAATGCAAATTGGGGCAGTCACTATGGAAGATAGTATGGAGTTTCCTCAAAAAATTAAAACTAGGGCTACCAGGTGATGTAGCAATTCCACTACTAGATATCTATTCAAGGAAAACAAAAACACTAATTCAAAAAGACACGTGCTGTTCGTTGCAGCATATTTACCATAGCCAAGATAAACAACCTAAGTGTCCATCGATAGATGAATTGATAAAGAAGATGTGTTATATATATAATGGAGTATTACTCAGCCATCAAAAAGGATGAAATCTTGCCATTTGCAATGACATGGATGGGCCTTGAGAGCATTATGCTAAGTGAACAGAGTCAGTCAAAGAAAGACAAATACTGTGATGATCTCACTTATATGTGGGACCCAAACCACAAAACAAATGAACAAAACAAAACCCAGAGAACAGATTGGTGGTTTCCAGAGGGGAGGGAGATTGGGTGTGGCAAAACAGGTGAAGGGTATTGAGAAGTACAAACTTTCAGTTATAAAATAAATTATTCACGGGGTTGTGATGTGAAGCATAGGGAATATAGTGAATAATACTGTAAGAACTTCGTAAGGTGACAGATGGTGACCGGACTCCTTGGGTGTCCATTTTGCGATGTATACAAGTGTCAAACCACTCGAATACTTTGAATTGACATAGTAGGTCAATTGGATCTCAATAAAAGATAATCAGATACATGGGGAAAATTTTTCAAAAGAAGTACAAAGTGAGAATTTCAAATCCTGATTCCAAAACTTGCTATAAAGCTAAGTAATCATGGCAGCATGGTCCTGGCATAAGGATGGACATATGGAAGAAAACTGAGATTCCCAGGAATAAACTCTAGCATTTATGGTCAGAGATTTTTAACCAAAGTGTCAAGAAAATTCAGTGGGAGAGGAACAGTTTCTTCAACAAATGGTACTGGGGCAACTGCTTCACACTATACAAAAAAATTAACTCGAAAAGGATTCCAAGCCTACATGTGAGATCTAAAAGTATACAACTCTTAAGACACAGGAATAAATCTTCATGATGTTGGGTCAAGCGATTATTTCTGAGGCTTGACGCAAAAAGTACAAGTGATATAAGAAGAAAATCAACAAATAAAATTTTCAAATCAGTAAGAGATGAAGTGCTTTTTGGACTTTAAGACACTCCATCAAGAAAGAGAGAAGACAGCTCACCACTTGGGAGAAAAGTATCCCTCAAGGAGCATATATATTCAAAATATAGTTTTTAATAAAACCCCTACAACTAATAATAAAAAGGCAACCTGGTTCTTAAAATAGATCATAGAGGGGCGCCTGGGTGGCGCAGTCGGTTAAGCGTCCGACTTCAGCCAGGTCACGATCTTGCGGTCTGTGAGTTCGAGCCCCGCGTCAGGCTCTGGGCTGATGGCTCAGAGTCTGGAGCCTGTTTCAGATTCTGTGTCTCCCTCTCTCTCTGCCCCTCCCCCGTTCATGCTCTGTCTCTCTCTGTCCCAAAAATAAATAAAAAACGTTGAAAAAAAAAATTAAAAAAAAAAATAGATCATAGAATTGGAATAGACAAAAAAAGAAAAGTCCTAACAGATTTGGTAACTGATGTTCATTAATGACCCTGAAAATAACAGTGGCGTAGAAGGATGGGAGTAGAAATAAATCTATTTTAGAGGGATTCATAGAACATGGGAGGTGCTGTTACTGCATTTATTTAGTAACGCATATAAAATGGTTACTACTGTACGATGAGCTCTTTTAAGTATTTTTTAAAACTTAGACCATTTAATCTAGCTTCATAAGTATCATTATCATCCCAACTAAGGAAACTGAGGCACAGAGTAGTCAAGCACTTGTGCAGGGTACAAGGTATTAAATATAAAATTTTAACAACTGTTTATACGTTTGAATAATACATACCGTGTCTTACTAGTTAGTAAGACTGTTACGGAATTTTGCACTCTTGGGATTAGATGAAAATTGAACTTTGATCCAATGTTAACATTGGAAATTGCCCCATTTTCAGAGTAGTTATGAAAATGTCACATAAGCAGGTATCGAAAGGAGGGAAAAATAAAATGTACAGCTCTGTTGACTTATTTTCAAAGCCTCGTTGACACTGTCTGTCCTCACCCTTATTTTTACCTGGTGAAATGTTGTGGTGCTTTCTCTCTGTGGGGTATCCTTTGCCCAGTTCCCCGTTTCTCTGTTAGGAGAGAACCCACGGCCTCAGTCGAAGTTCACCTTGTGTTTTGTGGGTTCCTCTTCTCTGCGAAAGACTTCAAGGGTTGGTGAGTGCAACCTTGCTCCTGTCTCCCCCAGGCAGGATGCAACCTGCACCAAATCACCAAGGAGACTGGACCCATTAACAGGGCTGTAGCCACTTAAGTATATTAACTGTTTCAAGTGGTGGAATACCACGCATCCCCTATAACAAATATTGTGCTAACTGGTTACAACTAGTACGTATTTCCTGCCCACAGTAGCCCTGCAAGCCAAGTCCTGTTAAGCCCGTCTTCCAAGTGAGGAAATTGAGGTTCAAGGACATTAACATCTACACCCTAGTCAACGTGATGCCCCCCCTTGCTCGCCAGCCAGCCAACCTTCGTAAAGTTACTGTTCATGTCAGTAGTCGGCGGTATCTGTAGGATTATTTGAGCAGACGTGAGTTCTTTATTGATTTTGTGACTGGCTAGGCTTGAAAAACATGGGCGAGACTAGTGAGACCAGACAGCAAAGGCCTGTAGCATATTTTGTAGTTGGGGGAACAGGATGCTCTCAAGGAGTGTCACCTGCAGGTTGGTATGCTACGGAATATTGGTGGGAAGGCCCATGAGCTAACACACGAGCGTTAACGGCTGTTAGAAATCTGCCTGCTGCTGGACTTAGGTTGGTTAATATTTGTAAAAGGAGCAGAACCAAATATTATTTTGAGCTGTTTCCATTAAATCCCACTAAATTTCGTTTCTTCAAACGGGGCCTCAGAAAAGGTGACTCACGAAAGATGTCCACCTGTCCCGGATGCCAGCAGCGAAAGAATAAAAGGGTTGAAGTGAGTGCCATCAGTCTCGTCAAAGAGAACACTGTGTGCCTGGTTTCCATGGAGTCCGCCACCAGGATTTCGGCCTGAGGCCTTTGCCTTTCTGCAGGACGCCGATGGAAAATACGGGCATCCCGCCCTCTCCTTTGTTCTGGGACCATTAACCACTGTCGGTTTATGCAACATGGAAAGGAAGTTGCGCAGAGCAGGGTGGGTTCCCTCCGTGGTGGTTGTTGCTGTTGACGCCGTTGTTGTTTATAGACAGATCGTAGGAACTTGTTGAAGAGATGTATTTAACGATTTTATCCAATTAAGGACCTTTTTTTGTTTTTTTTTTAATGAAAAGCTCTGGGAAAGCCAATTTGTTAGACATTAAGTGGTTCACAAGATGTAAGTTTCTTCCCAATGCAACCAGCCATCTGGACGCTTTGGATCTTGCACCGCAGGAAGAAACCAAGGCACGGCTGAGGACTCATTAAAGAGAGTCCAGGTCTTTAGACATAAGCCGGACATATGCACCGAACAGAAAGCCACCCATAGGCCACCCTCGTCTCCCCTTTACAGGAATGCTCTGATGCAGTGGTGGAGTTCGAAAAATTGCAGAGATGACATCATAACTTCCAGGAAGATCCACAGATTTTTCTAAGTGCTTCAATTGCTTTTGCTGCCCCTGGAGCATGGGACTCCAAACGTCTCTGAACTATCATTATTCACCCCCCCCCCCGATTCAATGTCATCACGTCCACCAAGAAGACAAAGGGTCTCCGGGATAGTAGCGATGAGTCCATTAATTCCAGACGTCTCCTAAAAGATCTGGCAATGTGGCCAAAGACTGGACAATGTTTAGGGGCAGTTAGCTCCAGTAAGGCATTCCCTCTTTAAGTCTTTGGTGACAAAGATTTGGAATCACATACTGAATATATTCTAACATCCTCCCTAATCCCGGAAATTTCAAGACCGGAGATTCTAATAATGTCATTGAAGTCTCCATGACTACTTTTAAGGTCGTGCTGCTTGCTTTTGTGCAAAAAGCTATCTGATACTTTAAAGTCTGTTTTTATAATTTGGGAATAATCCATGCAGTGAATAATTAGCAGACCGTTAATCATACCATTATGATCAATTAAACACTTTTATGTATCACATACAGTTGGGGATCTCGTTTTTAGCCCATTTTTTAAAAAGATAAAAGTTTGGTCATCTCACTCATGGTGACCCCACTGTGGTGGTCACATAACAGTGGTCACAAGTCTTTTGAACACTTGTTCTCAGAATTTCCATCCCCTATAAAGCAGTGGAATGTAGGCTTCCCAGTATTCCCCTACTCTCTGATGTCACCAAAGTGTTTGCAATCAAGAGTAGAGCTGAAAATAAAACACTTGTTAACCATTTGCACTCCAGAAAGGAACAGTTACTGAAGCCTCTGACTGTCGGCCACTGCTGTCACTAGCATGGACATAGAGCTGTCCCTGCTCTCATGACAAGGTCAAGAATTTAAAAATGCACTAGGGTGTGGTTACTATCGTGGTAATTATCATTATTATTTTCATATTTAAGAGCAATGTTACATATATTTTCTCATTTCATCTCTGCCATTAGTTCAGAGATGGACAATATTATTCACACTTTATAGAGGAAACATCAATCTTGGAGAGAGGTAATAATTTACCCAAGTCCACTTGGCCAACAAGTTCTAGAGCTGAGAGTGGCTTATTCTTACCACCATCGCCACGACTTTTAGGAAGAATGATAGCTCCCTTACGAGAATAAAAGTGTTGTTCATTGCTTCGTTCTGCCTAGCCAACCTTCTCTGGTTGCAAAAATTCTGACTACACAGCTGACCACTGTTCGCTGATTGGAGATCTCATGCTCTGTGAGTCAGAGTTCCATCACTCGAGAACCTTGAAAGTGTTTTGGAAACTTAAGGAAGGATTATAAAAATAAAAAGTAGCTTTTACAATACAGATGGCTAATACAAAAGTAACTTTGCCAACCCATACATGAGTGTAAATGGACTAATGTAGACAGAAAAGATTTTCAGAGTAGATGCTCTGCGTTCTCTCCCATGAATGCAATTCTTATTTAAAGGTAAGCGTGACTTCATTACCATTCCTTCGGGGGAACCATTAAAGGCCTTGTTTCTCCCAGGGCTAGACTCAGCTCTCAATATCATGCTGGACTTTTCAGGGGAAAAAGCGTATGTGAAATATCTTGGCTTAGGAAGAAAGTTAATCTTGCAAATCAAAAAACTTTTTTTTCATTTTTTTTTAAAGTAGGCCTCACACCCAGCATGGAGCCCGACGCAGAGCCCCGTGCAGGGCTTGAAGTCACGACTCTGAGATCACGACCTGCGCGGAGATCAAGAGTTGGACGCTTAACTTACTGAGCCACCCAGGTGCCCCCATGACTATTTTTTTTTTCTTAATTTGACTTGCCAAAGTCATGGTTTTCACTTAGTAATTTTCACTGCATACATGCACAACAGAGATACATTTCCAACCAAACTTCCCTCCTGCTCACTAATTTTAAGATGTTCTTAGATAAACGGATTTTTTAATGCTTTACTATTTTAGTTAAATTCATCAGAGTTTTGGCCTCCAGCTAGCTGTTAATTGTTTCACTCCATTGCTACAGATTTCCTCCTTACCGCTCAGAACACATCAAAATTGTTTTCTAATTGAGCTTGCAAACATTTTATCCGGTTTACCCCTTCTTCTCATCTTTATTGTCTTACAGATGTTTTCCACTTTATCATGTAGTGACTTGCTCCCCATCCGAATTAAGTCTATTCTGTTCACCACGACATTGTTATTATCCCCCAGTAAAAAACCAGGATACGCTGAGTCCTCCCCCCTTCTTCAGAAGTGAAAGCTCTAGGTCCCATAAAATCTTTGTTGATAAGGACCGTCAGAAAAGCGAGTGACAGTGTAGCATCCGTGGTCAATTCTCTCTACCTAGAATGTGTTCCACGAAACATCGACTTCATGAAGTTGCAGGCTGGTTGCTCTGGTTTTGTATAGTATTTGAAAACTGATAAAACATCGCAATCCAGAAAGTGAAACTTCAAATTAAAAAAGAAAAAATTGCTGCAAGAATACTAATGTTCTGGGAAGATCCCATATAAACGCGGATGAAAGGTATCTCTCTTCTCATAGATCTTGAACCAGAAGTACGGCCTTCTATTTCTCAGTGGCCGGTGAGGTGCCTCTCCAGGTACAAATGTGGAGTAAATACGGAGCCAGGAAGACAAAAGTGAAATACATGATCGCAGTTGGCCGAACTGTCTCCCCGGCAGGATGCTTCAGTGGAGAGAACTGAAGTAGACATTTCTGACCAGAGAGCTATGAGGCTGGTGAAATCTGATCGTGTCTCCTGTCCCTTCTGTTTCATGAAATTCTCAGGCTTCCTGCGTTTCACACAACCAACAGACCATGAAATAACCTGCAGCCATTTGGGAGAGTTTCTGCACCCTGAGGGAGGGACCCAGCCCCGCTCACAATCCCTCTCTCGTGTCCGAGGGGGCATGGCAGTGGGGCGTCACTGAGAAAGTGTTTCGCAGGAGAACGAGAGACGCTTCTGTCCGACACACCACTCTGGGCTAAGGCCACCTACGTGGAGGGGCTCTTCCCCGTCAGCTGTGTCCCTCACCTCAGAAGAGGAGAGCCTTTTCTGGCCACACAGGAACTCACCAAATTTCCATATATAGCGAAGGCTCTGCCAGATGGACTTGATCTTCTGTTTCACCAGGGACTGGTGGGCGTCAGGGGCAGACACAGACTGATGGAGATTTCAGGACGAGGGCCCCGCCGAAGTCTGTGACTGTAGGCTTTTAGCCATGGGGATATTTAGCCCCGTTCTTCTTTCTCGATAAAATATTAGGCTCAGTTTAAAGCTATCCAGAACTTAAGGACCAAGAAATCGCAGCTGGAGAATGGTCTGATTAACTTTAATTGCCGGTCACCTAGCACTCAGTCCTTCATCACATACTTATGGGACCCTACTATGTACCAGGCGCTAGTCTAGGCCCCGAGGATTCTGTGCTACCCAGGTCACAAATCACTGCTTTTCTGCAGTCCATGTGATAGTGGGAGAGAGGGCCAATAAACGAACGAACCAGTAAAAGCGTACTCTCTACGAAGAATACGGGGCAGGGTAGTGGGCTTACGGAGTGACCGTGGCAGGGGATGAGAGGAAAGGGCCACCGGAAGCGGCCAGGGAAGACTCTTGTGTGCCGGCGACCCAGGGCCAGCGTCTGGTGAGGAAGAAGACTGAGGCCACGGGAGGACCCCAGGTGAAGTTCCAAGTGGATGACTCGAAGATCCTGAAACCGGGCCCAGTAAACACCATGGTGGTGACCATCTGCTCCATGAAATAGCCCATCAGATATGCTACCAAGTTAAAATACACGTATATACCATCCTGGGAAGTTTTAATTTTAAAATCCACGGAAGACACACAAACCGCCTGAATCCAAGGTACACCAAGACCTTCTCCCAAATGGCCCCTTTCTTTCTGTCGGATTTCCACAATATAATATACAAAGACTGTCTCTTAGCGGCTTCCAAAGAACCCATCGGCTGCTCCAGGAAGAACGCTTTGTCTTGGCCTGCCTGAGGACAAGGGGAAGGCTATGGTTTCTTCCTCTTGGGCCATCGGACACCCAGGTTCTCTTACATTCTCGAGCTTCTGCACACTCTCCAACCGACCTACACCCCTAAAATCCACCTCTGCTTGGCCGGGATAAATGTTGTTGAACGTCTGTCAACATCGAGGGCGTCCAGACGTAACGATTCGTTACCCTTCTCATCTAGGGGGGCTTGCAAAGTTGAACACATTTGGAAGGGGAAAAAGATCACACCAACACTCTAAATGGACTCCGAGTTAATTTTTCAAATGAAAAAATGTCATTAAGTTTTTAAAGTATTTAATTTGGAAGCTTTTAAAATTTCTAATTGTGGCGGATCATTCAAGACTCCATTGTTTGCAAGCACGCGTAACTACAGTGCCAATGAGCTGACTGAGCGCTGTGTACTAAACAGAAGAGGGTGGCCCTGATAAGCCCTTAAAATCTCATGGTGCTAACATGTGCAAACGTTAATCTACATCACGGTAAAATGTCCTGGATAAAATCATCCTTACACTCGATATTTTCGGTTGCTTTTCGTGAAGGATACATTTTGAGAAGTAGCATAGACTAAGCATCAAAGGATGAAAGGTTGGGGGGAAAAAAAAACTTCTATTTTTACTCAAAGGCAGAGTAAAGGAAATAGATGTGACACAGATAAAGAAAGGAGCTCTGAGGAAACTGTGCGATACAGTTATTTCCTCCCTCTTCCCATACGAGTATATTTTCATCTTCCAGCATCAGGCACATAAATTTCCAAAGCTTCCAATGCTTCAATCCCTGGAGCATCGTAAGTCCTCGGTAAATATTTATAAAATCAGTGGAAGGGGGGAAGCAAGAAAGACCCTCCATAAACAGTGCCTGTGTTTGAAATTGTATAGAGAGATGATCGGGATCCAGTAACACCTCTTACCCCAGTGGGTCTCAAATAAATGGAGAAGAAGACACATGCCTTAGCTATGGTGCCAGAATGAGATAGGAACCTGGGACTCCCCGTGGGACCTCTCTTCCACAGTGTAGACCCTTCCGAGCCAGCCACCAAGATGATTGCTGTCTGTCTCTCCTTACTGAGTCAAGAGAGCAAGGACTGACCGAGGTAAGGCAAGAGCTGTTTCTATACAGCACACTCAAGGCCAGGTCCCTAATTTCCAACTTACAGGGAAGGCAGCACAAAAAAATTGAGCCCGTGCAGGGGCCAGAAAGGAAGAAGGACTGCCCACTGGGAGGCCAGACCTCCTAACAGGAAGCAGAGAATGTCATTCTCTCCATATATCACCCATCAATTGGGTGGAATAATCCTTACTCACGCGGGAAGGATTTTGTAAAGAGTAGAAAATGCAAAAGTGGCCTCATGGACACGATGGGACCAGGGACACAGGTCTTCATAGTACCAGCTACGTTTAAATCAGGATTTCAATCAGGATTTCAAACAAGGTGGGAGTGGAGGGAGGAAAGAGTATTTCTAATTTTAAGCTCAACAGCCTGAATGGTTCGTCAACAAATGGATAAACAAACCGTGGTACATCTATACAATGGAATAAGATTCAACAGTAAAAACAAATAACTTAAATAACTATGGCACATGCAACCCTGTGAAGGGCACTCCAAAGCATCACACTAGGTGAAAGAACCCAGACACAAAAGGCTTCGAATTATATGATTCCATTTATAAGACATTCACTAAGAGGTGAGACTATCGGCACAGACACCAATCAGTAATTGTCAGGATTTGAAAGGAGCAGGAGAAGACAGAGTCTAATGGGACACAGGGAACATTTCGGGCTGATAGAAATATTCTACATCTCAGTTGTGGTGATGTTGACACAACTGTATACATTTCTCAAATTTTATCCATGTGTTCACCCCAAAAGAGTAAATTTAGACAGGACAGTCTTTTCAACAAATGGTACAAAGAAATGAATCTGGATACAGACCCAACACCCTACCCCCAAAAAATGAATTCAAAATGGATTATGAACCTAAATGTAAAATGCAAGACTATAAAATTTGTAGAAGATAAAAACGGAGAAAATATAGATGCTCTTGGGTTTGAGCATGTCGTTTTAGGTGCAACACTGAAGGCACGATCCGTGAAAGAATTAATTGATAAGTTGGAGTCTGTTAAAATTAAAAGCTTCTGTTCTGTGGAAGAATGTAAAAAACTAAATTCGTGAATGAATGAATGAATGAATGAATCTCACTCTTTAAAAAATAAGTCTTGGGGCACCTGGGTGGCTCAGTTGGTCAAGCCTCCGATTTCGGCTCAGATCATGATCTCACGGGTTTGTGAGTTCGAGCCCCGCGTCAGGCTCTGTGCTAACAACTCAGAGCCTGGAGCCTGCCTCGAGTTCTGTGTCTCCCTCTCTCTCTGCCCCTCCCTTACTCTTACTCTGTCTCTCTCTCTCTCTCAAAAAAAAAAAAAAAAAAAAAAAGCAGGGACGCCTGGGTCGCTCAGTCGGTTAAGCCTCCGACTTCGGCTCATGTCATGATCTTACGGTTCGTGGGTTCGAGCCCCGTGTCGGGCTCTGTGCTGACAGCTCAGAGCCTGGAACCTGCTTCAGATTCTGTGTCTCCCTCTTCCTCTGCTCCTCCCCTGCTCGCACTCTCTCTCTCAGAAGTAAATAAATGCTAAAAAATAAGTCTCGAGTGTCAGAGACGACATTGTTCACACCAACCAAATCATCTCTGAGACGAAAGGGAATTTTTTGAGTTGCAGGAAGAGTACAGGTCCCCCTCAGCAGCTGAGACACGGGTCGGTCAGGAGGCCAGCAGAGACAAGCAGAGTCTCTCGCTTACGGTGGAAGGGAGTTGACAAAGGCAACGAGGAAACAAACATCACCAACCGTGTCTCGATTGTTAGATAAAGGAGACTGATCATCAGGAGACTGATGACGAATTCAGGGAAAAAGAATGTGTGTTTTAGGAGTAGTAGTCATTTGACATAGACCTGGAGGATTTTGAGGTGGATTTGCAACAACATAAATGGTATTCCCAACTTACATTCTGTAATTTTAACTGTTCTATTCTCACTCCGGAATGTGTCTGCTAAATCATAGATCGATTCCTCATTTATCGTTTTCTGCGCAGACTTTTTGTATATATCCTTTCAAAATTCCCTGGTCCTTCTGCAAACAGTCTCCGTAAGCAGCCATACGGTCTGAGTCTATGTGCTTTGAGGACTCTGTTGGTTGTCACGGAATGCAGGTCCTTGTCATTAGAATCCACTTGCAGTGGGAAGTGTAGACACATGCTTTGTGTAAAAGGGCAGCCTTTGAAAAGAAATGAATCCAGAAACGTAAACAGAGCAGAGATTTGGCCACTGTAAAGAAATTAACTTTGTTTACAAACACTTGGAAACTTTGTGGAATTTCGAAAGAAAGATACGATTTGGCTGGTGGTCTGTCCTGTGGGCGATTTAGAGAGAACAGTTGTTTATTCTCAAAAGTCGGAATATTCACAGAGATTCCTCCCTAGTGGAATAATGTTCACAGATGGGCCAGAATCGATGCCATTAAGGGATCATGTTCACTGTGTTATTTCCAGATGAATAGGGCAGGGTGAATGGCTACACGTTTCAAGAAACCTCAGGCAAAGGAGGTTAGAGGAAGCGCAGGGAATTAAAAAGGATTCAGAAACAATGTATTCACATTTGAGACTAGATTGTTTCCAGCGGTTTCAGGTGCTGTCTGGGTAAGTGGCATGCCGGGTCTGGGATCCCGAGCGGGCTCACCACAGGGCGAGGTCACTCCAGGGCTCCCAGCGCTGGCACCGGCTGCAGTCTCCTTGTTACTTTCCTTAAGCTTATTTTAAATTAAAATCATGGACTGATCGGTGCTTGTTCTTGAGACTTCAAAGCAAGTTTTTTAAACTTCACGGGTCACACATGGTCTCTGTTATAGGAGCGCCTGGGTGTCTCAGTTGGTTAAGCGTCAGCTTCGGCTCATGTCATGATTTCTCGGTTCATGAGTTCGAGCCCCGCGTCTGGCTCTGTGCTGACAGCTCGGAGCCTGGAGCCTGCTTCGGATTCTGTGTCTCCCTCTCTCTCTGCCCCTCCCCCACTTATGCTTTGTGTGTGTGTCTCTCTCTCAAAAAAATGAATAAACATTAAAAAAAATTTTTTTAATGGTGTCTGTTACATACTTCTTTTTTTCATTTTATTTATTTGTTTGTTTAACTGCCCTTTTAAAACTCTACGACCTAGGGGCGCCTGGGTGGCTCAGTCAGTTAAGCGTCCGACTTCGGCTCAGGTCATGATCTCACAGTCTGTGAGTTCAAGCCCCGCGTCGGGCTCTGTGCTGACTGCTCAGAGCCTGGAGCCTGTTTCAGATTCTGTGCCTCCCTCTCTCTCCGACCCTCCCCCGTTCATGCTCTATCTCTCTCTGTCTCAAAAATAAATAAACGTTAAAAAAAAAAAAAACTTTATAAAAAAAATAAAATAAAATAAAACTCTACGACCTATTCTTAGCCCTCAGGCTACACAAAACAGGTTGCAGGCCACTGTTGAAACTACGCCAACCCCTGCTTAAAATCATTATATTTTAATGGAGATATAACTTAGGGCATCTCACTGAGTGCATTTGCAGAGGTATTACACTTTTGGGGGTCAATGAAACCCCAGTGGTTTAGGTTGTGGGTCTTTGACCATGTGATCGATCCAGACATGGGACTTCCCTGTCTCTACAAGGGAAGCACATTTTCAGAAGCTCTGAAACAACTGATAAGGACAAAGTGAAGTGAGGAAAAGCAGCATGATCCAAATAGAACAGACCTGGATGGCTGTTTCGAAGCGCGTTTAGATTCATATACAAACAGCATTTGGAGTGTATTTTCCCAGGAATGAACACACAGGTGGTTGTCAAGGACTCCCTAAACACGCGAATGTACTGGTACATCGGGAAGCTTCTATCTGCAATGCTGGAGAGCCGGGGTCAAGAGGGGGAGACTAGCACACTCCCCGCGGCCTTCCCAACCCCCCAAACAAGGGAAACGAACAAATTCACACAACAGTTGCCATTGGAAGGAACAGAGCAGCCAATGCGAGGCTCACTGTGTTCTTCCCTAAGCCAAAGAACCGATTCCAGCCTATGGAAGAAGGAAACTCAGCAAATGGTGAAGAAGGCTACAGAAAAGTGAATATATCCAGGTAATTTCACCTCAACAGGTGTCCGACTCATTATAATAGAGAAAAATATCCTATCAGAAGACTCCATGCATAACATGTAAATAGAGTTGTAATGGTAACTGTTTATTGGGTGCTCACCATAAGGCAGTCACTGTTCTACACAATCAGTGTGATTCTTAACCCCACTCTGCAGATGAGGAGACAGGGAGAAAGACAACTTGTTAAGCCTCTGTCCCCTAAATGGAAAATGGTCAAGACGCTATTTGAGCCCTAACCATTGTTCTTACTACCCACAAAAGCCGCATGGCTGGATAGGATTTTGAGTAGTTGGAGGCATATATTTTTATCCAAAAGTGTTAACAATGTGATTGGTAGCTTGGCCATGATTGAATTCATTTGGATAATTTATAGGAGGAAAGAGATACTTGTTAATTACAAAGACTTTTTCTTTTTTCTTTTTTTTTTTTTTTTTTTTTTGGCCTGTGAATCTCAAAATACCTTTCCTTGTCATCTAATGGTAACTCCACAAGGCTATCTCTCTCTTTTTTTTAATGTTTATTTATTTTTGAGAAAGCGCAAGCAGGGGAGGGGCAGAGAGAAGGGGGCAGAGGATCAGAAGTAGGCTCTGTGCTGACACCCGTGGACCAGATGTGGGGCTGGAACTCATGAACTAACTGTGAGATCATGACCTAAGTGGAAGTTGGATGCTGAACCGACTGAGCCAGCCGGGTGCCCCCATAATGCTATCTAAGGGTAGCTTTTAAGAGACTTCATCAAGGGGCGCCCGGGTGGCTCAGTGGTTAAGCCTCCAACTTCAACTCAGGTCATGATCTCACGGTTCGTGGGTTCAAGCCCCATGTCGGGCTCTGTTCTGACAGTTCAGAGCCTGGAGCCTGCTTCAGATTCTGTGTCTCCCTCTCTCTCTGCCCCTCCCCTGCTTGCATTCTCTCTGTCTCAAAAAATAAGCACTAAAAAGATTTTTTTAATAATAAAAGAAATCATCCAAATAAATCGGATTTCTTAAGATTAATAAAATTTAAGCAACAGAAGTAGGAGTATAGTTGCTTTAACCCATCAGCATGTTAAAAACGCTGAAATGATTGCAACTGCAAAACCGGCCTAAAATATTGAGGAAACTTAAAATCCTAAGAGGAGAAACACAACCTTACACAGTGCAAAGAGTTTAGCGATCAGGTTGAAAGACGATTTCCGAAAACTTACTCTTTCTCCTTGTGGCAACATTTAATATAGTTACATTGAGAGCTTCAGGTGTTTTTATACAGTTTTTCAGAAATGTCAGTTATGTTTTTTACCACCTATGCTGACATGCACTGGCGATAAAGATCACTATGGCTTAAAAAGATGACATTTAGCACTTTATGCTAAAGATCACACCACAGTAGAATGCACGTCGAAATGGCTTACTTTTCTTAAACATTTGATTGAGTTTCTTCACCCTACGTGACAGTCCTCCGTGTCAGCTTTATAGGAAAAATGTCTATATTTCTGCAATCACCCTGCTTTACACAGTAAGAGTCATCAGAAGATTTACAGGGAAAACCCAAGGCCAGTATTTCAAATGCTAAAGACCTATCCAGGGACACTGGATGGTTCACATACAGGGATATTAAGACAGAAACTCAGATTTTGAAAGACGGGTGATTTGATGGAAGATGGAAAAGGGAAAGAAACGACACCACACATTCGAGAAGGGCTGAGCTCGCTTTGGCCTCAGGATAAAACTGTAGAAAATTAGTTCAAGATCAGGGAAGAGGAAGGTGGGGCAAGGCTGCCTCCATAAAAGAGTAAGCAATCGGGTCTGTATCCCATGGGGAACCACGTACCTCTGGGAGTGGAGGCCTCAGGAGCTCAGGCACCAGACGTAAATGGCCTGGCTTTGAATCTCAGGTCTATGCCAGCCCATGTAGTACCGAGTGGACAAGTTCCTTAATCTGCCTTAGTGTCCTCGTTTTTACTACAGGCATCAGTGTATGTCTCTTCGATTATATACTAAATAAGATAATTCAGGCAAATCTTCTAGAACAAGACCTGTTGTGTGATAACAGCCAGTAAGTGACTGAGTCGGCTCCAATTTGTAAAGAACAAGCAACCATTTTCTTTTTTATTATTATTTTTTTTAATGTTTATTTATTTTTGAGAGAGAAAGGGAGACAGAATCCGGAGCAAGGCTCCAGGCTCTGAGCTGTCAGCACAGCGCCCAGTGCAGGGCTTGAACTCGCGAACCGTGAGATCGTGACCTGAGCCGAAGCCGGACGCCCAACCGACGGAGCCACCCAGGCGCCCCCACCCTGTTATTTGAGTCTGTGATTAACAAAAGGCTCTTGCGGCACACGCAAGGCAGAGCCCAGGCTGATGGGGCAGGTGTTGTGCTGTGATCGAGAACCCTCGACTCTTCCAGACGGGCCCCAGCCCAGCACCCCTTGCGATCACAGGGGCAGGCGGACGCCGGGTCAGAACCTCTGCAATGTGGCTGTGATGTCGCCTCCTCTCAGAGCCCGTACATCCTGGCAGCAGAGTGTGTGACCAATGCCCGAATACGTTCTGAGACCCTTGGGGCAGGACTAGCCCTCACTCTGGTTCCCAGAACTAGCCCGGGAGCAACCCCCCGGAGCAAACTTTGCAAGGCTTGTTGCACGAATGAACCATTGCATGAAAGCAAGGAGCCACACCCCATGAGCTTGGGAGCGTGGGGGGTGCGCTGGCGGGCTGAGGAACAACCTTTGCTGACACCTGTCCTTAGGACCCTCGTGTCTGAGGTTCAGGAAGCTGTGAGGCCCCCACGGGTAGCCTGCAAAGATCCATGGCATTTCCAGAATCCACGGCCTGGGAGGGCCGGGGAGACCGCTGAAGACCTGACACCCACAGGCAGTGCGTGTCTTTACCGACGGCAGTCCTCGGGTTGGAAGGTCCGGAGGACCCGGGAGCTCCTAGCACGGGGGGCCAGCCTCAGAGACAACAGAGCCCCGGCCCGGCTGGGGATCATTTTCCTCTGCACGCGTGAGGCCCTGTCAGGAGTATATGGAAGGGAATTTTAATCAACGTTCAGCAAGAACAACTCTGGAAGAAGTGGGGATCTTATTGTCTGACACAGTATGGAACTTTTTCTGTCTCTGTACTGCCAGGCTTGAGAGAATTTAGAGCGAGCTATTTTGGGCACTGTGATTACACTGATAGAGCCACCCCTTTCGTGAAATTAACTGCGAGAGGTTGCACGGATTTGTGCTCAGGGGTCTGCAGCGCTGGTCTCCCTTGAACTCTGGACCGTGGGGAAGCCTTGTTCTGTTTCTGGGTTCAGGAAATCCGGCACGATGTCCAAGGCCCCAAAGTAACCAATATGGCCTGCCTTAATCTGTCCCCACCTCCACGTGTCGTGAAAAAGACATGACAGCAGCCAATCGCAAAATCCCCTGGGCCGCAGAATCTCCAAACATCAGAAAACACAAATGGAAATCCGCGCGTGCTGTCAAATGCAACATTTTTTTTAAAAAAAACTGTAAATGCTGTGACAGACTTAGTCTCAGCAACATGTAGCAGTGGAATTTCTAATTCAGTGGTTGCCAAACGCCAGCCCAGTGCCTAGTACCTGCCAGACGACATTAAGAATCACTCCGGGCATTTCTTGTATACAAACAAGCAAAGGAACCAAAAAGCTGTGGGTTCCCCCTCCAGACAGTCTGGCGCATGGAGTCCGCGGGGAGCCCCAGGGTCTGCATCTTAAACAACCGGCCCAGCTCATTCTGATGTAGGATGACGTTTGGGAATAATATCTTGATCACGAGCACACGGGGAAGAAAACTCTTCCTTGAGCTGTCTTGCAAACTCTTTTAAAAAATGTATTCAGAGGCAGGAGATGTGACGCGAAAGGAATTTAAAACTCTCTTTATGTGCAGGCCCTGACCACCTGACCGTGGATACCGCCGAGGGAAACCAAAAGAACCTCTTCATGTGTTAAAACAAAACCGAAAACGCCATGCGATCGGAAACCAGATGAATTGGGGCAAAGAATGTGACTTCTTAGCATTTCCTTCCTTTTTGCATTGGAAATGGAAAGGACAGCTTGGAACTTAACAGCAAGTGGACAGCGCCTGAAGTATCAAAAAGCCCAAACCACAAGCTCAAGCGCGAACTGAGAGTTTGGATAAACAGACAACAGGCAGGGTACGTAGGTCAGGAGAAGTGTGGCTCACGACCCCCAGCTGTCGGCCCGTAGCCAACCACAATGACGGCTTGCCCAATGACGGCGAGCTTCCTTCATTTTTGTTCCTTCTTGCAACTCAGGATCAACCAGAAACAGCCCAGTGTGCAACCAAAACCAATCACGTAGCATGCCAGCTTCTAGTCAGCCCCCTGCGGCCTCCCCAGGTCAAAAGCTCCCAATCAGGGCAAACCCAGAGCTTCTTTTTTTCCACCGTAAAGCTTCCCCGCTCCACTGCCTGGTGCTAAAGGCAAGCCAGGCGGCCGGCTGGCTCCCTCGCTAGAGCGGGCCCTGAATAAACAGCCTCCGCTTTTCTCCTTTGGATGATCTTCGCCTATGCCCACGTCATCATCAAAGCAATATAAAATAACAAGCCCCAAACCACTCCCGCTGTTGTTCGTACCACAAAACTCAAGTCAAAGGGCGGGGCGGGGGGGGGGGGCGGTGGTGAGAAATCTTTAAGTTAGGCAATCTGCTGAAATTGTAAACGTCTGTGGAACGTTCAGATGGCTGTGTCAGGCTTAAAGCTGACTTCTCCACGACCACCAGTTTCATTGCTAAAATTAAGGACACCAGTCATCATCGATTCTGACAGCGAGATTGGCAGTAAAATAAATTAGCGAGTCATAAAAATCAGGACAATGGGGAGATGGGTAGTAAAATAACTTAGAAAGTTTTGCGGAAATTAATAAAAGGGAACCTCGTTTCAGAGGGAGTGGCGAGGCCGGCAGGGGGCGCTCTAACACCCTACCACTCTTGGTCAACCGCAGACCCAACAGGAAGGTGTACCTCCCATGACCACACTATGGGGCAGGAGGAAGAAAGTTTTCCCCCCAGCCAGTGACAGACTGCCAACTCAGTACCAAAAAACCATTGTCCTTCAAACTCCCCGGTTATTCCAATGGACTTTTTTGTTTATAACAGCCTTCCTCACCACCCCCCCCACCCCTTTCCTCTATAAAAGAACATTCTCCTTTGTTCTGCTGACTTGCCGATGGCCCCTGCCAATGGTTTTGCTATAACTCGCTTGTCCCGAATTGGAATTCTCTGCTATTTCCGAACAAACACATTTTTGCTGGTAAAATAACTGCCAGTTTTACTTTTAAGGTTAACAGTTTACCAAAAAGGACACTTTAGGAGCTTCTCCTGAGTCTTCTTTTCTCAATAGAGGATCCAGTGTAACATCACTAACATGTGCATAATTTCAAGGAGTTGGATGGCGTGTTCCCGGATTCCATGTTAGCCAGATACCTCGGGGAAGATACCACTGGAGTTTCATCAACCAATTTTAAAGTTGCCGAATATTCTGAGGAAATCCTTGCATGTTCTCAGTGCGCTCTGACCCACGACTTCTGGGCTTGTCACTTCACCATACGTTTGCAGCCTCCTGAGGCTTTCTGAGGAACGAGTCCCTTTCCGTTAACTGTGACACTTGGCTAAGCAAGACACTGCTCAAATCTCTTTCCTGAGAATCTTCCTGGGTGAAAACAGAATCACAACAACTGTTGGATTTCCTAGAATATTTCAGGTTTCTTAGCCTTCCTATTAATTTCCATTATTCCTAAACACATATAGTTTGGAATAAGGAGGCAATGATTTTATTGTGCCTGGGTTGGCCCAGTCATCGTGCTCAAGGATACTAAGGTGAAGAAGATGAAAAGTCCTGCTCTCAAGGAATTCATTGTCAAGTTTCAAGAAATAGACTAATACCACAAGAACATTTTTGAGCTATTAGTTCCTGACATCTCCTTTCATTTGCTTTCTCTCCTGCCTCTCCTTTCAAGCAGCAGATCAGAATCTCTATCCCCTAAATTTTGGTGGGGAGGAAGATCGAAGTTCCTCAAGAATCTATCCTTTTTTGGATGTTGGTAGGTAAGATACTCCCCGTTCACTTTCAATTATTCATTTATTTATCCATACTAATTTTTTAAAAAAGAATATAAATTCGGTGATTCAAAACAATCGAATGGCACGAACAGACATTCCTACCCTCATTTCCCATTCTCTGCATTCCTGTCTCTGTCCTACCACTGGCAACCATTTAAAACATTTTAATAAATCTCTTGTCTATCCAACATAGGCAAATTCACAGAGACAGGAGTTAGATTAGAGGTTACTAGGAGCTGGGGAAGGGCGGGGAAGGGAGATATTGTTTAATGGCGTGAAATTAAATAAAGGAAATCTCATTTAAAATGGAGTTGGGAGGGGCGCCTGGGTGGCTCAGTCGGTTGAGCCTTTGACTTCAGCTCAGGTCATGATCTCACGGTTCGTGAGTTAGAGCCCTGAGTAGGACTCTGTGCTGACAGCTCAGAGCCTGCTTCAGATTCTATGTCTCCCTCTCTCTCTCTCTATCCCTCCCCTACTCACGCTTTGTCTCTTTCTCTCTCTCAAAAATAAATAAACATTAAAAACTTAAAAAAAAAAACAACAATAAAATAAAATGGAGTTGGGAGGGGCAGCTGGGGGCCTCAGTCCGTTCAGTGTCCAACTCTGGATTTTGGCTCAGGTCATGATCCCAGGGTCATGGGATCAAGTCCTGGGTAGGGCTCTGTGCTGAGAGCATGGAGCCTGCTTGAGATTCTCTCTCCCTTTGCCCCTCTCCCCCACTCTCTCTGTAATAAATAAATAAATAATCAATGTCGTTAAAAAAATAAAAAATAAAAATAAAAAATTTTGAAATGGAGTCAGGAGGCCAGAAGGGGGAACTCTCATATGCTTGTCCCTCCCAGACTCCCGCAGGAAGAAGCCTACTTTACTACCTCAGAAGGAGGAAAGGAGAATTTCTCCCGACCTAGCAACAAGCTCAGCCAATAAAAAAATACCACAACTCAGCCAATGAGAAACCATCACTACCCTGAACTCTCATTTTCCTCCAATGGAAAATGGCAATGGAAGAGCAGCCCCTCCCAACTTCCTTGTCTTTTCTGTAAAGTAATCTTCCTTTCCTTTGATATCTCAACTTTCTTATGGTTTTCCATACCTTACGTGTCCTGAATTGTAATCTCTGCTACTCCTAGAGAAACCCATTTTGCCAGTAAAATAACTGGCTTTTACTTTTTTTCAAAAAAAGTTTGTAATGTTTTATTTATTTTTGAGAGAGAGACAGAGTACGAGTAGGAGAGGGGCAGAGAGAGAGGGAGACACAGAATCCGAAGCAGGCTCCAGGCTCCGAGCTGTCGGCACAGAGCCCGACACGGGGCTCGAACTCGTGAACTGTGAGACCACGACCTGAGCAAAAGTCAGACACTTAACTGACTGAACCACCCAGGCGCCCCTGGCTGTTTCCCTTTTAAGGTCAACAGGGGGGTACAGAATTTTATTTGCAGTGATGAAAAAGTTCTAGAAGTGGGTAAAGGTGATGGTCGTACAACACTGTGAATGTACTGAATACCATTGCACTATACATCTAGAAATGGTTAACTTGGTAAATTTTATGTTATGCATATTTTACCACAGAAGCACATATGAACAGTGTAAAGAATGACTATGAAATCAACATTCAGGCGACCATCATAAAAAGGCCCATAAAAGACCACTGCCAGTGGTCTGGAAGTCCCTCTTCAACCAAGCCCCCACTCTCAGAGATTAGTCTCCCTGACTTTTTGGTAATCCTTTCCAGACTTTCATAAACACAACTATATATATTAATGAATTAAGCATTACATATGAAATGTTTGCTGGTTTTCAAAATTGATACAATTGGAATTACGTTTACGTATTTGTGCTTCTTGTTGATTTTGCTCATTATGTTTACGAAATTCACCCATGTTATTGATGTATCTGTAGTTCGTTCAGTTTTATTGCTGTTTGATGGCCCAACACATGCTCAGCATTTAGGATGTTCCGTGTATATCTGAAGCGAGCGTGTATTTGGCATTTGTTGGATGCAGTGTTTTGTGTTTCTTAGGTCTTTTGTTAATCATGTCCCTTAAACCCTTATCTTTTCAATTACCAAGAGAGTTAGGTGCTAAAGTCTCCCAATGCTATGATATATATGTCTATTTTTACTTGTGCTTATGTTTAGTTTTGTTTCATATAATTTGAGCCTATATTATTTGGGACATATTAATTAATTTTTTTACTGTTTATTTATTTTTTGAGAGAGCACGAGCAGAGGAGGGAGTGAGAGATGGGGACAGAGGATCTGAAATGGACTCTGTGCGGATAGCAGAGAGCACGAAATGGGGCTCAAACTCATGAACCTGTGAGATCAAGACCTGAGCCAAGTCGGATGCTTAACTGACTGAGCCACCCAGGCGCCCTGGGACATATTAATTAAAATTTATAATATCTTCCTGGTGTGTTAAAATTTTTAATCTCACAGATACTTATTTGGAAGTTTTATCGTTTTTTTTTTCTCTCTCTCAGTGGTTACACTAGAAGTTCAAACACACAAACTTAATATAATACCTCTATCCTCCTTCTAGAAAACATAGGGCTTTAGAATACAGTGCTTCAGGGGCGCCTGGGTGGCTCAGTCGGTTAAACGTCCGACTTCGGCTCAGGTCACGATCTCGCGGACCGTGAGTTCGAGCCCCGCGTCAGGCTCTGGGCTGATGGCTCAGAGCCTGGAGACTGCTTCCGATTCTGTGTCTCCCTCTCTCTCTGCCCCTCCCCCGTTCATGCTCTGTCTATCTCTGTCTCAAAAATAAATAAAACGTTAAAAAAAAAAATTAAAAAAAAAAAAAAAGAATACAGTGCTTCACTCACCCCCTCCCCAACATATAGACTTACATGTTATGTATTGTTTCCAATTTACATCCTATCTCATTTTATCTTTAACTCAGTATCACTATATGCATGTAATCAATGTTATTTTAGATTTGCTGACCTATCGGCCACTTCCTGTGACTGTCGTTCCTCCTTGCGTGTCAGTCCTGCTATATAGGGTCATGTTTCTTCTGCCTCAAGTACCCGCTTCAGAAGTTCCGTTGGTGAAGGACTAGGGGCCAACTCTCAGAATTTGTGTGTGTATGAGTGTGTGTTGTGTTTGAAAACATGTTTATTTTGGCCTCATCCTAGAACTATATTTCCCCTGGTTCGAGAAGTCTAGATTGCCATTATTTTGCAGAATTCTGAGGATATCCCTCCATTCTCTGATTTGCTTTGTTATTCTTGAGACATCATCCATGAGTTCACCTTCTGTTTCCTTGAAGGTAAACTTTTCTCTCAGGCTCCTTTTTGAATGTTCTGAATGTTTTTCGTAGTAGGAAGTTTTTACTGTTTTTCCTCGATGTCGATTTCTTTTAATGTATTCTGTTTAAGATGTACTGATCTTCTGGAAAGTGAAGTATCTGTGAAGTGGTATCTTTAAACTTTTCTGGAAACTTCTCGACCATTATCGCTTCAAGTATTGCCTCTATAACATTCTTTGTGTTCTCTTTAGAAATCTGAGTCGACATCTTGGAGCTTATTTTATTCTGAAAGTCTGTTAACCTCTCATTCATACATATCATCCCTTCGTTCTTCTCCGCTACATTCCAGAAAATTCCTTCTGGTCTATATACTCCAGTTAACAAATTCTCTTTTCACCTGAGCCCACATTGCTGTTAAACCCACACACTGAGACTTAAATTTTAGGCATTGCATTTTTTTAAATTCCACAAGTCTTATTTTTTTTTTCAATATGCTAGGTTAATTTTATATTTTCCATTTAGGCAGAAACTCTCAAACCTGTTGCTTATTTTTAAATATAGCACTCTAGATGTTTTTATAATCGGCATCAACAATCCCAGTATCTGAAGGCCTTGCAGTTCTAGGTCTGCCATCTGTTATTAGTTATGACTCCTCAGTGTTTCTTTATTTTTATATAAATCTCTGGTTTTACTGTGCACCGTCCATTTTCTTTGACAAATTATTTGTGGAGATTCGACACTTCCTGAAAGTGACATTCTCTATGCAGCTTCGGCTTGACCTCAGCCCCACCACCCTTTAAGCCACCAGACTTCATGTATGTGCCTGCTTGAGCAGTCATAAATTAAAAATATAGCTTTTTACTTCCTAGGAGGGTGTGCACCCTCTGTAAGTGGATTTTTTTGGTTGGCAGTTTCTAAAATTTGCCACCGCTTGGCCCTTCAAGTTCCTGTTTTATCTGCTTTGGGCAGATTTTCACTATATCATGCTTTTATTGGAATTGGAGACTGTATGTTTCCTTCTCTTTGTTAATTTGAGTAAGAACAGAGGGGAAAGATTCTTTTCTCTGCTATCACCGTGTTGTTATCGGTAGCAATATGTCTCCTATAAAAGCCAAAATGTGTAAGTGAGCTTACACTGGTTGTGCTACAAAAGGAGAAAGGGAAAGAGTTTTTGAGAAGTGACAGGGTAAGGAGGAGAGATTTTCCTCGACCAGAAAGAAAGATCCGTGGACCCCACGCCACGGGATCCCTATGGGGTTTGTCAGCATTGTGTAAGGAGAGACCCCCAAGGAGATGCAAGGAGATGTGTAAGGAGAGACCCCCCAGGAGAGGGCCACCCAGCAGTCTAGGAAGGGGGGGACCTGGGACACTCAGGTTTCCAGCCTTGCCCCAAATTCTAGCCCTTCGTGAGTGGCCCAGAAGCAGAGAGAGAACGTTCCTCAGCAGGGACAATGGTAGACAGGGAGAAGTATTTTCTTCCAAACAGAGCGTTAGCTTGCAGGATTCTGTTGCCCCTTGGGTAGGAGAATGTGCCACAATTATGCTTAAGAAGAATTTCTCTACCAGTCAGTGTAATGGAGACTTGAAATCAGACATTCCATTGATGTAGAGAAAATAAAAAGCGTCCCGTCTGTCACACTTCTGCGCTTGTAAACTAGGACACATGCCCACCATGAAAATAATTACCATCAGAGAGGAAGGACAAAGTCATATGGGCACAGAGGATGGGATGATTTAATGCTGACTGATGCTGAGAACTTCAAGCTTGGGCTGAGAAAATGAGTAGGAGTCTTGCAGGCAAGGAGGGAAGTTACCTTTCAAGCAAACAAAACAACAGAGGTAAAAGGCCCAGAGAATGGTGAATCTGCAAGGTTTCAATCAGTCGATAGGGCTGAGCTTGCAAATGTTAATGTTTACTTTATACTCATTTGTTTACACATTTGTAAACTCGGTCATCAGTTTAACTGGTATTCAGCCCTCTCTGCCACAGAGGCTGGGAGAAAGCCCAGGGAACTGACGTTCCACTCCTAGGACTTCAGACTCCTTGTGGTAGAGAGTCAAGATTAATTTCTGAACTTGAGAGTCTTTGCTTACTATACTTTATTCCCACTGCTTGAGGGAATTACAATGAACCTCCTTTTAAAAAACACCATCACGAAGGGGGCCCTACTTTGCTGTGCTTCTCTGTTTCTAGTAGTTTAAAATGCAACAATTCAAAAGTATTTTCAGTGCTGATAACTGTGAAATAAATCTAACCCTGGCGGGCTTTCTGGAAAGCCTCTCTCCCTATTAAAGAACAATTAACTTAGCTCTCCAAGATACCGTATTACCTAGAGTCACAAAGAAGTTGCATTCTCCTTTGATATAACAAACGCATCACTTAAATATTCACCCGAGTCAGCTCGACGAGCTTATATGAAAACACATTAGGGGCGCCTGGGTGGCTCAGTCGGTTAAACGTCCGACTTCAGCTCAGGTCACGATCTCGCGGTCCGTGAGTTCGAGCCCCGCGTCGGGCTCTAGGCTGATGGCTCAGAGCCTGGAGCCTGCTTCCGATTCTGTGTCTCCCTCTCTCTCTGCCCCTCCCCCGTTCATGTTCTCTCTCTGTCTCAAAAATAAATAAAACGTTAAAAAAAAATTTTTTTAAAAAAAGAAAACACATTAGACCCCGAAGGCCACCCACATCATCATGGAGCCATTATTATAGTTTGCTGCTTAAAATATAAGATTTATCCCATCAGATAGAAGTGTTCTTCACTCCCTCCTGACTTTATCCAAGAAACAGGAAAACGCGAGAAAATGCCAGGATCGTGCTAGACAATTGTGGTGCCCCATGAAATGAGCCACACTCTGGTTTTGGCCTCTGTTTTTGTACTTGTTTTCCGTTCTCCAACCTTTCCAAGAAATACACATGGCAGGCTTCTGGATTAGGGGCTTACATCATTCTCGCCACAGGCAACACACACTTCTTTCCACAAAACCTTTAAGAATCTATTTGCCTTCTTTGTGCTAGGTACTCTGGTAATTTTTTGCCTTTTCAGCAAACTCAGAAATAAATATGGTTTCTCTCCCCTTTTCCCAGTTTTCAGGATGTACCCATTAGGTAAAGGGGTCAGACCGAGGGAGCCGGGCGTCTGGACCATGTCCGGGAGAATGGACACCTATGAGAGGTAAACAAGAGTCGACACAAAATGGATCAAATCAGTATTCACACCACCTCCGCTCTCTGGAGAAGGTTGTAAATAGGCAGCTGGATAGAATTGGGACACATCCCAGCTCCCATCTGTGTGGTGGGGGCAAAGAGGCAGGATCACGTTCAGTATTACAATATATTGTCATAGGAAAGTTTGTAAAAAGAGAGGAGTTGGGTGTGATTATTTGTAAGTACTTACTCCGTGCAAATATGAGCTGGATCAGGTATCGTGTAACATTCTGATCACTTAAAAGGTGTATTGGAATTTCAGGCAGGGATGATTCATGCATTTAATAGACACGGAGCACTTACTATGAGTCAGGCAGCGTGCCAAGAACTAAATATACAGAGGAGCACAGAATGATCTCTACCTCCAGTGAGCTTGCAATTTAGCAACGAGCGGTACTGATCTACGTTTAATTATGCATTATTCCCTCAGTTCCCCACTATGACAGAAGCCCCTCTGAGGGCAGGGAAAATGACTGAGCTGTTTGCCCGTTTATCCCCAGTGCCTGACTGTGTCTGGCACAAACGAGCGCTTAACGACTCTGCTTAATCAATGAGTGTGTTTATTCACCATCTGCCTGGTGCTGCGCACAAGGGCAATAGTGTTAGGAAGGGACTACAGGTGGTTCATCACACTTTCCCGTCAGCCTGCGGAACCTATCAACTATTCTTACCCCTAAGATGGCCTGTCGACCACGTTAGGGGGGCAAAAAAAAAAAAACCCTGCTTGTAACTTCAAATCACCAAAGCTCTATTCTTGATGTATTTTCAAACTTTGATGTAAAACGTACCATTTCTAAGGACTAGATTAGTCCTTAGTCACAGGTTGGTAAAAAGTAAACGACGACAAAAACGGCTTCTATTTACTGAAACAGTATTTACTGATCACTATATACCAGGACCACTGAGGGTTTATAAGATGATTTTAGGTAGCATATAGACTAACCTAAAATTTCTGTTAGATATAAATTCATTTTAACGTGTTTTTTTTTATTTTTTTTTTTAATGTTTATTTATTTTTGAGACAGAGAGAGACAGAGCATGAACGGGGGAGGGCCAGAGAGAGAGAGAGGGAGACACAGAATCGGAAGCAGGCTCCAGGCTCCGAGCCGTCAGCCCAGAGCCCGACGAGGGGCTGAAACTCACGGACCGCGAGATCGTGACCTGAGCTGAAGTCGGACGCTTAACCGACTGAGCCACCCAGGCGCCCCTAACGTGTTTTAGGAAAAAGCGTGACAATGTCAATGATTTCACGGCCATTATGAACATAGTTTAGACCGGGGCTAAGTTCTCCCCAACGCCAAGCAACCTGATTTAAAAAGAGGTTAAAGGAGAACAAAGTGACATGTGTAATGGTACAGGTGGCACCTGCAGATGACAAGAACACGAAGGCGGTGCGAGATCTGTTTGGGAGCATCTGTGTGATCTCACGGATACCTAAACACGTGTGGAGGAAGGCCAGTTGGAACAGGGCCGCCATGTGTATGGGGGGGGGGGCTGTGGAGTAAGGACCGCTGGGTTCAAATTCTGCCGTCCTATTTATTGCATTCTCTGAGCTCAGGCAAACCTCTCTAAGTCTCAGCTCCCTCGTCTGCAAAATGCAATTAATACTATCCACTTCACCTTGGCAGAATCTAGATTCCAACACAGGTCCCTTTGATATCGACGCCAGGCCATAGCCTCTCCTACACTGGCAGATGGGTTTTATCTCCTGTGACAATCGGCAGGGTTAAAAGAAGCTGCCTGTGCCACCGAGTTCACAAGTATTTGAGGCTAACTGAGGAAAGCGACACATGGGTAGAAGACATCCACCTTCATATGTGTCCCCTGCGTGGCACTCGCCGACTGTCCACCACGGCCCCAGTGACCAGCTCTCAAAAGACCAAGTCGATGAGAATCAGCGTGACGTGCAGTGACAATGTGATTTAACCCAATCAGTTGTTTTCATTGCCCATTTTCTTCTTTATATTATCACCAATACCGAGAGAGACATACCATTATCTAAGAACAGGACTTCCACTTTAAAACGAATGTACGTTGTATAAAGTGTTTTACAGTAATTAAATCTTATGTACCTCTTCAGGTACCTCCTACTAAGTCCACCTAAACAGTTCAGTAAACAGCAGGTGTCAGACTTTCTGAAAAAAGAATGAGAAGAAGAAACAATATTTTTTAAACTTTTAATCCCACTATACACACAGTATTATACTAGTTTCAGATACACAATATAGTGATTCAACAATTCCATACATTCTCCAGTGCTCATCATACTAAGTGTATTCTTATCTCCCTCACCCGTGTCGCCCATAAGAAGAAACAACGCGCGTACCTACCCCGGCTGCCATAGGCTGATCTTGGTTGGCTGTCGGCTGATTCTTCCCCCAACCGTTGAAGTTCTCAAAAGCGAAGGACGTGTCCAGTACAAGTCGACCCTCCCCAGGTGTTTGCTCCAGTAGAAGGAAGGGGCAAACACACGATCACCCCCAGATCAAAAGCCTTTTGGAAGCATGGTGGAACGCTGGCCCCGGGAGGCCACAGGCTCCGTCTCTCCTGCACTGTAGCCACTTTGTGCGAACAACTCTCGTGCGGTCCTGCCATCATCTTGGTGCTCATCAAACCATCTGCCGTGGGAAGAGAGAAGATAATTCATAGGAGAGAATTGAAAGAAGGCACGTTACTTAGTGCTGAAAATAAAACACGGAAAGGATTTAAAGAGGCCTTCCGGGAGAAGCGCAGACATTTTAAAAAGGATTTAAGATTCCAAGCCGCACCAAATGATCTTTAGGAGCGTGACTTCAGCAAACCTTTGTCCTACGCTCTAGTTGCAAGGTTACGTTGATTCATCCTAAAATGTGAGATTTTAGGAAGGTCCTATGGTAACTTTACATGTATTCTAATATATCATAAAATCTGTAAAATTTCTCCTTTGAGATCCCCTTAGTGGAAGCCTTTATTTCTCTCCTTTCATGTGACTGGTAGGTATACCTCAGACTCGAGAAGAGCACTCTTTAAGAGAAATCTAACACAAGCCGTGCATGTAAAAACAGTAAAAATAAAAAAGGTGAAATTCATATTTATCACTTTTCTAAATGTTTATTTATTTTTGAGAGTGAGATAGAGCATGAGTGGGGGGAGGGCCAGAGGGAGAGGGAGACACAGAATCCGAAACAGGTTCCGGGCTCTGAGCTGTCAGCTGTCTGCTCAGAGCCTGATGCAGGGCTCGAAGCCACGAACCGTGAGATCATGACCTGAGCCGAAGTCGGACGCTCAACCGACTGAGCCACTCGGGCGCCCCTAATATTTATCATTTTAAGAAATATGAAAGACGTGACTGCTTGTTCCCCTTCGCACCCCAACTCATCTGATGAATTTTTCTGGGAGGTGCTTCAAGTCACAAGGTCCATCCCAGATGGGATAAATGCTGTTATAAACGAGGCCCTAGAGAGATCCCTTGCTCCTTCCACCCTGCAAGAACATAGCAAGTAGGCAATGTGCAACTTGGGGAGGGCCGTTGTCAGAACCCCACCCTGTGGGCGTCCTGATCACGGGCTTCCAGCTTCCACCTTCAGCTGTGAGATCAGAAGCTCTGACCACCCAGTGGAACCCATTCCTTGGTAGAAGTGAGCTACATGCTGGGGTTGGGCACTCCCTGATTGTCTCCCAAGTGAAGACAGGTGTGTAAACCTTAGCGGGCCCACAACAGAATAAACACAATCTATGTTTGCTTGTTTCTATTCCCCGATAAAGCCCTAAATAATTTCCTCTCCAGAGGACTTTCTCTTCTTCAAAGTAGAAGGAGACTTGAGTTTAAAGGGCAAAGCTGTGCTGGAAAAGGAGCAAAACCTGGGTTTTCTAAACACTCCAAATTTTAGTAGAATTTCTGACAAATCAGTTTTGTAATGAACTGAGTAATTTGCACAGGGACCTCTTCCTTGGAGGGTAACGCATAAAATCTCGCTGACAAAATGAGAACAGGAGATTGAGAGACACTAAATTAAAATTCCCCAAAGTGTCCAAGGGACCAAGAGACCCCACTCTCTGACTGTAACCCCACTCGTTGACTCGTCTATGCCTTGCGCACATCACTTAATCTCCGCGGGTGACATTTTTCTCATCTGTCGATGAGCTACAGGACTACAATGTTATTATGGTTCCTTCACCTATAAAGGAATAACAGCAAGAAAATGTCCCTCTTTTCTCATTTATGGAACTGAGAGCCCTCAGTATGAATGAACAGGGAAACTGTTAACACTCTTACAGTTCAGTTGATCAGAGGGCAATGGTGTATCTGTGTGCAGTATTTAATATGATGTGGTTTAATGCAGTAAAACATTTTAGTGCCTTCATTTGTATTATTTTGTTCCTTACAAATCCAATTTCCAAGGCTTGTAATTATTCTAAAATGCTGGCAGGCCCTAAAGAAACAAGTCACTTCCACCTTGACTTTTACTCCTTTGTATTGCCGGTAAAAATAATTTCAGCTCTGAGGAGTATAGGACTATGATCATCTGTTCTGGATGATTCTTGATTTTTCAAATGTGACACATTTGTGAAAATAAAAATCTTTTATTTGCTCCTCGTGTTCTTCCGTAGTTACCATAGCATATAGAGCAATAAAAGCATGTTATATAATATTAAATGTATCTTCATATGATACCAAATACCTAGATGTGATAGAGAACCAAATGTTGCATGGCCAATAGAGTAGCCACTAACCAGCTGTGACTACTGAGCACTTGAAATGTAGCTAGTATAACCCAGGAGCTGAATTTTTAGTCTTATTTGATTTTAATCAATTTATATGTATTAGATGTATGTAGCTAGTGGCTACCATATTGGACAATGCGTTTCTAGATTTTTTTTTAATGTTTATTTATTTTTGAGACAGAGAGAGACAGAGCATGAAAGGGGGAGGGGCAGAGAGAGAGGGAGGCACAGAATCGGAAGCAGGCTCCAGGCTCTGAGCCATCAGCCCAGAGCCTGACGCGGGGCTCGAACTCACGGACCGCGAGATCGTGACCTGAGCTGAAGTCGGACGCTTAACCGACTGAGCCACCCAGGCGCCCCTCTAGATTTTTAAAGATAAAAGTTAGTAGATTATTTGGAGACTTCTAAATACTTGCCATATGATCTAGAAATAAAAGTGAGCTTTTCTACTTCATTTGCATGTGTGGCTCTGTTTCTAAAGATTTCTTTAATTCAAAACTGCTTCTAACACCATAACATTTATCATCATGGAGCTTCTAATAACCGCGAGACACTTTTGCAGTTACTTTATGTACACTGTGTGAAGCCTTCAAACAACCCTGCAAAATAGGTGTTATTATCGCTCGTTTACGTAAGAATAAACTGAAGCTTCCAGAGCTAGTCAGGGAAGGAGTTATAATTCAAAGCCAGTTCTGAAAAACTTCAATCATTGCTCTTTTTGTTCCCCATTAATAATAAAAAAAAATTCTTGCAAAAAATAAAAATATAGGGTCTCTCTCCGGAGCTTGAATGTTATACAATGGCGATGACTACTGTGATGCGCATGCATTTTAAATGGATGTGTATTAAGAAAACAAACAAATAGCAGATCACAGGAGTGTTCCACATTTTGTTCATACAGAATGCAACTCCTGATTAAGTTTCAAAAGAATCGATATTTCCCGGAATCTGACTATCGTAAGGTAAAGTCCACTCAGTCAACCGACGTGTTTCTCTGTTTCTGAAAGCGTGTCCAACACTTTAGGAGATGGTGACGCCAAAACACCTGGTAAGCTCAGAGCACACCCAGCTCTCTGGCTTCACTTAGTACCGCATCCCTCCTGCCTTAGCCTAGCATTAAGCGGGAGCTCGTTCAAACAAGGATGCTTCATTTTTTATCTCTACATATCCAGGACTTGGCACGGGGTCCGACACCCGGAAGGCAGGCAATGTTTCTGCATGCATAAATGGGTGAACAGATGGACAAACACAATGCATGAGTTCTCCAGATTCAAGGAACCTGCAATCACAATGACATCTACTTTCACCTGAGCTCTCATATAGGTCTCTACCATGGCCCTTAGGACATAAAAAACAAAAACAGAAACAAAATCAACAAAGAATAGAAAGGACCAGAGAACATCACCAGAAATACCACCTCTATAGGTAACACAATGGCAATAAGACAAACCTTTCAATAATCACTCTAAATATAAATGGACTAAATGCTCCAATTAAAAGACCCAAGTTACCAGAATGTATAAAAAATAATCCATCGATATGCTACCTATAATAGATTCATTTCAGACCTAAAGAAACCTCAGATGGAAAGTCAGGGGATGCAGAACCATCTATCGTGCTACCCTCAGCCACTGTTACTGTTCCTATACGGGTGAACATGCCAATTTGATGGCACCCGCCATCTATCGTGCTAATGGACGTCAAAAGAAAGCTGGAGTGGCCATATTTATATCCAAAAAACTATATTTTAGACCAAAGACAGTAACAAGAGATGAAGAAGGGCATTATGTCATAATTAAGGGGTCTATCCATCAAGAAGATCTAACAATTGTAAATATTTATGCCCCCAACTTGAAACACCCAAACATATAAATCAATTAATAACAAACATAAAGAAACTCATTTATAATAATGCAATAATAGTAGGGGACTTGAACAGCTCACTTACAACAATGGACACATCATCTAAGCAGAAAATCAACAGGGAAACAATGGCTTTGAATGACACACTGGACTGGATGGACTTAACAGTTGTATTTAAAACATTTCATCCTATCCTTTTCGAGAGCACATGGAACATTCTCCAGAACAGACCACAAACTGGGTCACAAATCAGCCCTCAACAAGTACAAAAAGACTGAGATCATACCATGTATACTTTCAGACCACAACGCTATGAAACTTGAAGTCAACCGTAAGAGAAAAATTTGGAAAGCCCTCAAATACTTGGGGATTACAGAACATACTACTAAATATTGAATGGGTTAACCAGGAAATTAAAAAAGAAATAAAAAAAAAAACATATGGAAGACAAGACGAATGAAAAAATGTTAGTCCAAATCCTTCAGAATGCAGCAAAGGCAGTCCTAAGAGGAAAATATATTGCAATTCAGGCCTATCTCAAGAGCAAGAAAGGTCCCAAATGCACAACCTAACCTTACACCTAATGGACCTAGAAAAGGAACAGCAAATAAAATAAGGCCTAAAGCCAGCAGAAGAAGGGAAATAATAAGGATTAGAGCATAAATAAATGATATGGAACCAAAAAAACCCAATAGAACAGATCAATGAAACTCACAGCTGGTTCTTTGAGAGAATTAACAAAATTGACAAACCCCTAGCCAGACTTATCAAAAAGAAAAGAGAAAGGACCCAAAGAGATAAAATCACAAATGAAAGAGGAGAGATCATAACCAACAACACAGAAATACAAATAATTATAAGAAAATACTATGGACAATTATATGCCAAAAAATCTAGGCAATCTGGAAGAAATAGACACGTTTCTAGAAACCCATAAACTACCAAAATCCAAAAGTGATCTAGGAAGAAATAGAAAATTTGAACAGACCCATAACTAGCAATGAAACTGAATCAGTCATCAAAACATCTCTCAACAAACGAGAGTCCAGGGTCAGATGGCTTTCCAGGGGAATTCTACCAAACAGTTAAGGAAGAGTTCACACCTATTCTCTTGAAGGTGTTCCAAAAAATAGAAACGGAAGGAAAACTTCCAAACTCATGCTATGAAGCCAGGTATTAACTTGATTCCAAAACCAAAGACCCCGCTAAAAAGGAGAAGCACAGGTCACTATTTCCAATGAACATGGATGCAAAAATTATCAACAAGATACTAGCAAATTGAATTCAACTATACATTAAAATAATTATTCACCAGGATCAAGTAGGATTTATTTCTGGGCTAAAGAACTAGTTGAACATTCACAAATCAATCAATGTGATACACCACTTTAATAAAAGAAAGGATGAGGGCCATATGATCCTGTTAATAGATGCAGAAAATGCATCCATTCTTGATAAAAACCCGCAACAAAGTAGTGACAGAGGGAACATGCCTCAGTGTTATAAAGGCCATACACAAGAGACCCACGGCTAATATCATCCTCAGTGGGGAAAAACTGAGAGCCCTTCCCCTATGGTCAGGAACAAGACAGGGATGTCCACTCACGATTACTATTTAACATAGTACTAGAAGTCTTAGCCTCACCAATCAGACAACAACAACAACAACAACAACAACAACAACAACAAAGAGGCATCCAAATTGACAAGAAGTCAAACTTTCACTATTGGCAGATGCCATGATACTTTATGTAGAAAACCCGAAATACTCACCCCAAAAAACCTGCTAGAACTACTACATGAATTCAGCAGTTTCAGGATATAAAATCAACCTGCAGAAATCTGTTTCATTTATTTTTTTTTTAATGCTTATTTAGTTTTGAGAGAGACAGAGCACAAGCAGGGGAGGGGCAGAGAGAGAGGGAGGGAGACACAGAATCTGAAGCAGGCTCCAGGCTCTGAGTTGTCAGCACAGAACTCACAGGGCTCAAACTCACAGACTACAAAATCATGACCTGAGCTGAAGGCAGATGCTTAACCGACTGAGCCACCCAGGTGCCCCAACCTGTTCCATTTCTATGTACCAATAATAAATCAGCGGAAAAAGAAATCAAGGAATTGATCCCATTTGCAACTGCACCGAAAAAATTAGATACCTAGAAATAAACCTGACCAAATAGGTAAAATAATATACTCTCAAAGCTGTAGAACACTTGTGAAAGAAATTGAGGAGGACACAAAGAAATGGAAAAGCATCCCATGCTGATGGATTGGAAAAACAAACATTGTTAAAATGTCTATACTACCCAAAGCAATCTACACATTTAATGCATTCCTTATCAAAATACCACCAGCATTTTTCACAGAGCTAGAACAAATAATCCTAAAATTTGTGTGGAACCACAAGAGACCCTGAATAGCCAAAGCAACCCTTAAAAAGAGAAAACAAAAATGAAGGAATCGAGATTCCAGATTTCAAGCTATGATACTGGCACAAAAACAGTATCATGGAACAGAATAGAAAACCCAGAAATAAGCACAACTATATGGTCAACTAACCTTCGACAAAGCAGCAAAGAATATCCAGTAAGAAAAAAAGATGGTCTCTTCAACAAATGGTGTTGGGAAAACTGGACAGCATCATGGACAAGAATGAACCTGGACCATGTGCTTATGCCATACAGAAAAATAAATTCAGAATGGATGAAAGACCTAAATGTGAGACAGGAAACCATCAATATCCTAGAGAAGAACACAGGCAGGAACATCTTTGACGTCGGCAGGAGCAACTTCTTACTGGACACGTTGCTGAAGGCCAAGGGCAACAAGAATAAACATGAACTATTGGGACTGCATCAAAATAAAAATCTTCTGAACAATGAAGGAAACAATCAACAAAACTAAAAGGCAGCCTACAGAATGGGAGAAGATATTTGCAAACTGCGTATCCGTTAAAGGGTTAGTATCCAAAATCTACAAAGAATTGAGCATACTCAACACCCCAAAAAACAAATAATCCGGTTAAGAAACGGGCAGAAGACATGAATAGGAAATTTTCCAAATAAGACATTCAGATGGCTAACAGACAAATGAAAAGATGCTCAACATCACTCATCAAGAGGGAAATACAAATCAAAACCCTGATGAGATACCACCTCACAGCTGTCAGAATGGCTAAAACTAACAACACAAGAAACAACAGGTCTTGGTGAGGACGCGGAGAAAGGGGAAACTTCATGCACTGTTGGTGGGAATGAAAACTGGTGCAGCCACTGGAAAACACTATGGAGGTTTCTCAAGAGACTAAACTAGAGCTACCCTACAACTAGCATTATTAGATGTTTGCCCAAGGGATAAAAAAAATTCAGATTCAAAAGGGCACATACACCTCAATGTTTATAGCAGCATTATCAACAATAGCCAAACTATGGAGAGAGCCCAGATGGCCACTGACTTATAAATGGACAAAGAAGATGCAATATATATACACAATGGAATATTACTTGGCCATCAAAATGAACGAAATCTTGCCATTTGCAATGACATGGATGGAGCTAGAGTGTATCATGCTAAGTGAAATGAGTCAGAGAAAGACAAACACCATAGGATTTCACTTATCTGTGGAATTTAAGAAACAAAACAGATGACCATATGGGAAGGTGGGGAAGAGAAGGGAGGGAAACAAAGCACAAGAGACTTAATGATACAGAACAAACTGGGTTGAAGGAGGGAGGTGGGTGGGAGATGGGCTTGATGGGTGATGGGTATTATTTAGGAGAGCACTTGTTGAGATGAGCATTGGGCGTTGCGTGTAAGTGATGAAAGCTACTCCTGAAACCAATATTGCACTGTATATTAACTAACTAAAATTTAATTAAAGTAAATAAATAAAAATTTGAAAACCGAGGATCAGAGAGTGGAAGTGATACACGTATACATGGCCTGTGAGTTACAGACCCGCCCTTGCAACTTGATTCCCCTAATTTATATTATCCCTACACGACATCAGAATAATGCTTTAGAGTTCACTGCTCATATACCAAACTTCGTTTGAGCTTAAATGGTTCCGATGAGCTCAGAGGACCAGGTATCATTCCTGTTTTACAGATGAAGGAATTGAACCTCAGGGAAAGTTGAGAGTAGCACCCAGGTTTGCAGAACCAGCGGCAACAGAGCAAGTATTTGAGAAACAAATCAAGAACCTCTTTTCTAAATCCTAATCCAGTTTTTCTTTCCGTTGCATATTCCAGAAGAGAAAAATATTAAATAGAACAAATAAAGAGAGAATTTCTAGTGCTGATAAGGAACAGCGTGCTGAGGAGGGAAGGCCTTCAGCTCTGTATTAAAGGAAGGACTGATGAGACCAGGCAGATGGGCAGGGCCAGGGGCGGAGCTTGCTGATGACCCGGCTGAAATGAATTGGACAGAGGGGAACAATATTTTGCATAATGAGGAATTAAGAAACAGCACGTCCTGATTGCCATCTTCCTCTTCAGACTTAACAACAACCCTCTCAAGGAACCGTCCATTACCTGTTTAAATTGACAAAGGAGATCACTTTGATCCTTTAGCGTACAATGTACTACGTGGTGATTTTATTCATAGACTTTCCAAACGTTCAAAAGTTGGGTACAAAACTATGCACCAAATTATACCAGAAGAGAAATGAAAGCGTGAGTATTCAGAGTATTCAGAGCAGTAGAAGCAGAGGAAAAGAGAAGATTCCCTATCAGGGACACAAACTCTCTAAATTCTTTAAAAGTATTTCAAGGCCAAGAGCAAAACTAAATAAATTCACTTAAATGTATTTCACTGCATCATTTAGAGAAGATTGATATATTTAAATCATGATGTAAAGGCACAATAATCATCGCTCTTGGTGGTGAAAATCTAGAAATTATCAAGGACGACTGCATTTGTCAATGCAATTAAATAAAGAAAAAAGAAGTAAGGAAGAAGGGGGAATGAAAAGTAGTAAGTGTTGGAAAGGAAGAAACAGAACTGTCATTATGTATAAGATGACTTTCTGAATTAAGAACTCCAAGAAGTTACAGAATATAGTGAGAGATGAAAAAAAAAAAAAGTTACAAAATAAATATGTAAAAGTCCATTACATTTCTATTGACCAGAAAGGAAGAGCTGAGAAGCATAATTCAACAAAAGCTACCATGTTGCATTGCTATAAAAATTTAAGAACGTAGGGATAAATCTAAAAACAGCTGTAGTGTAATTTATAGAAATATTATCCGAATTTCAAGAATAACAGCCAAGAAGACATAAATAAAGAGCTATTCTATACTCGCGAGAGTGCAGAAATTATAGAGATGTCAGTTTCTCTCAAGCTAATCTAAAATCTGAATATAATTAAATCAAACCCACCACAGAGTTTTACAAGAAAATTGACAAGCGAATGATAAAATGTGTACGGATGTGTGAGGCCCAAGAATATCCTGACGCTCCTGAATCAGAGTAAGGTAAGTGATTCATCCTTCCAATTACCAACATTTATTATAAATCTATACTAATTAAGACAATACAGAATTGGTGCTGGCATAGACAAATTGACTGATGGAATGGGAGAAAGGCCTTGGGCTTGACCTACACATCTACACAAACTCATTGCAGGAAGTCTGTGCTTTACTTCTGGTGCAGAAGTGCTATGAAGGACGGCTCGCTGGGAACACCATCGTCATCAGTAAAATGATGACTGTTCACTTGCTAAACATTTTTGCCAAAACATCGAAAACTCCCTTACTGTTGGTTAGAAACGAGTAGGAAAATGGAAAAAAAAAAATCAAGACTAATATTTAGTACACTGTATGAAAATATTAGAAACAGAGAATTACAAGGTGTATTTCTTTGTTATAAAACAAAAACAAAAAAACACCTTATCGAGAGTGCTCTGCATGGTGCTTGCCTTCTTTCTCTCGTCATATAACTGACAATAAACAGCGCGTGTCTTTTCTACGCCCTGGCAAACTGCCTAACTCCTATCTAAGTTTCCATCGGCTTCCCATGTTCTACCCTCTGTGCTTCCAAAGTCATAAAATATCCGAGAGTTCCTCTCGTGGTAAGTTTTTACCAACATCACCTCCTCCGGGACATGTTCAACCTTTCTGTCACCCTGATTTATGGTCCCAAGTCCCTTCAGCTGCTCATCTAAAGTCTCCGATGGTGACAGGGCCAACATTCCCGCAGGCAGATAGTTCTTCTTTAACTCCATGTATGTTTGAACGCCCATCCCAGCATTACCACTGGTATTGCTTTGATGTGCTTGTATCTGGGAACTGTACATTTTTAGGAAATGTCAGATGCGCATGTCACTGGGAGATGAGGAGTCAGTACAACTACAGCCTCTGCTGTCTGTGCCCGAATGGTGTAACAGACTGTGAAAGATAGGAAGTGACTGGTGTTGGATCAGGACCCACATCCGTTACGTACACGGTGATTTGTGGACTGAAGAGCTGGCAGTGAAGGGTGTAGTTGATGTAATTGCACTTAGATTACCATGGTAACTGAAATTTCAACTATGTTGCTCAGGGACTTGTGTTGTTGAAGTCATTGTCTCTGAGGGGCGCCTGGGTGCCTCAGTCGGTTAAGGGTCCAACCTTGGCTCAGGTCATGATCTCGCGGTCTGTGAGTTCGGGCCCCGCGCTGGGCTCTGTGCTGACAGGTTCTGTGCGTCCTTCTCTCTCTGCGCCCCCCCACCCCTCTCTCAAGAGTAAATAAACATTAAAAATCAATCAATCAATCAATCAGTCAATCACTTTCACTGATAATTGTGCATACAGAAACCATGCAAAGCAAAAACTGCCTATATCCGAAAGGTGGCTTTGTAGAACACACAGGAAAAGGTAGAACAGGTGATAAATCATTATGGTACAACTGCTTATCCACGTGGGAAAAAGCAAAGTGAATTATATCTTTATGTCACACACAGAAATCAACTACAGGTGGATTAAATATCTATTTTTTTTTAACGTTTTATTTATTTTTGAGACAGAGAGAGAGAGAGCATGAATGGGGGAGGGGCAGAGACAGAGGGAGACACAGAATCGGAAGCAGGCTCCAGGCTCTGAGCCATCAGCCCAGAGCCCGACGCGGGGCTCGAACTCATGGACCGCGAGATCGTGACTTGAGCTGAAGTCGGACGCTTAACCGACTGAGCCACCCAGGCGCCCCTGGATTAAATATCTAAATCTTAAAGACAAGACTTTATATATGTGTATCTATATATAAATATATAGATACATATATATATGAACATCTATTTATCAATTATCTATCTATCTATCTATAGAATACCCCATGAGTAGTGAAGTCTTTCTTTTTTTTTTTATTAATTTTTTTTTTTAACGTTTATTTATTTTTGAGACAGAGAGAGACAGAGCATGAACGGGGGAGGGGCAGAGACAGAGGGAGACACAGAATCGGAAGCAGGCTCCAGGCTCTGAGCCGTCAGCACAGAGCCCGATGCGGGGCTCGAACTCACGGACCGCGAGATCGTGACCTGAGCTGAAGTCGGACGCTTAACCGACTGAGCCACCCAGGCGCCCCAGTCTTTCTTAAGGTATAAAATCTGATCACTAGAAAAAAATACCCTATTGCTAAGTGGAAAGACATTAAAATTAGGAATTTCAGTTCATCAAAATATACCACACCCTGAACAAGATACTGTGGTAGTAACTGCTCGTTGCTGTCCCCTTCGTCAAGCACCGCAAGCTGGAGCCACATTTCTCAGATGGCTTTGCAGCCGGAGCTAACCGTGTAACTAATATCTCATGTGACCAGAAGTAGTGGGGGCAGTTTCTACCTCACTTGCTTCAAGGACACTGGTGTCAGGGATTTTCTCTCTTCTCTGTGCCGGGACCAGCTCTGACCACTCGGAAGAGGAAGAGATCAAGGTTGTGGCGTAATGACAAAATGCAAGGACCCTGGGTCCCCAGTGACTGGCTACAGAAGATCCATCATAACTGTTCACTTTGGCACCTACTGCCTTAGGGTGCAAAAAGCTTCTATCTTTTTAAAACCCTTTTTGAGCAGTTTAAAAAAATGTTTTTAATGTTTTTATTTTTGAGACAGAGAGAGAGAAACAGAGCATGCGTGGGGCAGGGCAGAGAGAGAGAGGGAGACAAAGAATCCGAAGCAGGCTCCAGGCTCTGAGCTGCCAGCACAGACAGCTTATGTGCTGTTAGCTTATGGCTCCAATCCATGAGCCATAAGATCGTGACCTGAGCCAAAGTTGGACACTTAACCAACCAAGCCACCCAGGTGCCCTGAGCATTTTTTAAACAAGACCTCCTTTGCCTTTACCATAAATATTATGGATAAGAACATGTATTTCTACAGAAGAGGAAATTCAAGAGGAGGGAAGGGAGGGGAGGGGAAGGGAAGGGAAGGGAAGGGAAGGGAAGGGAAGGGAAGGGAAGGGAAGGGAAGGGAAGGGAAGAAAGAGGGAGGGAGGAAGGAAAGAAGAAAGGGGGTGAGACACAATGAGGGGGGGAGGAAGGGAGGGAGGGCAGGAGGGAAGAAGGAAGAAAGGAAGGAAGGAAGGAAGGAAGGAAGGAAAGAAAGAAGGAAGGGAGAGAAATTGGGGGGGAAGGGAGGGAGGAAGGAAGGAAAGAAGGGAGGGAGGGTGAAAGAGAGAGACTGAGAGGGAGGAAGGGAGGCAGGAAAGAAGGAAGCAAGCTAACTCACACTTCGTAAGAATCAGGGAAATGCGAATTAAGACCACAGTGAGATAACTTATACATTGTACCTTATTACTGTACAAATTCAGTGTACCAGGTGTCTGTGAGACTATGACACAAAAGAAATTCTTTATACTGTCGGGAAAGCTTAATAAAAATCACTTTTTGAAAAACTGGCCTATTTTAAAACCTGACTATAATCATAGTTTTTGACCCAGCAGTTAACTTTGCTCTGGAGCAGGATTTCTCAGCCTCAGCAATATTGAGACGTCGGACCTGACAATTCTTTGCTGTAGGGTTGTCCTGTGCATGGTAGGACGGTTAGCGGCATCCCAGGCCTCCACTTAGCAGGTACTGGTAGCCCCTCCTTCCCAGCGTGACAACCAAAACCACTCTCCTGAAATTGCCACATGCCCCTAGGGAGGCACAATCAACCCCATGGGGGAATCACCACCCTGGAGGACCTCTTGCTTCCATGCACAAGAGCGCTCGCGTCAGTCTGCGACAGCCAGACTGGAAACAACGCAGCCATTAACAGGAGATGAGCGAATTCATTATGTGTCATCAGGCAATAGGATATTACAGTCACGAAAAAATTATCTACAGCACCACACAAGAAAGTGAATGAATCTTAGAAACACGATCTTGAATGAAAAAAAAAAAAAATCAAACCACGTAAGACCTCATACGGCACAACACAATTTATACAAAGCGCAAAAACCATCCAAAGTATTTTCAAGGATGGCTACGCAATTAATTGAGTGAAAGCAAAGATGAACAAACCGAGAAATGATAAACAAAAAAACTCAGGATGTCTACTTTGGGGGATGAGGAGGGGTGCTGAGATACAAGCAGAACAACGGTATCGGGAACGCTCTACGATTCACTTTGTGTGGCTTTATAAGACACGAATTTTGCAAGAGAAGAAAGGAAAACATAGCCTAAGTACCCCATCATGGCATGTTTCTTCTTTTAATGAAAAGAGTGTGCAGAACACAGGAAGGATAGTTTAAATAATTTAAAAAGAATGTTAAAGTAATTACAGGCAAACCTCATTTTATTGTGCTTTGCTTTCTGCACTTTGCAGACACCACGGTTTTTACAAACGGAAGGTTTCTAGCAACCCTGCACGGAGCACATCTCTCTGCGCCATTTCCCCAACAGCATTCGCTCCCTTCTCGTCTCTGTGTCGCGTTTTGGTAATGCTCACAATAGTTCAAATTTTTTCATTATTATTATACGCATCATGGTGATCTGTGATCAGCAGCTACTACTCAGTGAAACTTCAAATGATGGTTAGCACTTTTTAGCACTATTTTTTAGTTAAGGTACATACATTGTTTTCTTAGACATAATGCTATATTATAGCAGACTTGATAAACTACAGTGTAGTGTAGACAAGAACTTTTCTCTGCATTGGTAAGCCCAAAAATTCATTTGACTCACTGTCTTGCAGTATTTGCTTTATTGCAGTCTTCTGGAAGAGAACCTGCGAGATCTTGGAGGTATGCCTGCCCCTTCGACCTCCCTAAATGCAGTTTCAAGCAGTCTAATCCCATCGGTCAGAGCAAACCATCAAGATTTCCAAATATCACCAAAACATAGCTCTCACCCCTAGCCTACCCCATTTTCATCTTTTCTTGGGACAACTCCACGTTCTTCTGAACTATGCTAAGTACTCCTGCCATATGTTCAACAGCACTCCGAGGGTCACTTCTGGACTCTGCTTCATATTTTATTACACTTGTTTATTTCATATGTGTCTGCCCCTACTAGGCCCTGTCTGGGGGGGCAGAGACCCCCTGCATCTTCTTCCCGTTTGCACACCCAGCCTCTGGCAAAGTGCCTGGCACATAGCAGCCCCCCAGCAAAGAACCCTTACATAGAAAGGAGTGCTTGTAGGGGCACCTGGGTGGCTCAGTCTGTTCAGCGTCCAACTTCGGCTCAGGTCATGATCTCAGGTTCGTGAGCTCGAGCCTCACGTCGGGCTCTGTGCTGACAGCTCAGAGCCTGGAGCCTGCTTCCGATTCTGTGTCTCCCTCTCTCTCTGCCCCTCCCCCCACTTGTGCTCTGTCTCTCTCTCTTTCTCTCAAAAATAAATAAACATTTAAAAAATTTTTAAAGTGCTTGTTAGTGATTGCTTTGAGCACCAGATGAATCAGAATCTCCTAAACTACTTATTAAATAAAAATATTTATATATAATAAAATTATATATAGTTATTTAATATATGTTATATATTTATATATGTTATATATTTAGATTTATTTAATACATGTTATATATTTATACTTATATATAATATATATTGTATATGTTATATATTTATATATAAAAAATATATTTTTTTTTAAAAGCATATTTCTGATAACTCAATACCTACTGGATGAGAATCTCTGGGGTGAGCCCAGGAGTCTATTTTCTTTGTTATAAGATACTCCAATAACTCCTAAATATTCTGGAGTTTTATAAAGTTGGCTGAAAAGGTAGGGCTTTCCCGAAGCTTTGCATTATTCTATTTGACATTAGGTATCTACAGATATAACTGCGTTCAGGTTGAAAGAATAATGTGGTAAGTAGCTTCTCTTTTTAAAAACGGGCAGGGGGAAGAAAAAAAAAGCCTCGAGGATGTAGCCGAAGTCGGTCCCAAACCTGCACAGGTTTTGTTGATTAATGTTTCACTGGGGAAAAAAAAAAAAGTTGATTTTGGAAATCTGTTGCGTCCTCTGTCCAAAGCATTTTCCGCGTCAGTAATTTAGCTCCTTCAACATGTTCAAAATCACAATGTTTCTTCCGTGTTTCCTTCTGTCACTTCTATTTGTAGACCATGTCAACTAGCATCGGTAATGACCTGGCCGCCTTCATGTGGCCGGCTTGCCCCTTTAGATAAGCCCCTGACTGCTTCCTTTCACCTGCGACAGCCCCCTGTGACTGCCGTACTGGGACCTTCCACAGCACCCAACCTTCAACACCTGCCACAGTCCCTCAACATTGGCCCTTTCAGTATTCGGGGCTTCCTTCCCTCCTCTCCAAGGGCAGCCTCAGAATAATGTTCGGAAACGAGAGGCTAGAGCAGGTAGGGATTTCTGCCAACTGCTCTGTTTGGTCCACACCCCAGCCTCCAGTCTCACCTCTCGGTAGCTGTCCTGCGAATCCCCGATCTGTGCGCAGTGGAGCCTTGGCGTGAAGGCAGGACAGTGCCAGTTTCCATCCGCCACGAAAATAATGCAAAAGTCATACCCCTCTGCCGCGACACTGTGTAGAGAAGGCAGCATACTGTGTCTCCCTATTCAATTTCTTATTTCTGCCTCTTTCTAATAATTTCCCCCATGTGATCCCCAACTCATTTTACCACGTGTCCATTTTCTTTCTATACACAGCTACCTTCGCTTTTCTTCTTCCTTTCTCTTTGGTTTGCATTCAGAATAAACATGCTTCTTTCTTGCAAAGTCCTTTTTAAGCTCTCCTCATTCCTTTTCAAGGGTTTTGCTCAAAATCGTTTCACTGATTTTGATTCTTCCGTTCAATCAATGGTCATCAATTAAACTTCCATACTATGAAGCACTGTACCAGTAAAGAGGGGAAAGACGAATAAAACATAACACCAGGCTTCAAAAAACTCAAAATCAAGCAGAAGGCAAAAAAAGTAGTATAGAAATAAACGTAATCAACGGTTTAGGCACTGTAAGTTAAGACGTGTGGTCATATGCTAGCAGTAGGTTCTAGAGACAACCACGAAAATTTGAATTGAATGGCCCTTCCAGAGTTAGTGGCGTTAATGAAGTAGAATTGGCGGAGCTTAGTTAAAAGATGTGGAGGGGGCAGAAGGCAGGGAGAAAAAGGAGGAATCAAAAATGATTCTCGGGTTGCCGGTTTGCCGAAGAGGGTGCGGTGGGGAACCCGGGAGAAACACTTCCGCAGGAAACGTGGCAGATGCAGTTCTGAACGGTGCCTAGCAGGTTTGCCAATTTTATGTGCGGGCACAGACACTCAACAGAGCTTTTGTCTTTCCTTCATAGTAACACAGCAGCGAGCTTTTTAGGTCCTAGAATAAGCCTAACCTGACAAAACTTCACTTCACCGTGATTTCTTAAAAGCAAATTACTTTCTCATCTCAATTTGACATGATCTGTACACGTACCTTTTCCTTTTAGCTCCCTTTGATGCTACTTTTAATGCATTTTGAAAACAAACTTCTTACCAAGACAACGAATCTTACCTGGACCTGTCCCATCGTGACTAATCAGAACTTTCTTTTATTACTATTACTACTTCAAAAAATTACCACCTACTTTTTTATATGCAAAGTCCTACCCTATACCTTGTGAGACATACACAAGCTGGTGATATAATTTTTGCCCTCCTCAATGAGACAGTTGACATAAATCTGAAGAAGACTTCTTAAATGTACCATAACATTTCAGTCTACCATTAGTAGCAATAATAAAAGTTAATATAGTCTTCACTATACACAAAGCCTTCTGTTGTTCATACATTTAATCCTCAGAATAACCCATGAAGTAAGTACTACTCATTGTCTTATTTCACAGTTCAAGAGACAGAGACACACAGAGTTCAACTACTTGCCCAAGGTCAGCGTCTAGTGAGGGACGAAGCCCGGACTCAGCCCCAGGCAGTCTGCCTCCAGAATGTGTGCTCTCCACCGTCGGGATACGCCTCTCAGTAGCTATAGTATCTAAATAAACTATGCATCGCAATATCTACATGTGCATACACATACAAATGAAGTTTTAAAATCAACTATTAACTAGTTATAAAGTATACGAATTAAAAGCCACAACACTCAATGCACACATCCACGCAAAAAATTAAACACTAACAGCACCCCAAGACACCCCACCACCGTCATAATCTTCCCCCAGTGAAAACCACTATCCCGGCTTTTAACGAGTTTTGCCAGGTCTCGGACCACAAACAGAATCATCTGGTATGTTCTCTTTCTGCCTGGCTTGTCCCACTCAACCTTTGGGGAACACATCCATATTGCTTCGTTGAACAGTACTGTGTTCCTTTTCATTACTGAACGTCATTCCATATTATTCACGCATTCTACTACTTATGGATAATGGTTGTTTCTGGGTTTGAGGTATTAAAAATGACGCTTCTCAGAACATTCTTGTGTGTGCCTTTTTGTGTATGGACGTGTACCTGTCTGGTGGGGAACTGCTGGGTTATAGAGCATTTGTAGACAGTCTACTTTTCCAAAACGCTCATAACACTGCACATTGGGCATGCTCCGTGCGTGGGAGGTCAAGGTGCCGCACAGCCTACTCCTACTTGGTATCATCATTCTTGTTACGTTCGAGCCATCTGACTGTGCACGGTGACACTTCATTATGGTTTTCATTGTATTTTCCTGATTACTAACAACGTTGGGGACATTTTTCATTTTATTGACTATTTGGATATCCTCTTTTTAGAAAGGACATATTCATGTGTCATGCTTATGTTTTAAAGTGGGCTATCTGTTTTCTCGTTGATCTGCTGTTGTTCTGTATAAAGTTTGGAAACAAAGTCCTTTGCTAGGATATGTGTTACAATTATCTCCTCCCACTTGCTGAATGGCCTTTTTACTCTATTGTGCCTTAAGAAAAAGAAGTCTTTATGGGGCGCCTGGGTGGCGCAGTCGGTTAAGCGTCCGACTTCAGCCAGGTCACGATCTCGCGGTCCGTGAGTTCGAGCCCCGCATCAGGCTCTGGGCTGATGGCTCGGAGCCTGGAGCCTGTTTCCGATTCTGTGTCTCCCTCTCTCTCTGCCCCTCCCCCATTCATGCTCTGTCTCTCTCTGTCCCAAAAATAAATAAAAAACGTGGAAAAAAAAATTAAAAAAAAAAAAAAGAAAAAGAAGTCTTTATTAAAATGGTGTGAATTTATCTTTTTTCCTTTACGCTTAGTGCTTTCTCTGTTTTGTCTTTAAAATCTTAGTCTATATGCATACACTCACGTACCTAGCACACGATGCCTCCGTAGCCAAAAGACGGAAGCAATACAACTCATACTAATGAATGGATAAACTCATGAATGTTGTATATACACACAATGGAATATTATTCCGCCTTTAAAAAAAAAAAAGGAAATTCTGACACCTGCTACAACACAGATAAACCTTGAAGACAGTGTGCTAAGTAACATAAGCCAGTCACAAAAAAATACTTTGTGATTCCACTTTGATGAGATACATAAAAGAATCAAATTCATACAGACAGAAAGTAGCACGGTGGTTACCGGGGGCTGGGTAGGGGAAAAGAGAGGAGAATGGGATTTATCGCTTCAGGGGTCTAGTTTGGGTCCTGCAAGAGGAAAGGAGTTCTGGAGCAGGATGGTCGTGATGGTGGCACAACAGTGTAAACAAATGCACTCAATGCCATTTTAAAATTGTTTACGCTGTGGTCGGGCACCTGGATGGCTCAGTCAGGTAAGCGACCAACTCTTGATTTCTGCTCAGGTCATACATCTCAGGGATGTGAGATCAAGGCCTATCTGGAACCTGCTTAAGATTCTCTTGCTCTTCCTCGGCCCCTCCCCAACTCGTTTGCACACACTCCCCCTGTCTCCTCCCTCCCCCCAAATTGTTAAAGTGGTAAATTTCATGTTATGTCTATTTTACCACCGTTAAAAACATTTTTAAAAATCCTAGCCTACCCCCCCCCCCCAAGATCACAGAGAATTTTTCTCTCATATTATCTTCTAGATACTTGTTTTGCCTTTCTTATTTAGACCTACATTTGCACGAAATTGATTTTGGGGTTCAATGGAAAAGAGGGCTCAGAATTTCTTTTTGTCTATGAGGATATCCAAGTTATTACCTTTCCCTGATGCTGCCCATCAAGACATGTGAATCTTCTGGCTCTCTTCTGTTTCTTCGTTCTATTTGTCTTGCTTGTACCAATCAATGCTGTCTTGATTACTTTAACTTTACAATAAATCTCAATATCTGGTAGTGTGAGCCCTCCAGCTTTGTTTTTCGCAAGATTAGTAATCTTCAGGATTATTTTGGGTGTATCTGACTCTTTGCACTTCTACATAATTTTACAATCAGATTGCTAAGTTCCATAAAAAAAAAGCTATGGGCTTTTGATTGGTTTATAATTCTAAAATTGAAACTTCCAATCCAGGAACACAGTATAGCTCTATTAATGTATGACTTTTTAAAACTTCCCAATATTATTTTGTCATTTTCTCAGGGGAGGTCTTGCCTTGGCCACCTGGGTGCCTACTGTGGATGGAATATGCATGAGAGCAGGGCTCTGCATGGCCCCAGGACTGTGCCCCATCCTGCTAGCCTGCTTTAACCACCACTGCCATTGGAGCCGTCTGTCGCGGGTTGGGGGGGGGGTGTCTCAAGGTTCTAGTCCCTACTGCCAACAGAGGGGACCTCTAGAATGTATACTTAAATTGGCTCCTCCTCTCTCCTTCTCTCCTTCTCTCCATTCATTCCTTCACTGTGTTTCCTGGGATCACCTCCCCCATTAACCTCCCACAGGACCTGTCCCAGGCGCTGCTTTGGGAAAACTCACATGAAGGTCCCACTTTTCAAGTGGAAGTTTGTGAAGGCCTATCTTAAGGCTAGGTCCAGACAGAATCCCAGCCCTTTGAGACCTTCTAAATCCCCACATAGCATCTAGGGCTCTCCGAGACCCCTTTCTGGTTGGTTTCTTGTTTCTAAGCTTAGAAAACTGTACTGAATATCAAGCCTCCCCCTGCCCCTTCTTTCTCTCCAGGATCTTGGACCTTCACGTCCTACCTGCCTTCACCGCTGCCCAGTGCCTTTAAAACCAGTGTTATAAGGTATTTATCAAATGTTTCTAGCTGTCAGCAGGATAGCTACTTTGTTACAAAGCTGACCATCCCAGCTGGCTGCAGAATCTTGGTTGTTTTGTTTTTGGCTTGTGTTTGTTTCTAATAGAAAATACTAGGAGTTACTTACGGTTGCCCTGTTCCCGGTTAAGCCCACCTCCACTCAGCTCCAGGCGGTACGACCCACACTGGGAAGAGACTGTACCTCCCTCTACTTCCTAACTGGCAATCAAATGAACCCCTCTGGAATTTTCTGTGTGTCTTTTTAGTTAAAAAAAAAAAAAATTAGAGGAGGGATGATAGGTAAGAATCGATAAGGATCTTTCTATTACCTGCCCACGTCGAAACTTGACTTTGTTATTTTTGCATCGAGGAAGCCACCGACTCCCTGAATCTCCCCTGGTGCCAAGGAGGTTGATAAGTACGTTAGACTCTGTCTCCGCATCAGGCTTCCTGCCTGTGTACCTGTAGATCTCGTAAACCACCACTGAAATGTCAGAAATCTGCTATTCTCTCTCTCGTTTCTATTTTCTCTTTGAATGTAGGAGACACCCAGAAAAACAATCAGAATGTCGTCTCATCTAGTTGACGTGCGTTTCTCTGTGGTGTTTTGGACACAGTTCTCTTTCTTATGCGGACCCCTGTTCAAACACACTCTCAGCTATTCCCAGAACTACTGTTGTGAAATAATTATTGTTAGCAATTACGCACTTTCATTAACCACTATACTCTCACAGATATTAGGAAAAGTTGTGTAAAAAAAAAAAAAATCCTCTCTCTTAATTAGATGAAAGCAGCAACTTTCCCCCCTGAAGTCTGGCTGTTCTAATCACGGCTGGCCACTCATACTGCATGGAGATCACTACTGGCATAATGGAGACTTTTCTAGCGCTCTTGAGAGAGAGAAAAATACACAGATCTTAGAGAGATACAAATTTAAATACAATTTTTTTCAAAAGGGGCCAGTGAGGTAACCAGCAAATTGTAATCCACTAAACTTGACCTTAGAATTAAGGCCATTTCTGAGACCCCGGCAGAAGTCGCTAATTAGAAAAGAGACTGCCCTTGCTGATGTGACTGCTGTGAATAATATCTTGGACACAACGGATACTTTTTATTCCAAGTCCTAGAACGCTTTATAACTGGTACTCGGTGCAATTGAACAGTTGCATTTATAGAAATTCACATTAACATTTTCCAAAGAACTCAGACATGAAAATCCAACAAGTAAGAAAACAAGGTAAGTGAGAAACATTGCCTGTTTCCATCGTGCCTGACCTTTAAAAAGACAAATGTGGTATATTGGGAAATGGTGTAAGCAGAGAAGATAAATCAGTTTCTTTGTGGAGTCTTACATATTCCAAAATACCCCAGAGTGAAACCCAGCTGAGCTTAAGCAGAAAATTAGAACACTTCTCATGAATTTAGGACAACCAAAGAAATCTTTGAAAACACCCCACAAAGAAGATCTGGTCTTGTTACAACCTGGATAACCGCCTGAACTGAATTAAGCCAACCTAATGATAGAATGCGTCACGAAAACCTACGTGGGCAAGCAGCATCAGAAGTCTTTAGAGGGAAGCCATGCTTCTGTTTCCTGAGAATTTTTCCAGTATTTCAGACGAAGAGTGAACTTGTTTACAACTTAAAAAAAATGACGTTTAAAATATTAAAACACATCTAAAGTAAAAAAAAAAAAAAATTAATCGTTAAAGGTCTAAAAAAGGACATATCAAAAATTATTTAGGACAGAGATCATATCCGTGGAGCACGAAGATCAACACTCAGCCCTCTCTCAACCATTGTGCAGTGTGCGTATTTTACCACCAATGTACCCATTGCCCCATGACAAAATCACATATCTGGACTGCTCCCTGCACACACCTCAAATATTTCACACTGTGTTCCCAGGAACTGCTATAAATTGATTAAGTGGAAAACACAGGCACCCCCACAAATCACTGGCCATCTAAAATTCGAAGTTAAATATACCACGTGTTTAGAACAAAATGGATGTCCTAGTCGAGCACCAAGTTTTATTCTCAACCTACATCAAAAAGAGTTATGTAGCTTGAATTAGAAATTGAAAGAAAAAAGAGGGGCCTAGGCGGCTCAGTCAGTTAAGTGTCAGACTTCAGCTCAGGTCACGATCTCACGGTTTGTGGGTTCGAGCCCCACACTGGGCTCTGTGCTGACAGCTCGGAGCCTGGAGCCTGCTTTGGATCCTGTGTGTGTGTGTCTTTCTCTGCCCCTCCCTCACTCATGCTCTGTCTCTCTCTCTTACTCTCAAAAATAAACATTAAAAAAAATTTTTTAAAGAAATTGAAACATATAATCCTACCCAGAAAGACAGACATTTTGCTGAAATCTTTACTATTGACTCTACTTTAATTGTACAGTATTACATAATTCACTAAGCCATTGCTGTAGTTCTGCAGCAAAGGCATGTAGATATTTTAAATACTAAATTTATCACAATAGATTCTAACTCCAAACTTTTTCATGATCCTAAGACAGTACAAAATTCTTCCACTAACTTAATGCAAAGGGAGAATTTAAGGAATGCTTAGTAAACATGTTGCGTAGACACACGTTAAACTATCGTGTGTCTTAAACAATTCTTAGCAAGTGAAGCTCTCAGAGAATCCTTTGTTCGGTCTCTATCCTTGGGCATGAAAGTCCAGTCTCGGTGTTGTTGATTTAAAAGCAGGGCCATATGTTCTAGCTAAAAGGCATGCATTGTTGTAAAAATGTAGAAGGCTAACAAATTATCTCTGTTCTAAGAGAGGGACACCCCACACAGGGAGGTGAAATCCTGAGGGAGTGAAACAGTACGCTGAAAATGTGAGTTAGAAGAAACTTTATAATTACCTCAAATACTTGAAAAACACAAGGCTGGGTTTCTAGCTACGGAGAGTACACGGAATGGAAGAGATCATTTTACTTGAACATGTTCAAGGCCAAGTATGACTAATCAATCATTCTGGCTGCAAGTAACCGTTCTTAAAGCACCAGGTTTTAAGTAATTATTAGTATACCTATCACCATGATTTAGCTGAACGCACCAGAAGAGTTAACTTGTTGGTTTAGGTCATCCATAAATACTGGGCATTTCTGCCCCAATTTTCTTAATGTTCTTTTTACTACAGTTGACGCTCAATGCTTCTTTCTGACAATTAGGAGCTTCAGCTGCTTGGGAGCCTTACGCACTCTGACAAAAGTCTGCCGTGAGCACCGAAGAGCTTGCTGGTCTGTCTGGCCCAGCTGTCATCTGGGTCATTTCATAGCTACACTACACCCTTCCACCGTTTTGAGGGGAGGGGGGCTTTGTTTCATTTGTGTTGTCACTGTCATCACTTTCATCCCTCTCCTCCTTATATTTACCTATGCTTATTGTCATTTCGAACACTCCCCCATCTTTCAAGGAATGCATGGGACACACATCCCTGTCACACCTCAGCACTCTCTGGGCTTATAAACTTGTGGCCCACGTCGTAAGACTTCACATCATCTCAACAGTGACACAAAAACCCCTCAAATTTTCACCTGTAGGTTGAGGGCTTTTTTTCCCCCCCTCAAACATCATTTTAGGCCAGAGTCTGTGCCAGACATTTGTCAACGATGATGTATCAGCCCCAACCCCAAGCATGAACATCTCCATCAACAGTAACCTTAAGATTCTCTTTCAAGAAATCTTGGCACGCCTGGGTGGCTCAGTCAGTTAAGCATCCAATTCTTGGTTTCAGCTCCAGTCATGATCTCATGGTTCATGGCATTGAACCCCACATTGGGCTCCTCAGTGACAGCAGGGAGCCTGCTTGGGATTCTCTCTCTCAGCCTCTCTCTCTGCTTCTTCCCCCCTCATGCTTGCTTTCTCTCTCTCTTGAAAATAAATAATTAATAATAAAGAAATAAATAATACATTAAAAGAAAGAAAGAAATTGTGGATTCTTTAGCCTCTACTCACTTCAGTCAGCATAGAATTAAACATCTATCTATCTATCTATCTATATGTTTCTATATATCCCATGAAGAATATATATATATATATATATATATTATGTATATATAATAGAAGAATATATATATATATTCTTCATGGGATATATATAATTGTTCTGCATGGGATATATATAATTTCCTTTGTTAACAATGAGTATTTATTGATTTTTGAGAGTGAGCACGAGCTGGAGGAGGGGGTGGGCAGAGAGCGAAGGAGAGAGAGAGAATCCCAAGCAGGCTCCACACTGTCCATGCAATGCCCAATGCGGGGCTCCATCACATGTACCATGAGAGCGTGACCTGGGCCAAAATCAAGAATCAGACGCTTAACCGACTAAGCCATCCAGGCACCCTATTCCTCAGCCACAAAGATATATTAAAAATGTCACATGACTGGAGAGGGGGCTAAAAAACATCCCTCCGATGTGATTTTTCACAGGAAGTTTAGGAGAAGGAAAGCGAAGGCATGGTAGGACATGTGTTCCTTCAGCAGAAGTTAAGAGGGAGGAAGTGATACCTAAGGACCAAGTAAAATGAGATGCCTCAGGTGTGGCCACCCTGAGGGCCCTCTTCACATCTGAGCGTGACATCCAGGAACTAAGGTATCCACATGAAGTAGGGATGGGAGCAGAATGAGAATTCTGAACGGACCAATTTCTGACCAAAATAAACCAAGCTTTATATTGGAAGTGACCGAGCTTCTTTTGAGTTAAAACGATTAAGATTTCGATCATCCATGGAAATAGGGGCTTGGATTATCTTGAAGTCAGGTTTGTGGAGATATGATTTACATGTAGCAAAATTCACTCTTTTAAGCTATATAGTTTGATGAGTGTTGAGAAATATTTGTAAGTCCTATAACTACCATCACCATCAAGATAGAGAATATTTTTATCAGTCCAAAAGGAAAGGTATGATTTTAATAAGCTATGGAGCATGAAAAAAGTTGTATTTTTGCAACCCTCAGAGTTTTGATTGTGAAGATTCAAATCCATGACATGATGGTAAAAACAATGCACGGGGAATAACCTAGAGGCTCTCTAGAAAGATCGTCTCATACACACACCTGCCTGAATTTTGAATGAACATGTGAAGGAATTGGAGCCAATTAACTGTTTGTAAAATATATTTAGCACAGTTCTGTAATTTGCATCTTGATTCCATTTGAAGGATTGCCTCTTAATATTTTATCATACCAAGAAGTTTTTCATTCCCTCGGTGGCCCATTTCTTGATTACCCAAGGTATCAGGTATGTGGTGATGAGGCAGCCTTTTCACACAGCTACTGGAATGGAGTGTTTTAAATATTTAGGCAGCAGAAGTTTATTTGCAGAATTGATGGTCCTTCACCATCAGACTTACATTGTGTCTATACATTCATAGGGTCATGGAGGCCCAGTGCATGGTTCAGGAAGAAAGGACCACCACTAACCCAGCCTAGGATGTCAAGATTGAACCAAAGAAGTAACACTGACCAAATAAAGTCAGCCCCAGAAGTAAATATGGAAAGAAACAGGCTGCTGCCTTATCCCACAATCTGTAGTCCGAGCCATGGTCTGCCCTTGCACTGAACATATACCCCCGTCCCCAGGAATGCACTTACCTGTGTACTGGGCATCTCGGTCTCCTCTCCTCAATCTCACATGTTGTGAGCGCAGGGCTCACGTGTTTTTCTGTTCTGAACCCCTAGCTCCTAGTACATGTGAATATTCACTGAACAGTACTGCATAAAGGAATGCCTGTTCATCCATCCATCCATCAAAAAGTGCTGTGTACTGATCTCCCCTGCTTGGCCAAAGAACTGCTCAAGTCTGAGCCATCTAGAATGGGCTGTGGCTGCTCCACACCCAGAACTGTGCCTTAAACCCAGGCTACCTTCCCAGGCTCTGTTTGCTCTCAACTTTACTTTCAATCCCCAGTTTATTTCAGGGTCCACCCATTTCTGGCCATTTGGCTTTTTCTCCTAGATCTGTATGTGTAGGAGTGGTTGAGAGAATTTGGCCTTCTAGACTCTGATCCTAGAATGTCCAGGGAGCTCCAGCAGTCCCAGGAAGTGACTAGAGAAGGGAAGGGGGTCAGGGAATTGGCATGGTCAAGCCCTCCCTGCCGGACTTGTGCTAAAAACATCTCCTAGTTGAGCTCATTTGAAATGCCACCTCATCTTCCTTGTGCAGTATGGCCCAGTGGTGTTATTCTCTTTTGATGCAAACCATCCTGGAGGGCTCAATATGCTGCCCCCAAATTCCCCATTTACCAAACAAGAGAGGTACATAAAAATTTCATTCTTCCAGCTGCATCCCTAATGTTCCAGACTTCCATTCTCCTCCCAGGGTACTTTCTTAAATTTTCATTGGGTGGTGGCTTTGGGGACCTATCCTAGAGAGACATGTCTCTGTAGAAATGTGGTAGATGGACACGCACACACACATACACACACATACACACACACACAGATTCCATGCCTTGGGTTGGGAATAAACACATGAATATTTCAGTGAAATGCATGGGACCTTAAGTCTTAAGTAGGTTCCTAGCTGGAAGATGGTATACCCAGGCCTTTCCAAATATTTAGCTCTCCAATCTAGAGATAGTTGTGCCAAATGGTCTCTGGACCAACTGGTGTCCCGACTCTCCCCAGCTAACAAATGACCCTGGGGCCATGACCTCTCAGTGCCCTTTTCTCCATTCTGGGAGACAAACTCTCAAAACATCTCAGGTCCACCAATCTTGGGTGTCATAAACAAATAATCACAGAGTCTAAGGAAAATGCTTGGAAGGCCATGAACTCTGCATTTGTAACCCCATCCCTGTCAAAGTGCAATATTTTTAGTGAATGTAAGTTGGTTTTTTTTTTTCCCTGAAGACTTTCCAATCAGAAAAAATGAAGCGTAATTATATATGCTTGGGGGACTTCCTGGTGCCATGTTGTTAGTCATTATGCTCAAATGTTCCCAGGTAATACTGCATGGCTTTGCCCTTCCAAGGCCTTCTGCAGTCTGCCCTGTGGGAGGCAGCTCCTCTCTGCACGAGGCACCTGCAGTGTTGATGAGCACTGAAGGCTGCCTGTACCACCTCAGGGCTATGAGCACTGGCTCTGGTACCTGCAGAGATCTCCAGGCAGCACAGCTGACCCTCCCCAAGATAACCCCCCCCCCTGCCCCCCGGCTGAAGCTTTAATTTGATTTAATTAATGGACTGTTTTAGTGCTTTCTCTCAGGCCACCCAGAATTAAGCTTTCTCAGCACTCATCATGGTGTGATCATGTTGATACAAACTGCCCAAAGAAATCCGATCTCAGAAACAGATGGTAAATGAGATTCAGTGTTAAACATGTGCAGACACGTCAGTCTGCACTGACCACGCACGTCGGCGGTTCAGCACTGAATCCTCATGTGCCTCTTGATCGAAAATATTTATCTTATTGCTGAAAAAGAAATACCTTTGAGCTGTAGAGAGAAGTGCCCAGGTGGGAAAGAAGTGGGATTCCTTCATATTTTATAGAAGGTTTCCAGGAAGGCCTCACTGAGAAGGTTCCTTGGACCGGAAACCTGACCAGAGGTGTAGGAGCTGGCCACGTAGAGGCCTGGGGAAGGCACAGGCCGGCAGACAGGACAGAACGGCAGAGTCCTAAGGGCTCAGGAGACGGCTTGCCTGGCCCCATCAAGGAACGCTGATGCCGGAGTTGGGGGAAGGGTAAGCAGGCTTTGTAGGCATCGTGGCAACTCTGGCTTTACTCTTAGCAAGTAGGCAAACCGTGGAGTGTCGTAGGCAAAAGAGTGACCTAATCCGATTGATATTTTAAGAAGGCCACTCTGGCTGCGGGGTTGAGAATAATAGCCTGTCCTAACCCCAAACTGTTCTTTGTGTTTGACCTCCTATCATCATGATGCCAGCTGAATGGTATGAAGGAAGCAGAGGGAAAGACAAGTTGAGGGGAGAGAACAAAGAGATTAATTTAGAACATGTCGAGCGCCTCCGATGTCACAAATACCAGATTCATACCCTCCTGATGGAAACCCCATGGGTGATCACATGACTCCTTTGGCTGGAATGGTCCCAATTGATACTGATTGTTCTCATGCACGAATAGAGCCTTGGATGGGGAATATATGGCGATTACGCTAATGATATTCGTTCCATTTCACAGACAGATGAACTGAGGCTGAGAAAACTTGTGTAACTTGCCCCAGTTCACCAAGCCTGTGATTGAGGCCAAGGTTTGGAAGCCAGACTTTGCATCTCTGCACGTCAGATGTCTCATCAGTGAAAGGCCACGTTTTCCCCTCGAGCACGGGTCTGGTGGAAAACGCTAAAGCATAAAAGAAAGCTTGCTTGTTTTTCCAAACTTAGCTCAGCTGTTAGCATCCCAAACTTGCTGTAGGTTGTACGTGTTCAGAAAGACACTTACTTTCTCACTACTGAAAGTCTGGTAAATACAGATATTTTAAAGGAAACACATTTCTATTATGATGGTACTTTCATACATTCTCAGATAATTATTTCTTGATTGGAAGTAAACCACTAAACACACCTCCTGCTGGCTTACCAAAACCTAGCGTCACATATTTCTTCAGCCACAGTGGTGGCCCCAAATCTCTCCTCCTATTATCATGGGTCTCTCCTGAAGAAAACCCAGAGCCAGATCCTGTGAACAGGCTGTGAGCCGAGTCAGCATTCTTTTCAGCCCGGGGCATGCCGACCAGGCCATTTATAAAGATGGTTAAGAACAACCAAGCAATGGCGATGAGCAGCCCTTGGTCCCTTTCCCCACAAACATGGCAGATGGTGAGCAAATGGGAGGAAGGTGTGGAAGTCATGCGTGTGAACAGGCTCTGCTCGGCAGTGCTGGTCTCCAGGAGGAGACTGCTCTGATCCCAGCAGCAATCCAGCTCAGCCCCCAAAGAATAGTGATTTATAGACTAATAGTCTCAAAAAAAACAAAAACAAAAACAAAAACAAAAAAAAAAAACCCTTTTCTTTTGAAAACATTCCAGTAATCTTTTGAAAAGAAGAGGCAAAGTCACAAAATTAATTGGCTCAGAGTGTAAGTGCCAACTGCACGGAAAAGCACTCTTCTTGTGCTACTAAATTAAAAAAATATATAACCCTCAAGTGTCCCTAGGACTCTATCCAGCCTGGCAAACCTAAGTATTAATAGCTTCATTTTAAAAAGAAGTTCCTCTGCGATCATTCTTTGTGCTCTTCCCTGGGCCAGCTTCGGAATATTCTGACAGATGAACAGACAATCCCAAAATATTGAAGGTCAGCCCCTCCGTAGTCCTCCTTTCAAACCCAAACCAGAGAAGCATCAATTCAGTGGTTTGATTCTGCTGTGGCTTTCCTTGATGTCACAAGAATAGTAAATGAACCTCTTGGCACCAAGAATGACTTTCCAAAAGCAATACTCAGCATGCCTGGACTGCGGCTTGCTCACCAGTAGGTTTTGATCTCTAGTTAAACCTGAACATTAAGGTGTCACTGTTTTTTCACTTTCTTATTTGAATGATTTTCCCCTAAATGAGCAAATAATCAATCTGGGAAAGGGGCAGCCGGATGGGTTTGTCAGAACTGGAGAAAAAGGACTGGATTGGATCAGCTCTAGGTATTATGTATTACGTTATATTATTTTGTCGGAGAAAATGCTGTAGAGGTGGTTGGTGTGCTTCAGCTAAGAAATTACCCCCTTAAACGGGAAATGCTAATGGATAAAGTTTCATTAGAGAGTTTGGGAAAGGGATGAACAGAATGATGCTGGGAGACATGCTGAGTCTTTACTGCTGCTAAAGTTAAATGAACCCAAAATCAATAGTTCATTTAAAGCACAATGGAGTTTCTTTTGTATCTTGGGTTTTTTCAAAACCCATACAACTGCTTTCTATTTTTTTATTTTTTTTACAAGTAACAAACTGTGCATTTGTCAAATAGGAAGCGATTGGAAGAAATACAAAATAGGTGTCTAATAGAGTTTAAATAAAGTTCATTTTTTAATGCAGCTCTTTAAAACATCATAAATTGAGAAATAGCTAATATAGTAGGCCAATAGATTTCTTGTGTTTCTTATTGGGACCATGGATTTCAAAGTCCTTCTATACATCATTTTCAAAAAGCAGAATGGGTTCTTTTTTTTTTTTAATGTTTATTTATTTTTGAGGCAGAGAGAGACAGAGCATGAATGGGGGAGGGTCAGAGAGAGAGGGAGACACAGAATCTGAAGCAGGTTCCAGGCTCTGAGCTGTCAGCACAGAGCCTGACGCGGGGCTCGAACTCACAGACCGTGAGTTCATGACCTCAGCCGAAGTCAGACGCTTAACCGACTGCGCCACCCAGGCGTCCCCTGGGTGCCCATCAGAATGGGTTCTTGATAGCTGTTAGCAACAGGGTGAAGAGTACAGGGGGGCTGTATGATTCTAAATTTTTTGTTCCCCAACTGCAAGACATCAGCTCTAATTTTTCCTCATAGATACTTTGTATTTCTAACATTCCTATATCAGTTAGAAATGATTCATGTGACAGAACATGATGAGTCTTTTTTTTTCATATTTCTTATTCAATTTATTTAAACTAACAAAAAGAGTTCCCCATTTCTCCCTCCCCTATCCCCACCCCTTGCAACCACCAATATGTTCTCCATCTATGAGCTTGGGGGTTTTTTTGTTTGTTTTTTGTTTTTAGATTTCACATATAAAACAGATCATAGAGTATTTGCCTTTCTCTGTCTGACTTACTTCACTTGCCAAAATGCCCTCGAGGTTCATCCATGTCACAAATCAAGATTTTACTTTTTTAATGGTTGAATCATGTTTCATTATATATATAAATATGCATATTAAATACATAAAACCAAAATCATATATGTTATACCAAATAGTTATATCATTATATAAGTGTAATTATGTTATATATACCAAAATTATATATATTATACCCTGGTATGATACATGGTTCATATAATTATATACCATATATATAGTGTAATTAGTATACTATACTACTATATACAATGACAAATTAGACAATTACTAATATATTATATAACATATAATATACAAATTGTATACAATTACTAACACTATACAGTACTGTACAAATTACTATACCATTACTATACTATTACTCTAATATACAAATAGTATACAATGTTTGGATACATAATTATATTTTCATAATTATAATATAAAAATTATTTGGTATGATATCAGTACAGACATACAGTATATACTTTATCCATTCATCCATCGACGGTTACTTAGGTTCTTTCCATATTTTGGCTATTGTAAATAATGCTGCAATAAACTTTGAGGTCCTTATGTTTTTTTTTTCAAATTAGCATTTTCATTTGCTTTGGATAAATCCCCAGAAGTGAAATAGGTGGATCAGACGATGGTTCTATTTTTAATCTTTTGAGGAAACTCCGTACTATTTTCCACAGTGGCTACGCCAATCTACACCACCACCAATGGTGCACAAGGGCTCCCTTTTCTCCACATCCTCACCAGGACTTGTTATTTCTTGTCTTTTTGATAATAGCCACTCAACAGACGTGAGGTGATATCTCATTGGGTTTTGTTTGCATTTCCCTGATGATTGTGACTTGAAATCTTTTCAGGTATTTGTTGGTTATCTGAATGTTCCTTTTTTTTTTTTTTTTTTGAGTATAGTTGACACAAAACGTTACCTTAGCCTCAGGTGCACAGTACACAGTGATTTGACAAGTTTGTACATTACGTTGTGGTCACAAGTGTAGCTACTCCCTGTCCAGTACATCACTTCTCTGGAGAAGTACGTACTTAGGTTTGCCCATTTTTTAATTGGACTATTTGGGTTTTTTCTTATTAAATTATATGAGTTCTTTATCTATTTTAGATTGTTAGCCCTTCAACAAATATATGGTTCTTCCATTACTTCCAAATACTTTCTCCCATTCAGGACGTTGCTTTTTCGTTTGTTGCTGGTTTCCTTTGCCGTGCAGAAGCTTTTTAGTTTGATGTAGTTCCACTGATTTACGTTGGTTTTTGTTAGTTTTTGCTTTCAGTGTCAGATAAAAAAAAAATCATGAAGACCTATGCTAAGGAGCTTACTTCCTACATTTTCTTCTAGGAGTTTTATGGTTTTAAGTTCTATGTTCAAGCCTTTAATCTGTTTTGAGTTACAATTCATGTACAATGTTAGATAGTGGTCCAGTTTCATTCTTCCGAATGTGACTGTCCAGTCTTCCCAACATATTTATTAAAGAGATTGTCCTTTCCCTACTGTATATTCTTGGCTCCTTTGTCATAAATTAATTGACCATATATATGTGGGTTTATTTCTGGGCTCTCTATTCCGTTTCATTGATAGATGGGTCAGTTTTTATGCCAATGCCACACTCGTTTGATTGCTTTATGATGTAGTTTGAAATCAGGGAGCGTAACACCTCCAGATTGTTCTTCTTTCTCAAGATTGCTTTGGCACTGGAATATCTTTCGATTTATTTGTGTCTTCTTCAATTTATTTCATTGATGTGTTGTAGTTTTCAAAATATAGGTCTTTCACCTCCTTGGTTAAATTTATTCCTATGTATTTTGTTCTTTTTGATGCAATTGTAAGTGGGATCGCTTTCCTAATTTCTCTTCCTGATAGTTTGTGGTTAGTATCAAAAAATGCAGCAGAGTTTTGTGTATTGACTTTGTATCCTGCAACTTTACCTAATTCATTTATTAGTTCTGACAGTCTTTTGATAGAATCTTTAGGGCTTTCTAGATATATGTCAGCTGCAAACAATGACAGTTTTACTTCTTCCTTTCCAATTTGGATGCCTTTTATTTCTTTTTCTTGCCTAACTGCTCTGGCTAGGACTTCCAGTACTACGTTAAATAAAAATGGTGAGCGTGGGCACCCTTGTCTTGGTCCTGATCTTCCAGCTTCTCACCACTGAGCATGATGTTAGCCGTGCGCTTGTCTCAGATGGCCTTTATTATGTTGAAGCACCTTCCCTCTAAACCCCCTTTTTTGAGAATTTTTACCATAAATGGGTGTTGAATTTTGTCAAATATTTTTCCTGTATCTATTGAGATGATCATGTGATTTTTATCTTTCATTTTGGTAATGTGGTATATCATATTAACTGATCTGCGGATGTTGAGCCATCCTTGCACCCATGAAATAAACACCACTTGATCATGGTGTATGATCCTTCTAATGTGTTATTGAATTCAGTTTGCTAATACATTGTTAAGCGTTTCTGCATCTATGTTCATCAGGGGTATTGACCTGTAATTTCTTAAGACCCTTTTATCTTTTCCATTTCAGTCTTTTAGACACCCCCAGATTCTAGTGCCACCCCACATGACTGAAGGGCAACTAAAACTGTCAGGATCTGGAGATTCATGTATTAAATGAGATCTTCTATGAGCAAATGCCTTTGCAAACAGTCAAACTATACACAAACATCAAGGATTAATATTAAATACTTCTTTCATTAAGCTGGCATTATCCTAAGTCTTTTATTTTGCTATATCTGAATTAACCTACAAGTATTTCTGTGGCATACAGCTTCTGTGTCCTGTGCCAAACATCAACCTAACAGGGATCGAGAATATAAAATGGAGCCCCTGCTGGGAGATAAGGCTAATCAATATGAACTTGGTATAGAAAGAGCAGGCTCTCCTTGCAGGCTAAAGTGGAGGGGCAGGGATGGTGACTTCTCTTAGGGGGTGTGGTGGGTTCAAAGCATCAGTGAGCTACGGAGTGAGGGCTCCTGAGGGGAGTTGAAGAGAAGAAACTGATGAGAAGGCAGATAGAGGGGAGTCATCAGAGCTAAAATAAGAACTGAAACCACAAAACTGAGCAACTTCTGGGGAATGGGAGCCCTTCCTGGATCATGTTTATATCCTCCGGATCTCGGTACTCGTGGCACACGTTTGGCACTTTCTACCTGTTTGCATACATCTGTTTACCTTTACTTGTGTGGAATGGCTAAACAGACCACGGATGGGTATTAGAGATGATGAGGTGGCGAATCATCTACTGGAACACTGGGGCTCAAGGCAAGGGAGAGGACGGGGCTGAAGATGAAGAAGAATTACACCTCTCTGTAGAGTTAACAACAAAAGTTAGAGAGAGCCTCAAAAGGGCAGGGAGGAATCAAGCATTTAAATCCATATGTTCAAGGAAAAAGGACCAAATGGAACCAGTGATAGGAACAGAAAAAAAAATAGAGAAAACAGTGAAGCCCTAGGTTGGCTTCATGTGACAGAGGTCAGGGTTGGAGAGGTGTTTAAGAACAATGATGGTAAAAGCTAGTGGTTATTGAATGATTACTATGTGCCAGGAACAAAGCGTTATAAGCACATTACCCTGAAAACTAAGTGCATTATCTCATGTACCCAAAATAATCCCATGACATAGGTACTATTTTTATCTCCTTTCATAGATGAAGTCGTTCCGGCTAAGGGAAGTTAAGTATATTGCCCAGGGTGACACAGCTAAACACATCACCAAACCAAGACTAACTCAAGTGTGCCTGGTTCCAGAGCCTCTAGAAATCTCCGCCTCTTTAAATATGAAATCAACAGTGTCAAATACAGTGGAGAGATCTAGGACACCAAGAACACACACACACACACACACACACACACACACACACACACACGCGCGTCACTGAACTTGGAACACAATGGCCATCAGTATCCATTGAGAGAGAACATTTTCACTACAGCAGTGGAGGCAAAAAATAAGATGGCTGCCAGAGAGATGCAGGGAATGGATGGAAAGACAATTAAAGCAATGTGTCAGTTCACTTTTAGGCAAAACAAAACAAAACTGAGTAAGGGAACTCGGGTGCTCCTAAATCCATGACTGCTTATGTTTGTTCACATAGTATAGCCAAGAAGAAAGCCACACTAAGGTGGCTAGCAAAACAGTTTACAGAAGGATGAATTGATGACACACATACATCCTTGCATATACATTTTCACCTCTGAATGGCCACACAAGCGTTAATCTTAAAGCCTAATATTCTAAATCACGAGTAGGCAAACTATGGCCTACGGGCCAAATCTGCCAGCACCTGTTTTTATACAGGAGCTGAGAATGCTTTTCTTTACTTTTCTTAATGGTTAAAAAAAAATTGAAAGCAGAATAGTATTTCTTGACAAATGAAACTTACATGAAATTCCAATTTCAGTGTCCACAAATAAAGTTCTCTTGGCATGCAGCCACACCATTAGTTTACATATTATCTACAGCAGCTGCCTCACAACCCTGGCAAGGCTGGGAAGTTTGGAGAGACTTTATGGCCCAGGCAGCATAATATATTTAGTGCCTGGCCCTTTCCAGATAAAGGTTGCCCATCTCTGTTCTAAATCATCTCAACAGTTTTAATTTTTAATACGTATCGCGAAGGAAAGGAAATTATATACCTGGCAAAGGTGCCTTATTGGTTCTTACAGTGAGTATCTCTTTCCACGTACTTCCATTATTTTCATTCTCGGCAATCCAGGAGTCGACAGTAAGACAAAACACCTCACACGTGTCTATATTTTCAAGGCTAATTTCTTCTAGACACCACCCGGGATCCTGTCCACTGTTGTCATGTCCAATGCGTATTTTATAGATTTCACCAATATCTTTAAGATCAATCTGCCACACAAAGGAAAAAAAGGGGAAATGAAAGTCCCCACATTTCTGATTCGATTTTTCAAATCAAAAATCCATATTCAGTTTTGAACTCACTATTTTCCCCACACATACTCCTTACTCATTTTCCTTAGATTTACTTGTAACACTGTGAAATGCTGTTACGTATGGCAAAGCGTGAGCCCATTGACCATGGAGAAACCAACAGATTAAATCCAGTTAGCCTTCACGACATCTTTTTTTTCTTTTAACAACTCATTGTTATTACCTTGCAAAATAAATGTTTTCTTGTGATCACTGATATACACGACTCACTCGGTAGTTAGGCCTGAAGAAGAGAATCTATTTCTCTGGTGTCTATAAGAGATTGGATATTCCCATTAGGGAGGGATCCTGAGGAAAAGAAACCATATATATATGCTTCTGGATTTACGCTAGGGCTCACCACGTAGCCCTGAAACAGTGGTACTGGAGAGATGACAACGTAGCCAACAGTGTAGGTAACATGATTAACAAGTAATTCCGCCTTATGTTCCTCTGCACCTCACCAAACAACTAATTACCCGACATGGTAACTATCATCAAGTATCATTCACAGTTCAGAAGGAACAATATTTTTCTTTTCATATGAAAAAAAAATCGATCGATGATTCTACCACATCAGTTTTCTATTGCAAACAATGACCTTCATTGCCTCTCATTCCTACGGGTCAGAAACCCAGGCACCGTGTGGCTCAACTGTGTTCTCTGCTCAGGGCCTCACGAGATGAACCCAAGGTATGGGCTGAACTAGGCTCTTCTCTGGAGACTCAGAGGAGGATTCTGCTTCTAAGCTCATCCAGGTTGGTGGCAGAATCCAGTTCCCTGTGGATTTAGAACTGAGGTTCCTCTTCCTTGACACGTAACCCTTCATCTCCAAGCCAACCCTTCATCTCCAAGCCATCTCTGACCCCTCGTCATGCTTGGCATCCCTGGCTTTCCGTCCACTACCAGCAGGAGAAAGATATTTGCTTTTAGGGGCTCATGCGATTTAGATTAGGCCCACCGAGATTCATCAGGCTCATCTCCCTATTTTAAGGTACTTAAGTTACATACCATGAAACACTGTAATTAGAAACAATTTCATTTGCTTCTGGTATTCTGTCTCCCTCCACCTAACTTCTTTTCTCCCCTTTGGTATTAGTATTACCAGAAACATTCACATGGCCACAGGAAGTTACTCCTCCAGAGTTTATGCAGACCTACCACATTTTTTTTCTACTAAAATATTTTTTACTGGTAATATAATTTCGGGTTGCTGTATGGGTGATAATTGTTGTGAATAAATTCTGTCCTGCAGCCAAAATTCCTTTTGGTCAGGATGCACAAGAGTTCAACAGAGTTGAGCTAAATAATTGGGCACCTCCTATTATTTCTGGAACAAAGTGGTTGTAAAAATACTCTCATGTAGAAAATCCTAATATTGGTGCTCAGTATAGATAACTAGCCTCCTACAGAGTTACAGTTGCAGATGGTGGAAAGAAGGAGAGAAAATAGAGGGCACATCTCAAAATCTGCTCAAAGGCAAAATTGTGTTGTGGCTAAAACCCTGGTTTTTGAAGTGAAATCTGGAGTTGAAAGTTCCCCTGCCCTTGCTGGTTGTGTAAATGGCAGCAAGTATGTCCACTTTTCTAAGCTTCCGCGTCCCCATCTGAACACTATAATAGTACAAACCTTATAAAGTCTACACTAGCACTCAGTAAGTATCAGCAGCCATTGTTTTATCAATCAGAGTTGTGTGCTAATTAGAAAATTCCTAAATTTACCTAATGTAAAGACAAGATTAATCTAAAGACAGGGTCCAGCATTCACAGTAGGAAATTAAAATTAGTATTTGGGCATCACATATAAAATTGAAATGAATAAAGCCTATGTCTTTCCCTGATGGTAAAAATAGGTCATTGTAAACAAAAACCAAATGGTGGCATCTAGAAACTAAATCATCATTCACACACGATGTGTGCATGGGTTAGCCAATACAATCAGAACCGAATGACTGTACCACAGTCTGGCTAGTACTATAGATTGTACCCAAATTACTTCTAACATGTTAGCCAAACGGATTTGGAACTCTTTGTTCTGGCTTAACGTAGTCAACCTGGGTCACCTCAACTTTAGTAAAGTTCAAATGCAATATGCCAAGAAATTATTCTTGCACGTAACTGTTTTTAGTTTTCTCCATTTAACTTCCACACTTGAAAACGCACACAAAGTTATTCTATAATGTAGGATGGCTTTTCATCATACAGATGGACCCCATCATGGCTCAGTTATTCTCCAGAAAGGAAATTATGCTTAAAGTCGTATGTGGTCACAGATTAAAATAAAAATTTTTTCAACCTGAGGACCAAAAAAGGCATATGGATTGCTAGATACAGGGTCAGAAAGAGAAAGGCAGAAGAAATATAGCCCATTCCCATCGCTGTAATGTCACATATTGAAAATCATAAGGATATCAATAAACGACAACATAACCAGAACATGAAGATCTAAAAAAATGTTATCTGAAAATGTCTGATTTGGGTACTTGAAAATGGATTAAGTCTATATTGAGTTTAAGTAAGAAAATAAAGGACTTTGTATACCCACATTTTAAAAAAATTATTCTGTTTATCATACATACTACTCCCAAGAATATTTTAAACTAGACTAAGTAAGTTAAACCATTTTAAACATTTAACAAATTTGTATTACAAACACACACTGCTCTAAGCAAGCATATAAACAGGGAAAAAACCAGCTCTCGCATTCCTGTGAACCACTAATCCAATACGTTCAAAGTGAGAAATAAAGCAAGAAAAGTATGAGATGGTTTAGTACAGGTGGGGCAGGTAGCAAGGAATCTGGACCTTGAGGAATAAGCAGCGTGTCTATGAAGGAGAGAAGACAGAAAACAGTATGAGCGAAACCAAGGAGAGTGAACGTACTGCTTGAATCTGAGATTATTGTTCCTGAAATTTTACAACTCTAGGTTTTATTCCCTCCCTTTGAACAGAGTCTAGTACCCTTCCGGGTATGCATAGGTACTTGGCAAATGCAGATGCCATTGCCAGGAAACGGCCCAGGAGCAGCTACTTGGGCTGGAGGACAGAGCACCACACCTAAGCACACAAAGGGACGCCCCGCAAACCCAAGTACCGAGACCTCCTGGCACTGGGATCTTGAGGAAGTTCCACCTCTCTCAACTTCAGTTCCCTCATTTACAAAATGGAGTAATTAAGAATCACTTTAGTGAGAGACTGCGAAGATAATTAATTAGCGAAAACTTGTCAAATAAACACACACTAGGTCCTTAACAAAGAGTGGTGATCTTAGTAATTATTATTATTCTTAACTAAAGGGCGATGGAAGGAAGTAGGTGAAAAATACAGCAGGGAGAAGGCCACTAAAGTCCATATGCTTCAATCCTGCAGGCATTCTTTTTCCGTGCCTTTGACCTTCCAGCACTGAGCCGGGCAGATGGGAGAAGGAGATAAACGGAGTAAGGTCAGTCCTCTCCCCCCATCAGGTCCTCAGCAGCCAGCGGAATCCCCAGGGCTGGCTGGCATGGGATCCCTGACCACGGGGTAGGCCTAATAGATCAGGGGGCTAGTTCTCAGAAGCAGAGCATGAGAGGAAAAGCACAGAGCCCGTCATCGGAAAACCAGGCCCGAGGCTGAGGGCTCTCATGTCAGTCATTTCATATCCCCGAGTCTCATGTTTCTCTTTGTAAAAAGAGGGCTTTTGTAAGGACCAAATTAGATAATCTTGTGAAAACACATTGTAATTCATAGACCGCCAGCCCACGCAGGTCTCAGGACAGAGAAGAGAATTGAGAGGTGTGGAGAGGTCTCTAAAGAATAACCAGGACTTGCACTGTACCTTGTGTTCAGACCACCCCTTTTCTTGGAGCTCCCATGATTGAAATAGTTGGGAAAATGAGGTAGTAATTTGAGGGGTACTCAAGAAAGAATTTGAGGATTATCACAAAAAAAAAGGCCATTTTCATTTGTCAATGAAAATGGAAATAGTCATGCAAAAAATAGCAGAAAAGATTCTCAAAGCCAAGAAATGAACTTGAATAAAATACATTCCTTTTGCAAATTGCACAATACAATGCATATCCTCCCTTTCCAAAGACGAAGGCTTTTGTACGCTAAAAGTTGTATAGCCTATTAGAGAATGTTCAGATACAGAACTTTGAAGGAATAACCTGTATTTTCTAGAAAAACAACATGACTGGGGGATCTGTGAAATAGTCATACAAAAAGTTTATGGAAAAAACATATTCCTTCTTCAGATATCTAGTGTTGGGTTTTTTTTTTTTTGTTTGTTTGTTTGCAGAAAAAAATGGTAGCAAATTAAAAAAAAATTTTTTCCTTTGAGTAGAATTGACACACAATGTTACATTCGTTTCAGGTGTACAACATAGTGATTCAACTCCTCTATATGTTATGCTGTGCTCACCACAAATATAGCTACCATCAGGTATCTGCTTTTAGACGTAGATCTTAATCCAGACATTTTTGCATATGGAATTACTGACCAGTTGGATTTTTCTAACTTGGAGATGCTAAATCTCTTCATGCAAACGTCAGTATTTTTTTCAATAAATGGCGAAGGAATTATTTTTACAAAAATGCTATTCTGGAAGACAATTCCATGGCCTGCAAAGTCTGTATTCTCTGTTTAAGAACACTTCCATAGTTTGGAAAAAGCATACTGGAACACAAATTAGCTGTGTGATCACTGAAATCCCATCTGGGGGCATTCCCCCCCCCCCCACCCCATGTCTCAATTTATACAGATATCTCATGTTACGTATTTATTGTCTTTCAAAAAGAACATTATGGCTTAAAAGCTCCGGACAGGAATGTGGAAGTGTAGACTGGAAACCTGGGCTCTAGTATGTTAGAAACACTGAACATTAGGGGCACCTGGGTGGCTCAGTCGGTTAAGCGTCCCACTTCAGCTCAGGTCATGACCTCACAGTCTGTGAGTTCGAGCCCCGTGTCGGGCTCCGTCGGGCTCCGTCGGGCTCCGTCGGGCTCCGTCGGGCTCCGTCGGGCTCCGTCGGGCTCCGTCGGGCTCCGTCGGGCTCCGTGCTGACGGCTCGAGCCTGGAGCCTGCTTCCGATTCTGTGTCTCCCGCTCTCTCCGCCCCTCCCCTACTCACACTCTGTCTCTCTCTCTCTCAAAAATAAATAAACATTAAAAAAAAAAATTAAAAAAAAAGAAACACTGAACATTATCAGGGTAAATTTTTAAGAGAAAGTAAGTCACGCCGCTAAAAATAAACATACAAAAACCAAAAGCATAAACAACTTGTTACATTATACAACAGGAAAATAAAAACTAAGATGCTTTTCTCCTCCGCCAGTCTTAGGCAAACATTCCGGATGTTAATCAGTCCCAGGGCGCCCCCCAAAGAGATAGGAAGTCCTGATAGGCCCGTAATTATTCATTGGCTATCATTGGCGAGTACTTTTCCAGAAGCGCTGCCCTCTGGCGTTTTCTGTATGCCAATGTCATTCCCCTTGAAAGAGCTGCAAAAGAAACGTTTCCTGACTCAATGAGTAAATAATAGATTTTTTTTAAAGGGGGGAACCCTGTGTCCTAAAATGTTTAGGCTTCCTTCTGAAACCAGACAAGAGTGCCTGAATTGAAGAATGCCTTATTTTTTTATTGTTGGTGCCAGTCACAAGTCAAGTTCAAAAGCCCTGGTCTCACCAGTCTTAAAAGATTTAAAGCACCTCATTATCTCAGATGTGACCAGGTTTTCCCAGTACCCAGTCCCTGACACTGACCTCATCTTTCAGGGTAAACAGCTTCTCATACAACTGGCTACCCAGAGTCTCTAAAGATTTGGAAGCTACTAGCTCTAAGCTAATTGTGGATACATTACGCACTCTAGTCTTAATCTTTTGAGAAAACTTCAGTATTTGGTATTTTTTGGTTGTTGACTTTATCTTCTCCACTGGACTCAACTTTGTGAGGACCTAAGCTCTCTTTTCCTTTCTGTACCCTTAGTATATATAAGCATTTGGCATATAAAAATGAATATAACATTTGTTGAATAAATAATTTAATTTTTGATATTTTTAAATTTTCTTTTTTTTTAATTTTTTTTTTTTTTAATTTATTTTTGGGACAGAGACAGACAGAGCATGAACGGGGGAGGGGCAGAGAGAGAGGGAGACACAGAATCGGAAACAGGCTCCAGGCTCCGAGCCATCAGCCCAGAGCCTGACGCGGGGCTCGAAGTCACGGACCGCGAGATCGTGACCTGGCTGAAGTCGGACGCTTAACTGACTGCGCCACCCAGGCGCCCCCGATATTTTTAAATTTTCATATGTTTCTTTCATTCTTTTTGCTCTCAAAATTCTGCTGGATGAAAAAAATTGATGTTAATTTGCAAAACTATGATAATTTGCTATGACATACTCCTAGTAAATAGCCAAGCCCCAGGAACTAGAAAAAAGTTCTTAATCGTACCTCCCAGTTGTTGCTTTTTATTTACGTTTTTAATTTGTTTTAATGTTTATTTATTTTTAAGAGACAGACAGAAACAGAGCATGAGCAGGGGAGGGACAGAGAGAGAAGGAGACACAGAATCCTAAGCAGGCTCCAGGCTCTGAACTGTCAGCACAGAGCCCGACAGTGGGGGCGGGGGGGGGGCTTGAACTCACAAAGTGCAAGATCATGGCCTGAGCCGAAGTCGGACACTTAACCGACTGAACCACCCAGGCGCCCCCCGCCCCCATTGTTGTTTTTTTAAAAATTTAGTAATGATATGCAATCCAATTAGTGCTGCCCAAATGAATGGGAAACAAATGGCTTTTACCTTATTATACCATCTGTATTTTTGAGAGTGAATGAATTCTGTTGGGAAACAAATGCTGTCATCTTTACAAAAAGGGTTGTGTGATTAAGGCTAAAACCATTGTCCCATACCATGGATCTCTGACTTATTCCAACACACCAGAGATTTTTTTTTTTCTGGATTTTTTTCATAACTTTTGATACATCTTGGACAAATGTAAACAGATTGTGGTCAGTTCTGTATTCCGGTTCCACCTTCACCAGTGCCAGAGTAGCTGACATTGACTACTACTCAGCCACAAAAAGGAAAAAAAACTACCAATACAGGCCACAACTTGGGTGGATCTCAAGGGGCACTGTGCTAAATGAAAAACAAAAGCCTAATGTAGCTGTATGATTCCAATTATATAACGTCCTCAAGATGACAAGGTAATAGAGATTGAAAACAGAACAGTGTTTGTTGGGAATGGTGCATGAGCGGCAGTGGGGTCTGGGAGTGTAAAGAAACGGCACAAGGGAGACCTTTGGGGGGGATAAAATGATTCCGTGTCATGACTGTGGTGGTGGTTACGTGAATCTACACGCCTGATAAAACGACACGTAACTATACACACGGATTGTACAAATGCTGAAATCTTGGTTTGATATTGAACTGTGACTGTGTAAGGTGAATCCACGGGAAGGAAAGTGGGTGCATGGGGTCTCTGTGAACTTTCTTTGCAACTTCCTGTGACTCTATAATTATATAATAATAAAAAGGTCAACAAATACGTACTTACTAGCATTTTGTTACGATTAGCAAGACCATCTAGAGGCCTCGTCTCTTAGGAGATAAGAGAATTTGTCCACATTTATTTCTCCTCTAGGCATTTGGCTAATTTGCCATTTTTGGAGCACACAGTGACCTACTGCTTTAATTCTGATGTCAGCAGGTGAAGGCAGACCTTCTTCAGCTCAGCATAATATCTACTTTTTCCTGGATTATTTGAATTACAATTCTATTGTTTCCTCCCTTCCCACACAGACAGAAATACATACATTTTTGTACTTATAAATAGATACATAATTAAAATAAGTAACAAAATACTCATATATTCGATATATCCATAAGAGAAATTAAATGTGCAGTTTTAATTTTAGTACATTTGCATCTATATAAGATAGAAACAATTTGCAAAATGTAAGAGAGTTTGAATTTACTCATAATTTAAATTAAATTGTTAATGATTCATTTTTTTTTCCAATTTCTTTCTTTTATATTCCAGGTAATAGAAACGATGCTATGAATGACATCAACATTATCCAAAATCACAGTGGATATTTTGAAAAATGATTCCTGCAACCAAATATGCTACTCTCTGGGTAATTTTTTTCTGTTGCATTTTGCAGATTGTTTACATCTTTTATTGAAGTGAATTTATTAAAATTTCACACGGCACAGGGCTTTACAGGAATCCCATTTATTAACACTCCTTTATTTATTAAAATCGGTAAATAATTAAACATACACTATTATATACACCCTTCTTTGTATTATAACTACATTTTGTGCGTTTTATACCCACTTTTCTCTTTTGAATATAATTACTAATTCATAGCTGTTCACAGTCTCCACTTTTTTCAATTAACTATTATGATTATTATCACTATTATGAAGATGGTACTTGCAGCTTAGCTAGTGCAGGCCCCTTTTAAATTTGTCCTTCGGCACTGCCCTTGACATTTTTGAAGTTATCATTGGGATTCCAGACAACAAAAGGATACTCCAGGCCAATTCTGGGGTGTTTTTGTTTTTGTTTTGGCTCAAAGACATGGAATCAATTTCGTACGCAGGTATTCTGATTCTTTTTAGTAGCGTGCGTTTAGAGACAAAACACATTAGAGACAAAACACAGAGACAAAACACAGATGTGGGACATCTGAGAGCTTCAGGTGGTGGAAATGTGGCTGCTGTAGTGACACTTAGTGGAGACAGACCAGAAAATACGCATCTTTTTAAGGTCATGAGTTCGTACTAACATTTCCAAGTGAATACATTAAGTTATGCTCCCTACCTTTCCTAGGGTCTGAAATTTCATCCACCACCACCGAGGCTGCCTCTGCTGATACTTTCATCCCCACAACCAACATAGGAAGTTAATATCTGTACCCCCTTTCTACAAATCAGAAGGCAGAGTTTGGGAAAGTATTAAATTGGCCTCTGTTACACAGTAAAGCAGAATATGGAATCAAATCCATAAATAATAGAATTTCTTTAAAATTTTTTTAATGCTTATTTTTGAGACAGAAAGAGAGAGAGACCGCGGGGGAGTGGAAGACAGACAGACAGACAGACAGAATCTGAAACAGACTCCAGGCTCTGAGCTGTCAGCACGGAGCCCGACGCGAGGCTCGAATCCGTGAACCGTGAGATCATGACCTGAGCCGAGGTCGGATGCTGAACCGACTGAGCCATCCAGGTGCCCCAATAATATAATTTCTTTGAGACGTAGAAGTCTACTGAAATTGGTGTCCATATGTTTATGTAAATTTTTTTTGTATGGTTTGGCAGCATCTATTTTTTTGGACAGACATCTACAGGGTTATCTTAGCATTCCAAAAAGCTGCTAAGGTGTGTCTGATGGGGGTCCCTTTCTACTGGTTTTGTGTATAATCTGAAGAGCTCTTTCATTTACATAGGATAATCTTTCCATAGCTCTACAAAGTTTGTTCCATCATTTTTTATGGCCATTATTACCTATTCTCGTTTCTTTTTCCAAAACACCTTGGTTTACTTTCTGTTCGTGATCCTCTCCCCCTGCCTTCTTTTCTCCATTTTCTCTCATTTCATTCTAGGGGATCACTGCTGGCATGATCAATCACTGATTCAATCACTGATTCAATCGTGGGGGGTGCTATCTCGCACTCCTCCGGTTTACATGTGAACTGTCACTCTACTGTTGCATTGTTTGTCTTGAAGACATCGCCGGCTCTACGTCTCATCTTGCTGTTTCCTCTTGTGTGGATTCCTGGAGACCATGGCTTCTCTTCCTCTTGTGAGGACACCAATCTCCCAAACGTGTTCTGGGCCCTGCAGGAGGGCACTGCACTGTCCTGATCCCACTGCACCCCAGCCCTCCTTCTAACCTCCAAGCCCCTGAGCACAGACTGCTCCCTGCAGGCTCCCAGCCCCATCTCCAGGGCTCTGCTCCTAAAGACTCCACCTCACAGAATGCAGTCTATCACTGCCAATTTCCTCCTACATTTTTTTTTGCTCCAGTCTCCTGGGATTTGCAGTATCTACCTCGTTCTGAGATCCTGGCAGAAAACATCCTATGGCTTCAAGACAAAGCAGAACAAATAGTAATTTGCCTCTCAAAGGAGTTCCCCAGGGGGGAAAACCAGTAGCTGGCTTGTCCAGTGGGCGTTCACCCTAAGACTCTGCAGGGTTAACTACCCCAGGCCTCATGACCTTTCCCCGGGCAGCTGCTCTCCTGAAGCAAAGCTGAGCCTGGCATTCTGACTCAGCTCCACGTAGATGCCCTTCTGCATCAAGAGGTCTATTGCTATCCTTAGTTTTTGGTGCTGAAATGTCTCAGGGCTACTGAATCTTCATGCATTTGTGGGGAGATAGATGCCATTCTGAACAGAAAGTCTCAACCTAAATAAATCTGAGGGATTTTTATAAAATAGCATGTCTTAGTGTTGATAGAAGTGAGAGGACAGGAAATCTCCTGTCAGAACAGGCCATCATTAACGTACAGCTTATTTCAGCTACAGTTTGCATTTTTGCAAAGACGCTGTTTATTGAATCCATTTCACAGTTGAGGAAATTGAGCTAAAGTAGCTAGTCCAAGGTTGCACAGGAAGCATGCAAATTAAGAACGCAGGCCTCCAGCACACATTTGGTTCAAAACTGTCAGTCAAGTTCAATCCTGACCAAGGCAGCTTAAAATGACCTTGGTATGAGAAAGTGATCTCAGCAATTGTTAACACATTGCATCTTTGCAATGTTCAAAATGGTTGAGTTTTTATTTCTATGTGTTTTTTTTTTTCTTATTTAATAGAGAAACCCAGGTTGTAAGCATTTGGGTTGGTCAAGCTTTATGACAGGAAATACAAGCTCTATAAGGAACTGTCACATTTCCCAATCACGAAAAGGGTTTCATGGTTCTTTTGTGAAAATAAAATAAAATAGGCCACATAGTAATTATGACCTTTTCCGCAAGTAGAATTCTATAATACTACAACCCAAGTCTAATATATTAAAATGAAGAGTGTATATTGGTTTTAGAGAAAAATCTTTTACTTTATGTCTGTATGAACATCTGTAGAATTAACAGATGTAATAATAAGGGTTTCTAGAGTCATTTAACAACAACCACCACCAAAATGTTTTCCTATATAAGTGAGGAAATCATTTAGAAAATTGGTTGTGACTTACTACACTTTCTCTGTAGTAAACACAGTTTTATTTTGCACACAACACACACACATACACAGAATATACTCTATTTGTCAGAATCACTGATCTTTCTGGGTAGTTTTCAAATCCTTCTGCCATTAATAGGACACTACTCCGTGTAGTCTCATTCCCTACCACTTCCCGCCACATAAGTTCCTTTCTAGGCTGACTCTTTCCTCACCAGCTTCCAAAGGCCAGAGGTCTTGCCCTTCTACCAATCCCCTAGCCCGGCGTATGTGCCCAGTTCTCTCTTCCACCTTTCCAAGCCCTGGGCAAAATTCCAACCTGACCCCACCTTTTCCAAAAGCATTCCAACTCTAATTTGTATCAAGCTCCTTTGTTTCTGATTTCTCCCAGCTCTTAATCATTCATACATTCATTCAGTCAGTCAGTCAGTCATGCAAATGTGTTGTTGAGAGGCACTGTCCTAGGTACTCGGGAGAGACAGTAACGAATAAAATAGGGTACCAACCCTTGTAGACCTAATGGGGTGAGAGAGACAACAGACACAAATGGGAAAAAATCAATGAGGTGCTTAGTCCCCTACACAGATGAATGGGTGGCCATTCTACATAGGACGTCCAGGGAAGGCCTCTCTGAGAAAGTGAGGTTCAGGCAGAGGTGCGGATGATGTAAAGATATTGGTTGGTGGACATCAGGAGAGAAAGCATCGCATGTGGAAGGAACAGCTACCATGATCTATTAAAAGTCCTAAAGTGGGAACGAGTTGGGATTGTTCAAGCTTTGAGCAGAAAGAAGTTAAATGGGCTTTTGCAGCCAGGAGAAGCACAGAACGGGTGAAGGACAAAGAGGCAGATAGGTACCATTTGTCAGGGGTGGGACTGTAAGCAGGACATTACCTGATCTGATTTGCGGTTTAAAAAAATTCCACTGACTGCTCTGCAAAGGAAAGACTGCACGGGAGTAAAAGAAGAAGCAAAGGGACCGTGTAAGAGACCAATGCTTCATGTGAGTGACAGAACATGGGGACCTCGACTAGGGTGTTGGAAATGGAAATGAAAAGGGATTGTGAACATATCTGGAGGTGCATTCTCTTCCCCATATTTTATCTGGCCACATCCTTAGTTTCTTGGGCTGAAAGTCTACCTTTATATTTCCAGGTGAGACAGCATTCTCACTGAAATCCCATCATAGTTTGGTACCTGCACCTCTCTCCTGGTTTGTGTTCACATTATCCACCTGACACAAGCAGGGAGTCTATCCCTTCATTCCTGTCTTCTTCCTGGCTTTTAATGGCCCTTAGCATTTTCCACATGTCTCTAGTTGTACAAGGCCTTAGCTTTATGAAGACATATTTTGAAAGCTCCTGCATGTCCCGAATTGCAATTCTCTGCTATTCTCGAATAAACTCCTTTGTGTGTGTGTGTGGGGGGGGGGGGGGAAGGAAAGAGACGAAAGAAAAAGGAAAGCTCCTATTTGTTTCTATGTGTTCTATGCATTTTAGAATAGCTTTCAAAATTAGTTCATCAGCTAAATCTCTATGTAGTTACAGTGACTTTATTAAATACGTCTTTCTCTCTCTGGTATTGCTTGTAATTGGAGAGTAAGGGTTTTATTTTTAAGAGTCTATCTTTCTTTGTAAGTGAAATCCCCCAAGGTTTCACATTTATACCTGTGAAAGACAGAGTTAAGACTCAGCAGCCATTTCAAAGCTAGTAGACAAGAAATCTGTAACACGCAGACAAGGTTATGGTCAAATTAAGATATATCAGTATGCTACAGGTTCATAGCCATGTTGTATTAAAATTTCAGAAGTAATAATCCCATTAGCAGCTAAGGCAAACTGTTCATGTCTAGACATAAGTTAATCCCCATTATAATAATTACCTACCACTGAGCCAAATATGAACTATTGTTCTGGAAAACATTAACATTAGCAAATAGAACTTCAAAGCAGGCATCTGTTTTTTAAATTTACAGTATCAGAACTAGTAATCTTCATTCTCCCTCTCCCTCTCTCTCTCTCACTCACTGTCACCCATCCCTCCCCACACACATTTATATTATTTATATATTTATAATTTATTTATATTATTGTGAAAATACTACAAGAATTAAAGGGCTGGGGAGCAGTTTGCAATGTTATCTAGTCTATTCATCTTGAGAATAAGAGGTCTACAAATGGACCATCCCAGTCCATGAAGAAAATTCCAGACTTCCTTGGAAATCTACTTCAATATTCACATCTTACGTTAGAAATATTGTTATCAAACTACGTTGTCTGGGGTATAGCAAATCAATACTGGACATATTCATAGTCTAGAATATCAAGAGTGAACTTTTATTGAGTTGGTGTGGAAATTAAATAATGGTCAATAGGTTATTTTTTATTTAATTTAATAAAAGTAAAAGAGAGTTTCTAATTAGTATTTAACAGCTTTATTTATAGTTGATGTACAAAAACTGTACATATTTAATGTACATAATTTGATGGGTTTGGACATAGGCATATACCCATGAAACCATCACTAAAATCAAAGTGATAAACACGTCCATCACCTCCAAAATCCCCTTTGAAGAAGAGAGTTTTAAGGCTTGATTTTAACTTGAGAACTAGACAACAAGCTTTTCTAAAACTTTGAGACATTCAACAAATATGTCCCAGAATATTTTGAAAATAGTTCTCCCATAAACCAACAGACTTGTAAAAGAATAATTTGGCCATAAAGGAGAGAATTCTGTGGTTGTGGGTTAGGGGAGAGAGGGGTGTGTATGTTTATCAAATTACCTACATTACAAAAGAAAGGCTGGCCTGTATGTGGAGTTTTTTAGGCATTATTTCCACTGTTTTTAATGGGCCCATGGGCATCACCATTTTGTGATCACGGTAAACCTCTCCAACATCCGCTTAACAAAGTAAAAATTCTACCAAATGAAAGAGGGTTGAGTAACCAGCACACCTGAGAGAGAAGCTTTGAAAACATAAGAACCAGGGCTCTTACCTCATGGGGCAAACTGGGAAACTAAATTCCACATTCATGACTCCCACCAACAGACAGAGTCCCATTACGGGGCCTATTGGCCACAGAACTTACATGGTGAGTTCTGAGCAAACACACCAGGTTTTATGTGCTAATGATCATCCATCACGCACCCTGTTCTCCATAGAGAAACCACCATCTACTACGTGCTATATGGGCACCAAAGACAACACTCTGAGTGCCGTTACTCTGAGTTATTCGGGGGTTGATTTGTTTGCATTGTTGCTTTTGTTTTGTTTTGTTTGCTTTTGGTTTATTTTGAGTGCCCACTCATTCTAGGTTGGTGTCACTTAAAAGCTTTCTTCCTTCTTTGTATTCCATGAACTTCTTGGAGAATTTCATACTCCATTTTTCAGAATTACAATAATAAGAATTTGGGGGTTTTCATTTAAAATGAATCCAGTCTTATAATCAAAATCGAAGTCAGGATTCAGGATGTTTATCTGGTCTAATAAGCCAGTGATGAGAACATGTTGAGAAAAGGAGATTGTCTGCCAAACACTTCACATATGTTATCTTAAATCCTTACAGCAACCCTAGGAGATACACATAATTGTCTCCATTTTAAAAAGAGGAAACTGAGCTTCAGAGAGGTGATGTCTTTTGCCCAAAGCTCCGTGGCCCTTAAATTTCAAGCAGGAATTTTAACTCAAGATGCTTGGATTTTATAGTGCATATACTTCCCACCGCATAGCACCCCAAAACAGCTGGACAATCCTATCTCAAGAGGTGAACCTGATCACATAGGAACACAAGACAAAACAAAACAAACCAGAAACAGTATACCTGGTGAAACATATGAGTAAATCAATCTTTCCTCCTTTCTTCCTTCCCCCTTCACTTCCTGTATTATCACCCCCTGTGTGGATATAGTCTGCGCTTTATCGAGTAAATGTGTGCGGATGTCATATGTATGAGCACATGTGTGTGACTGTACCTCTGAGGACCAGCTCTCAAATGTTCTACAGTATTTCCCAGGGGACTAAGTAATATTAATCATGTGTAAGAGCAAACACATGCGTGAGAGCAAACAATTAAACAATGTTACAGATGATTAAACAACAGATGATTAAATTAAAAGGTCCTTTACATCTGCTGAAATGGAATGCTTTTGTCATTTTGCTCCAAGTGTAAGAGAGTGGACAGCATCCATTCCAATACCCCTGTGCTCTCCAGGCAGTGGCCTGGTTTTGCCATGGCACCGTATTTCCATTTGCATTTGGAGCAAAGGTTAACCATTTCTGTAAATGCTGACACTACACTTTGGTACAGTTAAACAGTACAGCACAGACACGGTAACACAAAAAAATAGACTGAATGAGTACAGGAGAAGTCACTCTGACTTGGGCCGGAAGAGACTGAGCTTGTTGAGGAGAAAAGACAGAGAAGTCTTCAGGGTGCATGCAGACACTGAGCCAGCACATCCCTAACGTGTACAGGAAGGCTGTTCATGAAACTCAGTCCCCCCAAATCAGGTGACAAACCTAAGGCCTGGAGCTCTTTTCTCAGCCTTCTAAGATGCAGCCAATTAGCTCCGTCCCCGAGTCCAGGTAAAGAAGAGTGAAATATACTCCACAGGAACAAGGTAGATACTGATTTGATTGCCCACCATGAGTAGACTTAGGAAACTGCTGGAAACAATTTAGGTACACAATCACCCCGTGATCCATAGGGATCCATTCCAAGACTCCTAGATTTCAGTGGATGCCTGAAACCGCAGGTAATGCTGAACCCGATACATATTATGTTTTTTCCTATACATACACACCTATGATCGTTTAATTTATAAATTAGAGACCGTAAGAGAGTAACAACAAGAACTCGTAATAAAATAGAACAATTGTAACAACACACTGTCACAAAAGTTATGTGAATATGGTCTCTCTCTCTCTAAATAACTTATTGCACTGTACTCAATTCTTCTTGTGATAATGTGAAATGATAAAATGCCTACATGACGAGATGTAGTGAGGTAACTGACGTAGGCACTGTGACGCAGCACTGACTTCTACTGACCTGATGACAAGTCAGGAGGACCATCTGCTTTCTGACCACGGTCGGCCATGGGTAACTGAGGCCGCAGAAAGCAGAACCGTGGATAAGGGGGGTGGGGACACTGTAATTAGAGTTCAACGCATAAGTCTTCACCTTCATGCTCAAACCGTGACTTACTTTCCTGGCCTTCAAGCTAGAGGAGTTGGGACTAGATTTCCCCTTCATAGCTTCTCACCATCACCACAATAAGACTCTCAGAGAAAACAAGAAAAAAACCCTAAATTTTGACTTGTGGCACAGAAGTGTTGATACCAATAAAATCTGTTGGCCAGATGGATTAGTAAGAATGACTTCCCACAGGCATTTAAGAAACTGAACTAACTATAGCTTGAGTCTTTGGAGAATTATCGAAAATATCATTTCTATGTCCTTTACTCTCTAATTCAACAGACAAATGGTAGATAGGTAACAGATAGGAGATAGATAATAGATGATAGATGATAGATAGATAGATAGACAGACAGACAGACAGATATAGGTAAATAAATGTAAAAGAAGGAGAAGTGAAGGAGGAAGGAGGAAGTGAAGTATCTAGAATCATGTAAATGAGAATCTACTCTTCTGCTTGAGATGTAAAATTAACATATACTTAAGAGACAAAGGAAAACCAATGGAAGTGAAGACTTAAATAGCTTTATGGATGTTTCTAAGGTGGATTACTGAGCAGCCACGCATGAGGATGAGACATGTGAGCATGAGTCTGTGTTATTATGTTGTTGGAGCCGATATATCTGGCAGAAAATATGTGCGCTTTATAAGGAAATAAAAACCTGGTGAATGTACACATGTCCCATGCTATTGATGACATTTGTAAGTTTTTCTCTTAGTCTTGCTATAACTCAATTGTGCCCACTCTGTAATTTACAGACGAGTTTCAGACACGAGGATACAAACTGTTCTTGAAACTGACTCCACAAATCTTGGTGTTTTACAAAATGTTTTTATGCAATTATAACTGAGCTCCCTCTCCAAGACTGCAATTCGGATCCCTGGTGAGGAAGGATCAGAAGCTAAGTCTTGTTGGATTCTGTGAACAGAGCAAATATGTTGCAAGTGAGCTTTCCATTTGGGTTGGCTATGCCATCCTGAGTTCAATGAAAAACGTCAAGATCAAATTATAAACCTGGATCAGTTGAAACCTGGAAACTTTAGTGTTCCCCACCCCTAACTTTTTGAATTCCCGGATTCTACCGATTTTTTTAAGCAATGGCTGGAGATATCTGAGGTTTGGAGTATGTGTTTAGAACCCACCATCACTCTCAAGTTGACCCACTTCACAGATATCGGAGGGTCTGAGTCTGGCTGGTGCCCAGTGCTGAGGAAGGAGCAACGTATGAGACCCATATAACCCCTTCTGTCAGCAAGCAAACAGCACACACACTACCTGTCACACACGGATTCAGGTCTCTACAATGTTAGTGTCAGACGTGGGGGGAACGGCAAGAGAGCTGTGGAGATACAGCAAATGTTGACTTAAACTAGCCCAGGTGTCAAGGAATGGTGCGTTTTGTTAAAACTGTAAGGAGCGTTGATGATAATCTGCTGAAGTGGGTCTGGGGACCATCAAGTACAGGCAAAAGGCAGGCAGGAGGGCCCTGCACCGAGGATGCTGGTGAAGTGTAGGCGTGCAAAGGCAAGGTCAGGCTTTGGTTGGAAGGAGTAACGATTGCACAGAAAACCGTACTTCTGCACATCACAGCAGAGCCAAAGGGACAAAACCTTGTATATTATTTGCTTGTCAAAATCAGGGGAGTTCTCCCTTCTCTAAGCTCGGCCTCATTTTGGTTCTTTTAAAACAAACAGGGAAAGGGGCATTTCAGGGTAGCGAGAGACCTAGAGACAATGGGACGAAGATTTACTCTCTCCCTTCGCTCTCTACACAAAACCACATTTCACGACATTCAAAGCTTCCCACTATTATGTCCCCCGGATTCTTATGTTGAAATGCAAACCCTCCAGTGTGATGGCACTAGGAGGGGGGCCTCTGAGGTGGCATACAGTCAGGAAGGTGGAACCCGCACGAGTGGGGTTAGTGACTTAAGAAAGCAACCCCAGAGCTTTCTCATCCTTCTTCTCCCACGTGAGGACACAACGAGAAGTTGCAAGTCAGCAACCTGGAAACCTGGAATAGGTCCCTCACCCAAGCCCAACCATACTGGCGCCAGACCTCAGGCCTCCAGAACTAGAAGTAAATTTCTGTTATGTATAAGCCACCGCATAGCAGCCCAAATGGATTAAGACAAACACCCTGGGCTTCATCGTCTACATGTCTATTTCAGCCTTTTGTTCATGCAGGTACACAGATTTGAACCTCTTGGCCGGTGGGGTAAGAAGCAAAGAGTGAGCTCTGCTTCAAAGCCAGAGGGATGGGACGGTGTCACCTTTCACACCCCCTTCTACGACTGGCAGACAGAAGTTGTGAATTTTCTCTGCCATGGCGGACAGATCCCTCTCTTTTCTCTAGCAGCAACATTAAACCCTAAGCAGCAAAGTGTTTGAACAGGGATTTTCCACAGGAACGGCGCAAGCATTACATGTTTCCTCTGTTGCAATAGTACGAAATTTATTTTTTTCTAAAAAAGGAACACATGGATTGGTGGGATGTACTTGGGAACAATAGTTAACAGTCGATTTACTTCCAACTGGTTTCCAATAGAAGGGAAAAAAATAAATCAGTCTATGGTGAGTTTTAAGAGGCTTCATGCCTGTGAAAAGGATTCGAACGTTCCTGGGAACACTGCAATCCATTCGGTAGTAATAATTGTAGCAATAGTTATACCAATGGCAAAAGGCAAAAGACAGAATAATGAGACTTAAAAAAAAATCTATTTAGAAAGTGATCAGCTACTATCTGTAAGGAAATAATTGTGCAAAGTATAGGATTAAGTATTACAAATACTCACAAAGCATCCTTTCTGGAAACCCTTATGTTGACATCCAAACAATCACCTCAGTGATTGCCTTACAAGCAGGGCATTCCAGCATAAGAGTCATGTTAAAACATTGCTTAGTATCTTTCTTATCCCAAGATAATTATAAGTTCACGCTGATGCCAAATGTAAATTTTGTTTATTTCTCTCTGAAAACTGTGGCAGGGATCTTAACGGCATTCAATGGAGCATATGGTCAGATGTGTGCATTATTTTGAAAGGTTACTCACATATGTGCTCAAACACATATGTACGTTCTGTTTAGAATGGTGATAGTGCTCACTGGTCTCAGCTTTCGTCAGTTTATTTCACTTTCAGATGAGCTTTTGCACCGCACCCTCAGCAGTATTGACTTATTAAAATGCTACCGTTTGCCAACTGGAATACTGTCAAACGTTTTCCAGCTTTCTCTTTCGCACGGCAATTCAGAAGAAAATGCTCCCGCTGCCACACTGCATCACAAATGACTTTCTCTTTCCCACCTTAAGTAATAGAAGCTGAAGTTGCTACTTAATTTTCAGCATTGACCTAAGCCACTGCAAATGACCTGCGCGCAGTTCTCCGCATCAAGGGATGCAGCATAGTTTGCTCTAGGAGAGAGGGCTATTTTTCCCTAGCAAGGCCACCAAACAAAATAGACTTTTCTTTCTTTTACAGTACAATGGCTGTGAAAGGAACAGTCATCTTTATGTATAGCATGCCTTTCTGGCATAAGGTTGAAATAAATACAGAGAATATGCTTGAATTTAAGGCTTTTACGAACAACACGGTCCCCTACGACTTATATCCTGCATGAATCTGTCTTGTACATAATTCAAATGCCACCAGTAGACACAGTATCTTCCACTGAACCCCTATGGCTGATACTATCTTACCAGACTGTTTTGATGTCCTGTGAAAATGTGGCCTCCTTACGGAGCACATTCATAACTTACACTGATCCTGATCCAAGTTCTGCATTGCAGAATGAAGAAAGAGAAAGGATGAGGAAGAATAGGAGTTGTTTATTTATGATAGCATGCATGTTAACAAGCTGTGAGTACTTCTAAACTTCAGAAAGATCTCCAAGTTAAGAAAAGCAAGTTTGATCTTGTTAGATCCACATTCTTTTTAGGTAAGGGCAAAAAAGACGTAAACGTGATTGCCCAGAGTTTAAAAATAAAGACAGAAAGATGTAGGTAAACTCTTAAGAAATGACGTTAGAATGCTAAGTCAAATCATTTGTATAAATTGAAAACTATTCAAATATTGGGGTGCCTGGGTGGCTCTGTTGGTTGAGCATCCGACTTTGGCTCAGGTCACGATCTCACGATTCGTGAGTTCGAGCCCCGCGTCGGGCTCTGTGCTGACAGCTCAGAGCCTGGAGCCTGTTTCAGATTCTGTGTCCCCCTCTCTCTCCACCCACCCCTGCTTGTGCTCTGTCTCTCTCTTTCAAAAATGAATAAACAGAAATAAATAAATAAATAAATAAATAAACTATTCAAATATTTGCTAGAACTAGAGCATTTAGCCCCAAAGATGGCTTCTCTTCCTCATTAGCATTATAAAATGATAGTCATTAGTTTTTATGCCATAGGACAGATAATATTGGCTGATAGACAAAACTTACAAACTTTAGTGGACTCTGCGAAGTTGATCTAGGTTGAGTGGGGTGTGGCCATGAAGGACTATTCTGATAACACAACAGACAGAGCTTTCAGGTAGCAAAGAAGGAGAAATAGATAAGCAGTGTTTCTGCATCAGATCCTCCCAAGCTCTGGAGGTTGGTGCCCATGGAGGAGTAAGATTTTTAAGAAAGAAATGGTAAAAGAATGAATCAAAATGAAGGAGAGCCTTGCTCATATCTTCCGGATTTATGAAGAATCTTACTGATGAAAACAATGATTGGTAATGACCAACTAGGTGTCTTAATCCATGATAGAATGAAGCATTCTCAGATCAGGATTATGACCCTCCTATAAGTTATGAACCTCAGTATGAAATCAAAACCATTCAAAACAGGCTGATTACAAATCTGTAGAGGATGTGATGGATGCAGACATGCCCACCTTCACACTCTCGGCAGCTACAGGATACTGGATAAAGCAATGACATCTTCTTCCGTTCACTCTAGGAATCCCCAAAGAACTTGCAGAGACCCATGGGCAAGTCAGTCTAGTTAGTGGAAAGCAGTAGAGTCCAGTTTACTGAAGGCAAGGGCCTTCTGAAGGATTACTAAGTGGCCAACATTTTGCTACTCCTGAATCTGGGAGACAGAGAACTTTATTGTACCTAAATGAACTCCATATCCTGGAAGTTCCTTTTTATGTGGTTGTTGAAGAAGGCGTTTTTAGGGGTGATGACGGTTTATATGGCACTTTGGCAAGCCATGATACCCAGATACCTGGTCAAATATTATTCTGGATGTGTCTGTGGAGGTGTTTTGGACGAGATTAAAATGTAAAGAATGGACTTGGAGTAAAGCAAACTGTCCTCTGTCCTCCAGAATATGGGTGGGCCTTGTCTAGTCAGCTGAAGGCCCGAACAGAGCAAAATATTATCTCCTCAAAGCAAGAAAGAATTCTGCCAGCAGACTGCCTTTGCGCCTGGACAGCAACACTGGCTCTTTTCTGGGTCTCCAGCTTGCTGGCTCACCCTGCAGATGTCAGACATCCATCCCCATGAGCCAATTCCTTAAAACTCTCTCTCTCTCTCTCCCACTCCCTCTCCCTCCCTTCCTCATGAATACACATCATGTTGGTTCAGTTTCTCTGGAGAACCCTAATACAAGTGCACTATATCCAGGTACCTCTCTAAGTTAAGGGATAAGCTCAACTCCAAACAAACGAAAAGACCAGTATCAGAAACACACATCCATACATCATATAGTTATACTCAGGCAGTGAAAAGAATGAATGGATTTAATGAGATGGCCGAGGCACATTTTAGCAATGTAATTCTCTAGCCACGTAACTACCATGATTACTTCTGACTAAAAAGAGGAAAATCTCCTCCCCTAACATTAGTAAAAGATTCAGTTCATTAGATTTTGCTCTTTGAAGGACAAGTGACAATTTTCTGCCATGTTCTTTGAGATCTGTTAAAGTATCTCAGTCTTGGGGCACCTGGGTGGCTCCGTCAGTTAAGCATCCAACTCTTGGTTTCGGATCAGGTCAGGCTCCTGAGTTTGAACCCCGCCTTGGGCTCTGTGAGGACAGTGTGCAGAGGCTGCTCGAGATTCACTCTCTCCCCTCTCTCTCTGCTCCTACTCCACTCATTCTCATGCTCTCTCCCTCTCCCTCTCTCTCTCTCTCTCTCTCTCTCTCTCTCTCTCTCTCTCTCACACACACACACACACACACACACACACACACACACACTAAATAAACTTAAAAAAACAAAGAAACAAAGTAGCTCAGTCTCTAACCCAGTGGGCAAAGCACAGCAGAATAAAGACCTGGCAAAGTCTGACACAAGGTTGTATGTCCACTGCTCTTTCAAGTACCCGTTCATTCGCAGCCTACATTATGACAGATGGAGAAATTTTAATTAAATGACGTACACAGAATACCCCAAACAAGCTTGGCTCCTTGCAGGTGGCCAATAAATACCAATTCTGACACCATATCATGCAAATAAGAATGCGACCTCTCTGCCAGCAAGGGACTGTTCATTTTTCTCTCAGAAACCTAATTCTGTGGCAAATCTGACCTTAAAGACAAAGGTAACTTAAATTGATGCACTCCAGCTTATTTCCAGCACACCCAGCATTCAGTGACCTTAACGACAGTATTTTCGCAGGGTGATGAGACCATCCATCTCCTCTGGAGATACGAAACGTTCTTCCTCACCCATCACCGGCAAAACATTTTAAAACAAAGCATATTTTTAGAGAAAATACAGGGAGGGAAATGTGCAGGAATATACGAGCCATTCTTGGAATTTCGATGCTGGCCAATACTCTGTCTTTAAAAATATCACCAAATAATTGTAAGCTTGGTCATATATAAGTTATGAGTTCTTAAGGCACATGAGTTCACGTATAGCAAGGTGTAGAACTTTAGGAATTGTGTTCACGAAACAAACGTGGGAGTGAAAAAAATGAGAAATCTATTTGAAATTTTAAACCAGCGCTACTGCTTGCCAAAAAAACCAGTTTTAAGTCTCTGCTAAGATGTAGCCAGGGAAACCCTGTAATGAGAGATGGCTTTTTGTAGTTTTTAACCAGCCGAACCTAAGATAAATGTCGACGATTATACATTGAAAGGATGTCCATCTTGAAGCTTTCCAGTTGACGCTATGTTAAGGAAAAACAAACAAAGACAGTGCATTCATTATCTTCTTCTATTTTTGTATTAGACACAGACACTCTGCACAAGAGCAGAATAGTCTCCACTCAGAAGAATCAGTGTTTGTCTTTTAGCACCTAACACACATCCTGGAAGCTGCTGGCACACAACCCTTGATGAGGTGCTCATAAGGACCCATCATTCACAAAGTTTCAGATGCCTTATGTAACGGCTGGATTCTCTAGCAGCCTGGAAATCATTGACAACATTCATCTGCCTTCTGTGGCACCTGCAGACATGAAAAAAACCGAGGGAAATGAAAAACATTTCCACTACATGAACATGCAGCTGGTGTCATTGCCAGGGACGTCATAACTAATGTATGGACAAAACGCCAAGGGTCCAACCAGGTTGCCTGTATTTTCCAGTTGTATAAACTCAGTCACTTTTTTGAAAAAAGTTCAATTAATTTGGCACAGTTTCATGGGGTGTCACAGAAAACAGGTAAAGCTATTCGGCATAAGAGGATTCAAGTCATAAGTGTAAAAGTTCCATGTTTTATGTCTTCTTGTTGTTGTTGTTGTTTTCATTAAGACTTTTTTCAGGCTCACAACAAAATTGAGGAGGAAGGTACAGAGATTTCCCTGGTACCCTTTGCCCCAACACATGCGGAGCCTCCCCCATTCTCAATACCCCCCATCAGAATGGTCCATTTATTACAACCAGTGACCCTCCGTTGACTTGTCACACTCACCCCAAATCCACAGTTTACATTACAGTCCACTCTTGGTGTTGTGTATGCTATGGGTTTGGAGAAATGTATAATGGCATGTACCCATCACACGACGTCATACAGAGTATTTTCACTGCCTTAAAATCCTCTGTGCTCATTCCTTCCTTCTCTTCACCCAAACCCTGGCAACCACCGATCTTCTTACTGTTTCCATAGTTTTGCCTTTTCCAAGGTGTCATATCGTTGGAATTCTACAGTATGCAGCCTTCTCAGATTGGCTTCTTCCACTTAGTAAGATGCATTTAAGCTTCCTCCATATCTTTTCATGGCTTGATAGCTCATTTCCTTTTAGTGCTGAATAATATTCCATTGTCTGAATGCACCACCTGTTGTTTATCCATTCACCTACTGAAGGGCATCTAGGTTGCTTCTAAGTTTTGGCAATTATGAATAAAGTTACTATAAACATCTACGTGCAGGTTTTTGTGTATACTTAAGTTTTTAACTCCTTTGGGTAAGTACTGAAAATTGCAAATGCTGGAGTATATGGTACGAGTATGTTTAGTTTTGTAAGAAACTGCTAAACTGTCTTCTGAAGTGGCTTACTATTTTGCATTCCCACCAGCAATGTATGAGAGTATTCCCTCTGCTTCTGTTTTCTGAAAGAAATTGTAGAGAATTTGTATCATTTCTTCTTTAAATGTTAGGTAGAACTCACCAGTGAACCCATCTGGACATGATGCTTTCTGTTTTTGGAAGGTTATTAATGGATTAAATTTCTTTAATAGACACAATCTATTCAGATTGTCTATTTCTTTTTGCATAGTTTTGGTAAACTGTATCTTCCACGGAATTGGTCCACTTTATCTTCATCCATCATTGGTTTTATTTTATTTTTGTACCTCTACTGGAAAAGTTGAAGACACCATATATTCATATAACATCCCTTTTCTTAAATAAATGGTAGCATACATGTTTTTCTCCACTTTTTTTCCCACTATATAACATATTCTGGAAATCATTTCACAATAGTATATGGAAATAAACCTCATTCCTTTAGATAGAAGCAATTATTTTAGGAAAATTATTCAATGACATCCTTTTCTGAATAGCATTTGGGGGATGATACTGTGTAATTCCATTATTTGTTACATATTTTTCTGGATCTTTAGTTTTCTTAAGTGAGTCATTATAGTTACATCAAATCCATTAACTCTTAAAGGGTCAGGGTAAATTTCATGGTCCTTAGGAGGCCTCTCATAACCATCAGTGTCACAGGGCAGAATTCATCATCTCAATTTTCTATTTTTACCTATGATATCTAACTGTCTTATCAATAGTCCAAAAATCTGCTCATGTGTTTCTCTCTAATCTTCTCCATGAGATAATAAGGAACATATTTATATAGACTCCCAGTGCATATATCACATTGATTCTCAAAGTAGCTATGAAAACTAATTTGAAAACTGAATTATGATTAGACTAAAAAACAAGCCAAAGTTTTTGGTGAGATTTTTGAAAATAAAGCGTTGCAGTTTGGGTTGCCTGGTAAGTTTAAGAAAATGTAGGGAATATTCAGCAAAAGGATAATTTCTGCGGAGTTTGGGGTTGCTCATACTCTATTTGAGAGGCACGAAGAAGGACAGAGAAAAAGAATGAACCATGAATTCAAAGAGAGGCAAGTTTCTTGTCTCCCTTAAGCTTAGTAAGCTACCTTGTTTTTATAGAACAACACTTCCAGCACACCCTGATCCCAGTTGAAAGGTCCACTAGTCAACAGCTATAAAAGATTTTGCTTTAGCAAGTCCCAAGAGAGAACTGTAGATCCTTTCCCTGAGCGCCTAAAACATTTTTTATCTATACTGCTTAATGGGGCACTAAGTCATAAAATTTCTGGCATCTTCCCTGTTTCATGTGCACATGTCCCCTCTCTTCAATGTGATTGTTCCTTATTTTATAGTTCTATACCTATCAGAGGTCTAAGCACAGTGTTGAAAACATTGTGTGAGCTCTATAAACACTTGCTGAACTACACTGAAATGAATAATATCCTTTGAAGACCCTATCTTCTAAGGAAGAAACAATTCGGTCTTTCTAAAATGCTTTTTGAAAAGCTGGATGAAACATTTTTCTTAGATTTTACCTTCTCCTTCCTAAGAACTTACTAGTCTCCTGACTCCAAATGTATATTTGAAGGTATTTCTCATTTTTTCTCATTAAAATGCCTATATTCTTTTTTTATTGATTTACAATCTTTCAATATAATTTATTGTCAAATTGGCTTACATACAACACCCAGTGCTCATCCCCTCAAGTGCCCTCCTCAATGCCCATCACCCATTTTCCCCTCTCCCCCACCCCCCTTCCACCCTCAGTTTGTTCTCTGTATTTAAAAGTCTCTTGTGGTTTGCCTCCCTCCCTGTCTGTTTGTAACCATTTTTTCCCCTTCCCTTCCCCTAAGGCCTTCTTTTAGGTTTCTCAAGATCCACAGAGGCATGAAAACATATGATATCTGTCCTTCTCTGACTGACTTTCTTCACTCAGCATTAATACCTTCCAGTTCCATCCATGTTGCTGCAAATGTAAAATGCCTATATTCTTAATGTCTAATACTTTCTATTGAATATCATGATTAAGCAGTCTATTTGAAATTCAAAAATTAGATTCCCTTACTGATGATAGGTTGGTTTCATCTAAATTAGGACATACTAAAAAAGTCCCAGCTGTTGTTTAATACTGTCAGAGAAGAAAACATAATAAACATTATTCCAAGGCTATTCTACCTTTATTATTTAGAAGTTCTTTCTTAAATATTACTTTAATTTCTTTTATTACAGTCTAGGATATTTATTCTCTTCTCATAGAAGATGGAGTATATAGACTTCATGTTTCTGAGTAATATCTTTTTGCCCAGCTGGTTATTGAGCCTTTATACATTTTAAATTTTTATACAGAATTTTTAGCTCTTCATTGATGACTATCCAAAAACCAATCTTATAAATAAGAAATAAATAAATCTATAGATCTAGATAGACAGATAGATGTATATATGTGTACAAATATGTGTGTACATATACACACACATAAACACACGTAGTTTGAGCTTAGAGATGTAGAGAATTGGAAGGAATGGGGTCATTCTCACCTTTACAACAGAAAAAAAAACTGGGTAAGCTGTAAATTATTGACCTTTTCAGAGAACTAGGTTCCAGGGTAGAAAACTAACCTAAAATTAGAGAGAGAGGTGGGGGGATTGCAGGGAGACACAGGACCCAAATATTTGCTTATCTGGGGCAGATGCCAACAAATCTCATATAAGTCAATACAATAATTCACCTAGAAATTTTCAACAAATTGCCAAGGGCTAGGTGTGAACTATCACAAAAGTTTGAACCTACTTACGGACTATTCCTCTAGCAACCCCACCAGGCATTTACAGGAAAGATTAGGTAGAATTTTAAGAAAGAATCCCTCCTGGTATGGCTAGAAGGGGAAACAGCAGTCACTGCTGAAACTCTGCCCAGACCTATTTTTCCTATCTCTCCTTTGGAACAGAAAATATAATCTGCAGAAGGAAAAGGAACAAAAACAATCACCTGAGGACACGGGTGGAAACCCACTGCAGCTTGGGCCAAGAAACATGAAGTAAACAAACCTCTGGCCCTGGGGGAGGAGGAGGAATATGCAATAGACGCACTACATCTGGAGAAGAGTGGGAACACTTGTGAAGGTCATAACCCCAGACCCATGTTCATAATGCCCAGCCAAGACTGAGGCTTAATCAGAATATCAGAGAACATACATACCTCTCTCCCACCCTCTCATCACCACATTAACAAATGTAACATTTGGGAAAGAAACATTGAGAAAAACTCTCTGACAAATTAGGGTACATCCTAAACACAGGTGTTATTAAAGGAACATGAAGACTATAATACACTAAGTATAACCGTAGCAACAAAAGTCTTTAATCTCAGCCCAACTATTGATTACATTAGCACGTACTCTTACACTAAATGCTGAATGTAGGAAGGTATGCTTATCTCTAAGCATGAACAATACTGGCCCCAGCATCTTCTATTCTATACAACATATGTAGCTTCCAACAAAAAAATTACAAGGCATGTAAAATGACAGGAAAACCACAATCTGAAAAGACTAAGCAATAATCAAAACCAGACCCAGATATGACACATTGAAACTATCAGACAAATAATTTAATGTAATTATGATAAATATATTAAGTCTCTAATAGAAGATGCAGACAATATACAAGATTAGATAGAACAACTAGAAACTATAAGAAAGAGCTAAAGCAAATTCTAGAAATCAAAAACATAGTTATAGACATGAAAACAAAGTTTTTTGACAGTTTCATCAGTAGATTCAACATGGCATAGGAAAGAATCAATGATTTTTTAGATAAGGTGATATAAACACAAAGAAAAAAATGGGAAAAAAATAGGACAGAGAACCCAACAGCTGTAGGACAATATCAAACTAACAGTCTTACAGTTTAACAATTGGAATCCCAGAAGGAGAAGAAGCAGAACAGGGCTGAGAAATATTTGAAATAGGTAATAGTCAAAACTTTTCAAAACTAGATATAGAAACCAAACCATAGATCCAAAAAGCTCACCAGGGAGGATAAATACTAACACACACACACACACACACACACACACACACACCACCACCACCACCACCACCACCAGCAGCAGGCACATTATATTCAAAGTGATGTAAACCAAAACAGACAAAATCTTGAAGGCAGTCAGAGAAAAAAAAGACACTTGAACAGCAGAAAGGATAAGAATTACAGCAGACTTCTTGTCATAATATACACAAGCAAATAAGCAATGGAGTACTAAAGAGGTACTAAAAGTACTTAAAGAAAAAACCCTGGTAATGAAGAATTCTATACCCAGTGAAAACATCATTTTAAAATGAAGGAGAAACAAAGACTTTTTCAGAGGAACAAAAACTGAGGGAATTCTTTGTTTAATAAGCCTACATAGCAGGCAGTGTTGAAGGGAATTCTTCAGATTATGAAAAGCCAGAAGCTTTGATCTACACAGAGAAATAACGTCAGAAAAGAATGAAGGTAAAATAAAAAGTTCTTTTTTCTCATTTTCATTCTCTAAAAAGTAACTATTTATGTTTAAAGCGAAATCAGTAATTATATGTTGTATATTTATACGTATGTAAAAGTAAAATCTATGATAGTAATGGTACAAGAAACAGGAGGTAGAAATTAGGACAATTCTGTTATAAGATCCTTACTTTCTACGTGAAGTGGTATATTATTTGAAGGGAGACTCAGGTTATTTTAAAATGGATATTTGTAAACCATGGGACAACTGCTAAGTTGATAAAAGAAAGACAGAAAAATAAAAAATGGAAGTATAAATAATATCTGCTACACTATGTTAACTTAGATTAAAAAAAAGAAGTATAAATAATATCAATAGAGGAGTTAAAACTGATTTACTTTCAAAGTTCAATTAAATCCAGAGAAGGCAGAAGAAGGAAAGAAGGAAGGAAGGAAGGAAGGAAGGAAGGAAGGAAGGAAGGAAGGGAGTGTAAGAAATAGAAGACAATTGGCAAAATGGCATATTTTATTCCAATTACAGAAATTATCCTTTAAATATAAATGGTCTAAACATAGCTAAATGACAGAGATTATCAGAGAGAGTAAAAAAGCAAGACTTGACTATATACTGTTTATAAGAAACCCACTTTATTTTTTAAAGTTTATTTATATTGAGAGAGAGAGAGAGCGTGCGCACAAGTAGTGGAGGGGCAGAAAGAAAGAGGGAGAGAGAGAATCCCAAGCAGGCTCCAGACTCAGCACACAGCCCAATGTGGGGCTCGATCTTACTAACACAAGATCATGATCTGAGCCAACATTAAGAATCAGACGCTTAACCAGCTGAGCCACCCAGGTGCCCCAAAACCCACTTTAATTATAAATATGTAGATATATTACAAATATCTGTAAATTTTAAAGAGAAACTAAACATTTTTGGCATGGTATTTGGGAATGAATGTCTCCATTAATGTTTTTGAATGAATTTGTTTCAGATAGTGAGAGATTTATTTTTTTTTAATGTTTATTTATTTTTGAGACAGAGACAGACAGAGCATGAACAGGGGAAGGTCAGAGAGAGAGGGAGGCACAGAATCCGAAGCAGGCTCCAGGCTCTGAGCTGTCAGCACAGAGCCCGATGCAGGGCTCAAACTCATGAACCGTGAGATCATGACCTGAGCCAAAGTTGGACGCTCAACCGACTGAGCCACCCAGAAGCCCAGATTTATTTCTTTTTTAATTAAAATTAAAAGTTATCAAATTTACATAGCATTAAAATTAATCACTTCATAGCTTCCTATCATTTTATTTTTATATAACAGTAGCAAATAATATCACCAAGGTCTTGCCGAATTCCATCATAAAAAAAAACTTTTCTAATCAACTAGCATAATCTCAAAATGTGCAAAGGCATTTATTTTAATAAACTTATTATTATAGATTTTGCTAATGTAGGGAGAATCAAGCCCAAAAAATACTGAATAAAATAACTGTATGGAAAATATTAATCATTTTTGCTACCATAGGTCTTTAAAAAAAAGAGATATACAAAATATTGTAAAGCTAAGATTGTGTATGTTAAAAGACCATGGGGATAAAAATAGAAACTACTATATAGATATCTAAGTATATGTGATATTGTGAAGCCAGGAGAAGAACAACCTTATAACTTACTTTTACTCCCTTAAATGACAACCAAAAAGATGAAGAATGTTTCCTGTATATATGTTGGTAATTAAAATATTCAAGAAACAAATCACTTCATATTCATGCAACTCAACATACAGTAAGAATTTTAATACCCCCAAAATAAATCATGTCAGCATGATGATCTTTTTCCTCTGTTGTCTTATGCCTGAAAATCACTTGAGCTATAAACTCAATTTACTAATTGGCCTAATCTGCATGATACAATTTGTGACTGTTTCAATAATAAAATTTCAGGGAACAAAACAACGGAATATTACTCAGCCATAAAATGAATTACAACTTGCCATTTGCAACAACATGGATGGATCTAGAAGGCATAATGTTAAGTGAAATAAATTAGTCAGAGAAATACAAATACTATATGATTTCATTCATATGTGGAACTTAAGAAACAACAACAAAAAAATATGAACCAAGGAAAAAAAGACAAAAAACCAGACCCTGAAATACAGAGGATAATCTGGTGGTTACCAGAGGAAATGTTGGCTGGGGGATGGCTGAAATAGGTGAAGGAAATTAAGAGTACACTTACCGTGATGAGCACTGAGTAATGTATAGAACTGTTGAATCATACTGTATACCTAAAACTAATGTAACACTGTATATTAATTATACTTGCATTTTTTTGAGAGAGATTGCATGAACACGAGTGGGGGAGGGGCAGAGGGAGAGGGAGGGAGAGCATCTTAAGCAGGCTTCACACTCAGCACGGAGCTGGACATGGGGCTCAAACCCACGACCACAAGATCATGACCTGAGCCAAAATCAAGAGCCGGACACTCAACTGACTGAGCCACCAGGCACCCCCGTAACTGTAGTTTTAAAAAAGAAATAATTTTTTTTTTCAAAATTCCAGGGAACAAACGGGTAACAGAGCCAACAGTATTAAAGAAATGCAATGACTTCAGTTTCCTTTAAAAAAAAAAAATCGGGGGGCGCCTGGGTGGCGCAGTCGGTTAAGCGTCCGACTTCAGCCAGGTCACGATCTCGCGGTCCGTGAGTTCGAGCCCCGCGTCGGGCCCTGGGCTGATGGCTCGGAGCCTGGAGCCTGCTTCCGGTTCTGTGTCTCCCTCTCTCTCTGCCCCTCCCCCGTTCATGCTCTGTCTCTCTGTCTCAAAAATAAATAAACGTTAAAAAAAAAAAAATCACCATAACACAGAATCGTATAATAAAAACCACAAGATTTATGGGGAGAAAAGAAGTTGGGAACCAACAACCAAAAACTTTGTCAGTGACATAAAAAAAAGGATAGACACCTCACGAAAATGGTAGGAAGTTTTACAAATGCTGATGGTTAAGAAATTCATAAATATTGCAATATATGTAGCACCAAACATCAGGCTTACTTGCGGAGGAGATGGTGGAAAGAACTGCAGCTTGGGAGTTTTTGTCAAGTAACATAGTAGGATTATCAGAAATTGGAAGACAATTTTTAACACCAGATGTGGAGAGATGTGACTTACACCACACACAGTGAGGTGAGAAAGCTGGTAGATGTTTAAAGTGTATATGTGCAGTTTTCATAGTCCTTTTGTGGCCTGGTTCGGCTGGGTAGAATTTACCGCATGCACCTAGTGTTTCTTGTGGATGAAATGTGCATAATAACCAAAGGTGAAATTCCAATTAGAATCAAATTTTTCCTTAATATATCAATCATGTTGGCACAACTTCACGTTTTCAAAACAAGTGTTAGAACTAAACTGCTTCTACTTCATTTCTATCTTTTTTTAAAGTTTACTTATATATCTTGAGAGAGAGAGAGAGCGTGTGCAAGTGGGAGAGAGGCAGAGAGGGAGGGAGAGAGGGACAGAGGGAGAGAGAATCCCAAGCAGGCTCTATGCCATCAGTGCGGAGCCTGCTGTGGGGCTTGAATTCAGGAACCGTGAGATCATGACCTGGGCCCAAGTTGAATGCTTAACCGACTGAGCCACCCAGGTGCCCCTACTTTATTTCTATCTTAGTATTTGTTATTTTATTTCTTATTTATTTATTTAATTTTTTTTAATGTTTATTTATTTTTGAGAGAGAGACAGACAGAGTGTGAGCAGGGGAGTGGCAGAGAGAGAGGGAGACAGAATCTGAAGCAGGCTCCAGGCTCCGAGCTGTCAGCACAGAGCCTGATGCGGGGCTCAAACCCACGAACAGCGAGATCGTGACCTGAGCAGAAGTCAGATGTTCAACCCACTGAGCCACCCAGGTGCCCATGTTACTATATGCATCTCTTATCCTCGTTTCTATTATCAAAGACCATGACGTAGTGTCCTCCTTAACACAACCAATGCCTCCAACTGTATCCTTGCTAACAGATAGATAGATCCCTTCGTCTTTTAAGAGCTCTGACTCTCACACGCCATTGTTCCTCTGCAATCTTATATGCAAAGATGCCTCTCTCTTGTCATCTTCTTCCAGTTCAAAAATGGACAATTCTGCTTTTTAAGAGTCCCATTCTCTATCCTGTTGTGACTTCTATCAAACCACCCATTGTTCTTCATCTAAGAAACTCAAAAGGAAAGTGGCTCTTTATCTAGAGCCACCATTTCTCTTCACACCATGAGAGACTCTTTTCACTCCCTGTAATCTTTCTCAGTACCATCAGTAAAACAGCTCTCCTCCAAAACACTCCTCCTTGTTCGCAAATTCATCATCTTCTTTCCGTTTTCACTCTCCCTTTCTCGGAAACATCTGTCGATCACTGTTTTAGTTTTCTAGGGCTGCCGCAGCAAAGTACCACAAACTGGGTGGCTTAAAATACCAGAAATGTCTTAGTGCACCTTATGGAGGCTAGGGTCTGAAATCAAGGCTTTGACAAGGTCATGCTCTCTCCGAGACTCTAAACAGAGTATTTCCTTGCCTCTCTATATTCTGGTAGTGGCCACTGGCCCTTGGCATCCTATGACTTACAGCTGTACCATTCCACTCTTTGCTTCTGTCATCACAGGGTGTTCTCCCTGTGTCTCTCTGCTCCTCTCTTTTTAAGACACCAGTCGTATTGCATCAAAGGTGAGCCCTTCACCTCATGATAATTTATATCTTAAATATATGTGCAAAGACCCCATTTCCAAATAAGGTTACATTCACAGGTACCAAGACTTAGGATTTCAATACCTTTGGCGGGGCAGGGGATGGGGGGAGACACTCGTAACAGTGACCTATTCTTTCCTGAAACCCTTTTGTCCATTTCTTTCCAAATACAATAAAAATATTTCAAAATTTCTGAGTGTTTTCTATGTGCCCTCCTTTGTGCTGAACATCTTATACTGATTTTATGTACCTCATATAATCCTCACAAGTCTCTTAGACAGGTGCGATTATTTTTGCTCATTTTATAGACCATAAAATTTTAAATGACTTCCTACAGATAAGGTGGTCAATAAGCTAGAATTTGAATCTAGGAGATCTGATCCTAGCACCAACCCCTATCATGACACTACCCAGCCACCTGCCCAATAATTCCTTAACCAGCAACCTGGGATAACAAGTGGGGGAGAGGGATAATTAGGACTTCATTGACGATCCTAGAAACCATGTCTTAAATAGAGTGATGGGTGAAAATCCCAAACCACAGGAGAGAATGGGGAGAGAAAGAGGTGAAGCTACAAGGATAAATCAGTATTTTAAAAGGTGTGCAAAGAAGAGGAGAAACGTCAGTAATTTAAGAGCAGATTAAAGGTTATTTTTATAATAGGGAAGATGTAAGCACATTGATAGATTGAAGGCAAAGATTAAGTAGAGTCATTCTGAAGATGCAAGGAAGAATAAGGATGGCTGATGGAATACAATCACGAAAAATGGAAGAGGCTGTGATCAAGACCACAGATGTGTTGGTCTTTGCGAAGAAGAGAATTTCACCAGGTCAAGAGAGAGGCATCAGAAAAGGGACTTTTCTTTCATGTGTCCAGGTTTACTAAATAGCTGACATCTAGCTCGGAGTAGACATTAGCTAACGCCCTTTTAGTTTTCATCCACAAAGGTTTTTGGCTTCTAAGGAATAGGCCACGCCATATTCTTTTGGTAATCCTCCAATTACTATGTAATGTTTGCTATCTGAGGTCAATAGTCTTTTTGTTTTAACATTTAGCCTTTTCTGAGAAAATCTGGTCCTTCTGAAAAGTGGTTATCTGCTTTCTGTAGATTATTCTGTATTGGGGTTTTGGTTTCTGTACTTTATTTAAGCAAAGCAACTGGCCTTTTTGGATAAGAATGATAAGAATTCGTATGTGAAAACTTGGTGCTCCAAACGTAGACATCATTAGAAAATACTTTCAACTATTTGACAGAGGAAAAAGATCAAGTTAAATTGTCTTTAGGGCCTGTCGTCTACAGGAAAGCCAATTATGTCAGCACAGCACTGCTGAAGGTTGCAATTCCTAAACTGCCAAATGGAGTCAATGTGAAATGTTACCAAACTCCAGATTTTAAGTAGAAAGAAAGAAAGAAAGAAAGAAAGAAAGAAAGAAAGAAAGAAAGAAAGAAAGAAAAAGAAAGAAAGAAAGAAAGAAAGAAAGAGGGAGGAAGGCAAGAAGGCAGGAAGGCAGGAAGGCAGGCAGGAAGGAAGGAAGGAAGGAAGGAAGGAAGGAAGGTAGGTAGGAAGGAAGGAAGAAAGGCTCTTTCCATGATTTGGCTATCGTTGAAAGTGCTACTACAAACATTGGGGTACAAGTGTCCCTAAGCATCAGCACTCCTGGATCCCTTGGGTAAATTCCTAGCAGTGCTATTGCTGGGTCATAGGGTAGATCTATTTTTAATTTTTTGAGGAACCTCCACACTGTTTTCCAGAGCAGCTGCACCAGTTTGCATTCCCACCAACAGTGCAAGAGGGTTCCCGTGTCTCCACCTCCTCACCAGCACCTATAGTCTCCTGATTTGTTCATTTTAGTCACTCTGACTGGCGTGAGGTGGTATCTCAGTATCATACAGAGAAAGACGGATACCATATGTTTTCACTCTTATGTGGATCCTGAGAAACTTAACAGAAGACCATGGGGGAGGGGAAGAAAAAAAAAAAAGAGAGGGACGGAACCAAACCATAAGAGACTCTTAAAAACTGAAAATAAACTGAGGGTTGATGGGGGGGTGGGAGGGCAGGGTGGGTGGGTGATGGGCATTGAGGAGGGCACCTGTTGGGATGAGCCCTGGGTGTTGTATGGAAACTAATTTGACAATACATTTCATATTAAAAATAAAAAATAAAAAATAAAAGAAAAAGAAAGAGAAAAAAATTTAAAAAAGGAAGGAAGGAAGGAAGGAAGGAAGGAAGGAAGGAGGAAGGTAGACAGGGAGGGAGGATGAATGGACAAGAGGAGGAGAGAAAAGAATAGAAAATTACAAAGAAGTAAGTCATACCCAGTTGTGCCAAAATCAAAATGACATGCTAGCATCCATTTAGCTAATGCCTAATAATTTGTAGCTCCACATGAATATCTAACCTTTCAACACTGAAAAGGCCCAAGATAAACATCCCTCCTATTACTTACATAGTCACTGCCTTACTCTAGCCGAGCCAACCTAGTCTTGGCTCCCTCTCCTTCTTCCTCCTACTCCAGCCTCCAGACACGTTTCTACGCAGACCCTCCCATGCCGGCAATAGCCACCTACCAACCATCTGCCGAGCTGCCTTCCTGCCCTCATTCATCTGAAAATTTTTCTTAAATCTCACCCCATCAGGAAAACAACCTCAATTTATGGGCAGGAACATAGAGTCTGCCTTAGGAGTATAAAGTCAAGTGTTTCTATAAATCATTTTAATTTTTAACTCTTTAAATATGCACAATAACATTCTGAGGTATTATTGTACCCATTTTACAAAGGAGGAAATTAAAGCTTAGAAATGTTGAGTGGTGTATCCATATTTCCTTAGACAGTAAAGGTCAGAGTTGGAGCTCAAATATAAGTCTTCTAATTCCTGCTGATATAAATTGTTCTCAAAAGGCAAAAATGTATGATGCATTCTATTCAAGGAACATAAGGGATATTCAAATAATTGTGTAAGTGCCCTATGAGCTCATAATAAACATTAATTCTATTCATCTACAAAATTAATTGACTTCATCCAACAGTAAACTAGAAGCAGGAAACCACTTTCTAGGAGCAAAGGGCTCAGCTACCAACCTTACCCAAGCAACACAGAATACTATTAGTGTTTCAACTTGCAAAAATGCAATAAGAAGCTCAGTTAAATCTCTAGGCAGGTTTATAAGTAAATAATAAACATATAAGATACATGGGACGCCTTTATGATGCCTCCAAGGTGCAAATGATCACAAGGGAAAATCAACGAGTGCCTCAAGAGAAAGCAGCAAATATTAAACAAATTTCAGCAAAGTTATTTTTATTAAATTTTCATGCTGTCAGAAGACATCCACAAGTATCTAGTCTATGTCAGTCAACAGGTAAGATTCAAGAATTAGCAACTAAATGAGGTCCAGTCCCTGTGGTCTAGAAATTCCTCTGTCTTCAAACTTCCTGCTATAACAGACTGTGCTCTGATTTTTGTTTTTGGTCATTTTTTGAGGATGGCTCATTTCCTTCAGGCTGGTTCTCTGTGACATTACAGGTGCTCCTACAGGGCTGACTCCATAGTCTATGGAAGGTAGCTACGAAAATTACTACAAAGCTTGACATCACTTTGCAAGCCCTTCTTTGATGCTCGAATCCTCTACTCTATGTAGCGCCTACCATTAAATTCTCCTTCAACACCTATGATTGGGTCAAGGAAACATTATAGCTGCCCCATGTTGCCAAACACAACATGAACCAGTTATACAACAAAAAGATTTTCACTGTTCTGACAATAATGAGATGGTCAAGGGGTGCCTGGTGGCTCAGTTGGTTGAGCATCCAGCTCTTGATTTCGGCTCAGGTCATGATCTCACAGTTCATGAGTTTAAGCCCCACTTTAGGCTCCGTGCTGAAAGTGTAAAAGGTCCTTGGCATTCTCTCTCTCTCGCTCTCTCTCTCTCTCTCTCTCCCCCTCCCTCTAAAAATAAATACATAAACTTAAAAAAATGAGATGGTCAATGTCTTAACACCGCTTGGCTGGTGGCTCTTAAGTTGCATGGATTTAGTCACATGACATTACAGGCTCAAAGTCACGTTTATATTGGGACAGATCCTACTTATCTTCAGCAGGTAATAAAAATCACAGCCACAAATAGATTATTTCATAGAGGAATAGAAATTTCAATGAAGTAGAACAAAATATGATAAAGATTTTTTTTAAAGGGACAGTGCAGGACCTCTGGAATGGTGTATTGAGGCCCTCCGCAAAAGCAATGGCAAAAATTATTGAAATCAAATTTTCAAGAACTCTGGAAATTAATCAAAGACTTTCAACAATCTGAAAAGCATTTGTTCAGTAAAAACTGTGGACCTTGTTAAGAACAGAGGGGTTTATGTATTGTAACTTGATCTACTTCCATTTTTCTCTCTCCCGCTCTACAATATCCTTAAAACCCAGCAAACTTGCAACCATGGTAGCTGTGAAAAACAACACGAAGGCAGTCTACATCCTGCTACAACACAGTCAAACTACTGAAAGCCAAAACAAAGAGAGAATCTTGAAAACCACAAAAGAAAACAACTCATCATGCACAAGGAATCCTCTATCAAATTACTAGCTGACTTCTCAGAAATCATGATGGCCAGAAAGCAGTAAGATGACATACTCAAAGAGCTGAGAGAAACAACAACAACAACAACAACAACTGTAGACAAGGAATTCTAGATGCAAATTAAGACATTCCCAGGTAAAGAAAAACTGAGAGAATGCATCATTAGCAGAACTATCCTACAAGAAATACTAAAAGGAATGTGTCAGGCTGAATTGAAAGGACACCATAAGTAATTCAAATCCATACCATCAAAAAAGTTAATAAAAGATAGCCCACAAAATGGAAGAAAGTATTTATGTCATATATGTGGTAAGAGCTTCATATCCAGACTATATAAAGAACTCTTAAACTCATTAGTAAGAAGACAAATAATCCAATTAAAATGAGCTAAGTATTTGAAAGGACATTTCTCCAATGGAGATATAGAAATGCCTAACAAGCACATGAAAAGATACTCAACATAATTAGTCATTAGGGAGATATATATCAAAACCACAACGAGATACCACTTCACATCCACTAGGATAGCTAGAATCAAAAGACAGACAATTTACAAATTTCTGTTGGAAGGTGGAAAAATAGGAACCCTCATACATTGCTGGTGAGAATGTAAAATTGGTTCAGCCACTCTGGAAAAGCTTATCACTTTCTTAAAATGTTAAACACTGAGTTTCCATATGATATTCTATTCCTAGGTACTCCTAGGAATTCTACTCTAGGTACCTACCCTAGAGAAATTTTCAGTTGATCCTGGAACAATGAGGGGTGAGGGTGCCAACCTCCCACACCGTGGAAAATCTGCATATAACTTTTGACTCTCTCAAAAGCTTAACTGCTAATAGCCTGCTGTTGACCAGAAGCCTTAACTCACACCGTAAATGGTCGATTAATATATAAGTTGTATGTCATACACATTATATACTGTATTCTCACAGTAGCGAAAAGAAAATGTTAAGAAAATCATAAAGAAAAGGAAGTATATTTATAGTATTGTGCTGTAAAAAATCTACATATAAGTGCATCTGCACAGTTGAAACCAGTGTTGTTCAAGAGTCAATTGTACAGCATGTATCCATATAAAAATTTCTACATGGATGTTCACAGAAGATTATTCATAATAATTATCCATATTAATAGCTAAAAGTAGAAACAATCCAAGTGTCTATTAGCCAATGGGTGAAAAAATAAAATGTTATATATTCATATAATAGAGTACTGCATAGATACTGGATAATACTGAATAATATATATAATACTGGATAATAATGGGTAGACACTCAATTCCTAAGGCTAGAGACTAGAGAGTTGCTGTTAATGGGTCTGGACTTTCTTTTGGGGGGAGGTGAAAATATTCTAAAATGAGAATGTGATGATAGCTGCATAACTCTATGAATATACTAAAATCATGAGTTGTATACATTAAATGGATGGATGTTATGGTATGTCAATTACATCTCAATAAAGGTATTTTAACAAAAAGGTAGGAAATGAAGATAACTTGCACAGATCAACAGTCGCATACTGCAACTTGAAAAGAGGTATTAAAATTTTTTAACTAAAAGATTAAGCACTGTGTATGGCAGAAATAAATACCATGATTTGGGGTGTGTAGTACTTATTTAATAACAAGTAAAATTTACCAATTGCTTACTATGTCTTGCCAGGCACTGTGTTATACAAATTAGACACTTTTACAAAGTGTCAGCACTTTGTCAGAATGGGTCAAGAGTAATCCCATCTCGAGGGGACTGGGCGGCTCAGTCCGTTAAGCATCTGACTCTTGATCTCGGCTCAGGTCATGATCTCACAGTTCGTGAGTTCAAGCCCCGTGTCGGGTTTTGCACTGACAATGCAGAGCCTGCTTCTCTCTCTTTCTCTCTCTGCCCCTACCCTGCACAAGCTCTCTCTCTCTCTCTCTCTCTCTCTCTCAAATAAATAAATAATCTTACAAAAAAAGAGTAATCCCATGTCTCAGAATTTGTCATAAGGAAATAAAAAGCTTTGGTTGGATAAAAAAAAGAAACTAAGGTAAAAAATATATTCATTATGACATTATTTATAATAATAAAAACCTTGAAGCCATTTAAATGTCCAACAACAGCAACAACTATAGCATATGGCAAATTTCATATAGTCAATATTTAATAAAGATTATACTTCAGAAGACTGTGTAGTCCCTTGCATAAATAAGGGGCTACAGAATTACTTGCTACCATATTAAGAGTAAACATCTATTGAGTCCTTTAGGTACTGCTCTAAACACTTTTAAAAAGTTTTTTTAATGTTTATTTATTTTTGAGAAAGAGAGAGAGACAGAGCACGAGCGGGGACGGGAAGAGAGAGAGGGAGACACAGAATCAGAAGCAGGATGCAGGCTCCGAGCTGTCAACACAGTGCCTGACGTGGGGCTCAAACACACGAACCATGAGATCATGACCTGACCTGAAGTCGGACGCTTAACCAAATGAGCCACCCAGGTGCCCCCAAACACGTTACGTATATGAATTCATTTTAAGCCTCATGATAACCCCTTGAGGTAAGAGTTATTGAGGCACACAGTAGTTGTCAAGGTCACCGTGTCAGTAAATGGTAAAGTCAACATTTGAATCTTGGCCATTTGCCTCCTCAGACCATGTCTTAGCCATGAGGCCGCACCTCCTTTTTATCATAGCATTATATTCCATGGATATGGATAAGGACTAGAAAAGATACTCAACAATGGAAATACTGCTTGATGATCGCATTAGGAATAAAGTATTCCACTCTAATTTTAAAAATTTTTTGAAGTTCATGTACTTTGTTACCTTTATAGTAAAAAAAAAAATGGTGAAGAAACAAAAAATCTTATATTCTTGTTATTACACCCATTTATCCCTCTACTCCTATTACCTCTTGGGATAAAAGATTTCATGACTACCAAGAAAATGTAATGCAAATACAGAATCAAAACAAGAACGGTCTATTCCACCTTAGAGAATGTATATCATAATATATCTTAGCAAGCAAGTTGTAGCATATCAATTTTACCTTGAATATATCTGCACTGTTACAGTTAAATAGCTGGTATTTCCCAGATCCCAAAATAATAGGACCTGAACATGTCGCCTCCCCATGGACATGAAGGGATACTGTTGCTGTGGTACCAGCATTTTCAAGATCCCCAGTGACAACGGTCACCTTCCAATCTCCTTCTGCAAAGAAAAAAGGAAATGAGAAAAATTGTGGAAGAAAACCATATTAATATTAGGAAATGAGGAGTTCTACCTAATCTACTTAGTTATGAGATGAATGATTTGTGAAATCAAGAAGTATTACAGTAGTTGCTAATCATGGACTCCCTTTTGGAAACTAGCATGTGGAAAAGCCTTAGAAATAATAGAGCATTTTAATCGCAAAGCAAATAAGCAGTGAGCTTTGTAGGACAGCAGACATTTTAGGGGAAAACGTTAAACTGGAAACATTTAGTACCAGGTGCTTGGCTGGAAGATTCAGGAGTTTATCACCATCCAACCTTTGGGTGGTAATTGATGACAGACATATTGACAACCCAGCATTAAGGCAGTATCTGTACTAGGGAATAGCCTTGGCAAGCTGGGCTTGGCGATTCTAGCAGAATTGTGGTGAGGAGGCGGAAAACCTAAAAATAAAGCAAAAGGAGCTAAAGTTTTTTTTCAAGAAAAATTCCAACCCCTAAGGGTGGGAAGGAACCAACAAGGAAGGAGTAAAATATTGTACGTAGGGCCCAGCAGAATTGGGAGGGGGAAGTTGAAGAAAAGACAAATTTGAAGCAGAGGAACACCATGAGTCGTGTAAGCTGAACGGGTCATTGAGCTTTCTGCCAGGGCAATGCGGAAGCCCAGGAAGGCTGAGACAAGCAGAGCACGACAGAAAATATCTTTTTAAAAGGTCTACCAATTGTTCTACGATAGATTTAGTTGGGAAAACAAATCGAGATAGTATTTATTTCATCATCCGGTGCGCTTTAGAAAACGACATCATCAACCCCAAAGCAGTGAAACCCTCCCATGCGAGCTCAATACCACGTAGTCCAGCGAAACAGAGGACAGAGTCCTCCTGTCCCCTAGAACTCTACGTAGGGCACGCATCCCGACTCATCACAACCGATCCTGGATTGTAAGGCCAACTTAAAGGTGTCTTTATTGTTACTTTCAAAGCCTCCATAAGTACATCCCGCCTTGTGAGTATTTATTACATTTGCAAAAGATGGTGAAGACCCACCACCATTCTGAATATCTGAGTTCTCAGGAAGTCCTCCACTCAGAAGTTATCTTCCCTTTTAATACATAACGCCACTCTCCCCGGCCCCTAATCCATCCACAAAGATCACTGGAACGTCTCTAGTCAGTTTGGCAAAACTTGCATCAGGTAGATTTTGCGTAATGTTGCATTTGTTAATAAGGATGGAATTTAATTAGTCCTCATTACCAAAATGCCAAGGGAGAGGCACAAGTCCCAGGGTGCACCCTGCGACTTCCACCCTGTGGCAAGTTTTCTTTGAGGAATTTCAGTTCATTTTCAGTGGGAAAATAGAAAACACGAACATTTCAAACTATGATCTCATTGAGAATCTCATCACGATATTAATTCTTATAGAAGGCTTTCCACCTGTGCTTTGATGCATAATTCAAGAAGTTAAAGTATCTCTTTTCCTGTTTTTAGATCTTCTTTCCTATCTTATCCTTATCTCCTTCCCCTGCCATCTGGGCCCGCCCTGGGCTTTTTGTATCATGCTATCACGGGGAGAGGGACACAGAGGAGTTTGCGTGTCGGCTTGGATATCTTGTTTACTAAAACAGAGACAAATAACAATGAGCCATTGATTTATATAATACTCCTGTATTCTTCCCTTTTGAAATTACCAGGTCACCACGACATGAGCTTTAAAAGTGGAGTAAGCAATGAAACGTCTTCTGCGGTGATATTTTTAAACTGTCATTATTCTGGGCAGGATTTTCTTTACCACCACTGGAAAAAATTTTAACTACTTTCCAGTATTTTCTAGAGTATACTTTTTTAAAATCTGATCATTTAATTTCTCTAAGAATGTCTCACTACTAAAATACAAAATAGTTAGAAACATTTGTAGAAAATCACAGAGAGAAACAATCTGAGTCTATATTTAAACTAAAAACTCCACTGTCCTGTGAAAGTTTATTTCTGTCAGAGCTAAAAATATGTTTATAGTTTTTATCTCTTATCACGCGTCACAATTACAAGGTTTTTGTTCTCTAATTTTCTATTGTGAAACTCTTTTTACCAAAAAATCAAAAGAACATGAGTTCAGATATTCTAAGTGTCTCTTTTATTTCTCTCCTTAGAGCCGCTGTGTGTCCAACCCCAAGGAGTCATACCCCAAAATATTGTAATCTGTTAACCCCTTCAGAAAATCACTTCTATTAACCCAAAGCTCCCAAAGGAAGCAAGAAAGTTCCACATAACTGAAATCTAAATATTTATCTTGTATTTACCAATGTTTTGAAAGGTTTTAAAAAGATTGTTGACTGTGCACTAAGCCATCGCTGAGCATCTGTCTCAGGCTGCCCCATTTTACTCTCTTTTCAGTGGCTCTCAACGCTTAAATTTGGAAAAGATACTATAATAGTCACCTCCACTTGAAGAAATCCTACTACAGAAAAAAAGAAAATTTTTCTTGGACACTGCATCCTAGGAGAATTATTTTTCTCTTGTGTTAGAAATGTTTAAAAGCAGTCTAGATATACTCTATGATCTCTAAATAACCCAACAATGAATTTAAATTTCTTGTCAATAATAAAGTAAGTGTAAACAGGAGCTTCCATATTAACAATGAAAAGTATATGTTCTGTCATTTGCTATTCTTACATAGTTAAATGCAATCAGTATAGATAAAACTGAACCAGAAAATCCTGAACTTCAGGATCTGATGGTACGCCAACAACTGGAATTCACTAGTTATCCAGCTGACTTACAAGTATGAAGTGTCCATATTATGTTCAAGCATTGTGACAGATATTCAGAAGGCTCTCTAAGGGTCATGTGAGTCAAAGTACTAAACCAGACTTGACAGTTGGTAGATCTTAACTAATACCAAATTTAGTGATTATTCATTGGCAAGCCATAGGCTAAGCATTCTTCCTTTGAAGAGATCCCAGACCAGGGGTTGGCAAATTATTGCCCACTGGCCAAATCAGCCTACAACCTGTTTTTGTAATTAGTTTCACTGGAACACAGCCATGCCCATTTGTTTATGTATTTTCCATGGGTGCTCTGGTGCTATAACAGCAGAGCTGGGTAGCTGCAACAGAGACCACATGGTCTGCAAAGCCTAAGATGCCTATTATCTGGCCCCTTATCATAAAAGTTTGCCAACTCCTGCCCTGCACGATCGATATAACTCAAAAATGTCCTCTCCAGCCTGCGTTAGGACATGTGCTGGTTCAGACTAAACATGCGAAATTTAAACAATGCAAGCACAGCTATCAAACTCCATCTATTTCCCAGTTTACATCCCAGGCTCCAGTCATGCCTCCACCACTCCATAAATACCAGGTTTATTTACAATAGGCAATCTACACAGAATATGCCTGATCTCACTGCATTATTTAAAGCCTTACCGATATCGCCCAACCCACTTGCTGTTTTGCAAAATGCCCATTTTACCTCTCTACTAAGAGGTGGAGTCCATTTTCCCTGCTTGAGTTCGGGCTGCCCTTGACCATTATAACTCAGCAAAGTGACATTCTGGGCCTTCTGAGTCTAGACTGATCTGGGTCTGTTAGGACACTCTCTTAGGACAGTCCCTCCTACATCCTAGGAGTTGTGTTGTGAAAACCTAAGGCACCTGGGAACGTGCCTTACGGAGGAAGGTAACTCCGGCTGAGCTCCCAGTGTCATCGACCGGTGGAACGGGTGACCCATCTTGGAAGTCTGGCTAGCCATAGCTTCAGATGTCTGTGCAAATGAAGTACTATTGGACTAAAGTCACCAAAGTTTCTGAGCTAAAATCACCTGGCTGAGCCACATCGACCCACTGAAAGGTAAAAGACGGTAATCAATTACTGTTTTGAGCCACTAAGCTTCAGGGTGGTTTCGTATGAAGCAGTGGAAAATTGGAAGAGCGGCTGCAAGCGTTTCCCAGTTAAGAGCTCTCTGTTATCTTTTCTCTTATAAATACCATTAGTGTTTCTACCAGGAGGTCTTATTCTTAGCATGTATGCAGGGGGGTTTGACTGAGGCACCTCCTTCATTTCCTAGGAAAAGGGGAAAAAAATAGATTGCAAGTCTACTGTTAACTGTTCCCTTTCCAAAGTTTTCTCATTAATTGGAGGTTTATTTTCAGGAAGGCACGAGCGAGTTATTTTGGGGAGCAAAATCCCTGCAGCTAGTGAAGTGCAATAGCCCTTCTTGAGATCTTAACAATTTATATTTACCTTATTCTGTGTATTCTGTTACAGAGGTTACACGCGTTTGCCTTTGTAGCTCGGAAAATTGACCCTGTTGTTGAATATAGAAACATCTGTGTCTAGACACATTTCAGTTACTTGGCAACTACCCTACCGAATACTCAAAGAAATGTAAGGAGACTGCATGTGAATTAAGCTCTGACCATGCAATTGTTAGCTCGGCATATTGAGGAAAAAACTCCTCTTAGCTGCCAACCTAAGTCATCCTAATGCACAGTAAAAACCACGGGCCAGGCATGCTTTGTCTGATGAAGCACTGGACAGCAAGCATATTCCTGTGACGCTTGCCTTGAGAGAGCAGGACACAAAAAGATGCAGTGAGCGTGACAGAGCCTTATTCCCCTCTGCAGATCGCAGCCTCCCACTGCTCTGATTACAATCACAGGTAGACTGAGACAGCCTACGAAGAACAATAGCACGATGCATCATGAAGCATGTGCTCGGCTCGTGCTTGGTGGAGAGGCTGAGCCTGTGGCAAGGAAGGAGGGAGGAGAACTGCAGAGGACTCGGGAACAAAAGCCCTAAAGGGAACCAGATCCCCCCTCTCACACAGCCCCGCGAGGCTCTCCCAGACTCTAGGTGACGAATCTAAGAATTCTACTCTACTCGCAGTCCCTTTTCTCCTCGAGAGAGGTCACGGCAAACGAAACTTTTTCCATCCTTACATCCATGGCAGTATTTTAACATTGCTTATGGACTGGCATGCTTGTCAAATGCTTAATTCTACTCTGTTCATACTGTTGCTACCCCCTGCCCACCGCAGCCTCTGGCCTCTCTGAAATCTCTCTCCCACAGCCACTTTCCCTTACACCATCCCTCAGCTATCTCGAAGGGCTCTGTCTTACCTCCAGGCCTTCACCTGCAAGTCACTTCCTGCAAGAAGCATTCCCAAACACCCCTCCCAGTCACTAGAACGAACCCTTCTCTCCGTATCTCTATCAGACCCTATGCAAACTTCAACTCTGAGATCTATAAGTAAGCGCCATCTCTCTGGCCCTCCTACCCCTATGCACCCACCCAGATTGTAAGCCCCTCGAAGGACAAGTTTGGGTCTTACATGTCTCTGTAAACCCAGCGCCTAGTACAACCCTTGGCCCAGAGCAGGCTCTCAAACAAAACGAAAGAGTGAACAATTCAGAAAATATTTGGGCATCCGTTAAGAAATAGTTTGAAAGGCAAAGACTGCATGTGTGAGAAAGGATATGCAAGGTATTAAGAATGCTTTAGCACAATATATAACTATTTCTCAACAAAGAATAAGTTCTTCTGATTAGGACTTCTGTCATTAGGGTATTTTTTTTGTACAAAGGACAAGGACATTGCTATTTGCCTCATAATTGGTCTTGTTATTAGCACAAAGATAATAGAAACTATATTGACCTTATATCACCCAAATTTTGAAGGGCATGTAAATATATTTCAATGAGATTTGGCAAGGATATTATAAATAAGACAAATTATTACTTTATCCTAATTTTCGATAATTTTATCTCCAAACAATTCTATGTCTATAAACTCACAAATCCTTCAAAATACAACCTCATAAGAGGATCATGAGATTTTTTTTGAATTTTTTAGTACTTGACAAATATTTTTATTCTTCCAAGAGACAAATATCATTAATCCTATTATACATACAAAGCAATAGAGAAATTATGTGCTCACTAGCACAGGAATTAGGATAAATTCGATACAGAATTAGAAACAGTTATGCTTCCTAGAATAAAATGATTTCAAACAATACTCCATTTTCTTCACTTTAAGTCTGGGAAAAAAGCATAAAACACTATCAGAAATGAATCTGTGATATATTCCACATTGATATTGGTGTAGGGTACATGGTTTGTCATTTCTGTGGTTTTGTTCGTTATTTATTGCTGCGTGATGGGGTAAAGGACACCCCAATTTACAGGGCTGAATACAGAAGACTCGGTGATTAGAGACAGTTGGTGGCCGTGGGGGATACTGGATGCTCCAGCCCAAATGCTCCGGAGTCGGACTGCCACTGGATGCTCACGACCTTTGATCCCTCTTACCACAAGGGAAAATGCAGGTTAAACATTACCATGTACTGGGGTTGTGAGGGATACAGGCTCTGGTTACATGTTTTATAGATATTATTTTATCTAATCCTTACAGCAACCCTAATGGTTTCTGCTATGGCCTCTATTTTATAAGAAACAACTGAGGCACAGAGAAATCCAGGGATCTCCTCAAGCCAGGCAGTGAGTAAGCAGTGCGGTCAAAATTCAGAACCTACACCTGTAACCACGGTGCTCAGTAGCCTCCCTGCGGGTTGGAACTTGTCACGTATCACCGTTAAGTTAGGATGACCGCTGTTCACTGCAGCGTGCTGTGAATCCTCTGCCTCTCTCTGTCTGGTATGTCCAATTCCACATCAACTCTTGATTCTTGACGGGCGGAATAGCATGATGGCTAAGTGTCAGTCTCCTCCAGGGTGCCTCAGGGTCCCTGTGGCCACCCTCAACCTGGATTCCAGATTCTCCTCAGTGGGTATTCCTGCCTTGTCCTTATCCCCAATTCCCTTCAAATTCCCCCACTGACCATCCACCTTACCCCGGCTAGACACCTTAGCTTGCCCCTCTTTGGATATCTGCTAACAGCGCTCAACTACTTCATGCTCTGGCTTCCAAGCAACCTATTAGGTCTAAACCTACCTTCAGAACCACATCACTGGCGTCATTAGGATCGCGACTCACGGTCCTCAGTGGCAGAACGCATGTCTTGACTCACATCTGCACTCTACGTGAGCCACCCTCCATCAGTTCTACAGCTGTAGTTATCTACTGCTGTGGAACAAACCATCGAAAACTGAATGGCTTGAAACAACAATTATTTCTTTGGCCAATGAATCTGCAATCTGGGCCAGACTTGGCAGGGTAAGTTCATCTGTGCTCCACATGGCACTGACAGGGGTGGCTCAACAGCAGACAGAAGGATCTGTGTTCAAGATTGCTCTTTCACGTGACCGGCAAGTTGGTGCTGGCCGGGAGCTCAGCCAGGCAGGGCTCAGGGTAACAGCCTTTGTGCCTCTCCATGTAGACCTGTCCATGTGTTCTGGGCTTCTTTACAGCATGATGGCTGGGCTACAAGAACAAACACCCCCCAAGAGAGAGCCGGGCGGAAGCACTAACACATCTTTTGACCTACTTACTAGTAAAAAACAGAAATGTCACAAATGTCACATAGCATAACTTGCATTCCATGCTATTAGTTGAGGCAGTCTCAAAGGTCTAACTGGGTTGACTGCACCTTTTTGTGGGGAATCGGCAAGGTTCTGGGAGAGTCCATGGGGCAGGAAATGTAGCTACAGCATTTTAGCAAATAGAGTCTTTCACATCTACCTCTCAGACTTGCCCATCCCAATGCTCCTCAGCCCCCTTTTCCAACAAAACCACTATTCTCTAGGTCAGTGTTCTCAACTGGGGGTAATTCCTCCCCCCAGGAAATATTTGCTGAAGCCTGGAGACATTTTTCATGGTCACAACAGGGGGCCGAAGGTTATTAGCATCCGGTGGGCAGAGGTTCAGGGATGCTGCTAAACATCCTTGACAGTTTCCCCACAATGAAGAATTATCCAGCCCAAAATGTCAATAGTTACAAGGTTTAAAAACCTTGCCTCAGAATAAGAGCAATTTGATTATTCCTATTTTACCCCAAACTGCACTATGCTTTTTGTGAATGATCTCCAACTATAAATTGGTTGAGAGTAGGCTCTCTGTGGTAATGTTTCTGTATAACTGTTGGATATTCTGAAGAGGCTGAGATCATATTATTGTTTTAGTGTCAAATCCATTATATACAATTACTGTGTTGATTTATGGGTATTTTGTCTCAGGAAAAGATACGAACCTACCTTCTAGAATCAATGCAGCATGAATGACTATTCAAACACTGGCCATTTCCTGTCAGGACAAAACGAGGCCAAAGCCAAGCAGGGGGCATGGGAAACACTGCATCGTTTCCTTCACTGCTCACTTAACTCTTCCTGGCAGACCCACGTCGAAGGTTCTGGGCACCAAACAGTAAGTCACAGCAAATATCTAGCCTCGGCTGAGAATTCCTGCGACTTCACCTTCTTCCTTTTGGTTCCAAACTTGTCCCCACATTGACTTCTCTTTTCCCATTTAGCCCTGCTGGAATTTGTTAACCAGGTTTCAGGCTACCTATATTGGGACTGATGAGGCAATCCCAGAAATGGTTTCCCTGGCATCTCAGCTGCAAACATCATGGGCACTTATCTAAAACACTGACCCCTCAGGCCCACCCAGGTTCTCAGGTGCCCACAGCGTATCTTTCTATCCAGAAAATGAGACTGACCAAACAGGTAGAAGGTTCTGACAGAGGAGCTCAGGTGGTTACTTCTTTATCCACACAACTACCAAAAACTGTGCCATAAGTGATCAGAGCAGGGAGCAATTCAAAGCCATCTACACTTGACTTGGAATGTGTGATGATGTCATAAAATAGTTTATATTCTTAATTATGGTTAGGTGAATCCAATAATTAAATTTCAGTTTCTTTCCTAGAGCAGACACTCTTTGGGTAGAGAGACATGAAAGCATGTATAGAAAATAGAATTGAGAGGAGAGAGAACATATTGGAATAATCTTTACCCCAGATAATCTGTCAAGCTGTTAATACTCATGCTGCAAAAAGTTGGCACTGCCTGTAAATAAATGAGTGCTCCCAGAGTCTTATACTCCCTCAAGTCAGAAACCCTTGAGAGCTTGTAGGTAGCTCAGCCATTTAAGGTGAAGCAGTTTCGTGTGTATAATGCTTAAGAGCTGAATGCCAATACCAGTTCTTTTCATTTACTGTTTGACTTAAGACAAGCTTCTGATACTTCTGAGCCAGTGTCTTGGGATGGTATTTGTAAAGCTCTGTCACTGTAATACCACTAAATTCTGGATAAATTGAAAAAAAAAAAAAAACTTTTTAGTACACGACTTCATTCCCAAGAAAGTAAGAAAAATTCCCCACTGTCAAATAAAAGAAGAAGAAGAAGAAGAAGAAGAAGAAGAAGAAGAAGAAGAAGAATAGTAGTAGTAAAGAGGCCATCAGCAGAAATTTAGTGGCAAGTCACCAGCAACTGCTAGGTCTGGAGTTGCGCTTAGGGTAAATGTCAACACCCAGGCCTGGGGCGGGGGGCTGGAGCTACACAAGGCTGGGAGCTGGACCTGAGCCTTCTGAGGCAAGCCAATAGAGTCTACGCCCTTAGTGAAAGGTTGGGCTCCAAGTAATCACAAGCAAAGGAAGCCCAGCAGAAGCCTGATCTGTCTCTACAAAGGTTCTAGGTGAAGAAAGATTAATAAAGATAAAACAATAATAACAATAACACCCCCAAGAATTGAAAACATCCTTTCACGTGTGTCTGGAATAAGGTTAAAAGCTAAAGGTCTAAAAATATAGCCTAATCAACTAGAAACACAACACAACAAAATAAATCCAAAGACACAGATGATATCTACGCATACGTAAACACACACATTCTGAATGACTAGGGACAGTTAGAAGTTCCTTTACAAAGAACAGTACGGACTCTGGAATCAAACTATTTGGATTCAAGCTCTAAATTTGCGATTTGCCACCTGTGTCACCTTATGTGAGTTAAAAAAAAAAACCCAAAAACTTGTGTATCCTTTACTTTCATCATCTGTAAATGGAACAATGATACTGTCTACCTCCTGGGTTATTGTGAGGATTAAATAAATAGATCTAAAACACGGAGACCCGACATAGTAAAAACCTATATAAGTTCACTATTAATGTTGCCATCTGCTTCTATTCCACATTGTAGTACAGACGTAGATAGCATCTTAGGACAAGAAAAGGTATCGTCATTCACATATAATGTGGCTGCCTTCACAGATCATTCAAAAAGTGTGTGAAAATTTATTCGAGTTATGATTAATATATTTATTATTTATTAATATATGTATATATTATCAAATTATTTATTATATTATAAATTAATATACATTTATTAGAATTACTAAGAGGGCTTACCATAATGGCTAACTATAAGCATTACATAAGAGGCATTGATAACAGATGAAAAATTCAATCCTGCAATGTACAAAACATATTATTCATGAGCAAGTTCAGTCTAACTCAGAAATGCAGCTTTACTGTGATAAATTATTTTACCTATATGAATTATAAATATTTATGTTTATAAGGCATCACGTTTGGGAAACATGTCTTAGATAATTGTGGGAATTTATTAAATATGGCCTGGAGTTAATGATGGTACATAATTGTATTTACTGTGAACCACCTTCAACTGAAATGAAATTAACTCAGTTGATTCCTTCTTGTCCTTTCTACCACTAAACCGAACTAGGATCTTGGGCTATTTTTTTCCCACTGCAGCTACACGGAAGGGCATGAATTACACAAACACGCTTCATGGACTTTCCAAGCCTAAGCCTCATGTTTGCTCTTCACCACAATGTAATGCTGCCTCATCAGATTAGACTACGTAACTTCCCAAGGTTCTTTCCACACCATAAACCAGCTGATTCATACAACCATAAAACTACTGATGTATTTCTAGAATCATATCCCAAGAAATATTAAAGATCGCATTCTTCAGAATTCAAAAATGAAAGAAAATAAAAGACCATTCACAGACAAATGATGATAGTGTCCCAAGAACTAAGGTCTGTGATTAATCTGCATTTGTACTATAAAAAATACATTTTAATTCGACCACAAAAATAAGCTAAAACCACAGAAATAAAGAAAACATTTTGTATAGTTTATTTAATCAAAATTAATTTTTAGCAAAGTTTTAAAAGTCTACCAACCTCCTTGGTAAACATGTCTGCTACTTAAGCAACCTCATTCTATTTGGTATCACTGATGTTGATTACATGGATACTATTATTAACAAAGGACTTTCAACATTTTCAACCTTATTTAAAACCTTCAGTTCAAAACTATTAGCCTATGTTATTCATATATAATGAAGTCACCACCAAGTCCTGAGATTAATGGATAATTTTTCTACTGAGAGTGCGATTTCAAGTTTTATCACTTCCAGACTTACCATAAAACACAGAACTTCTGAGGTCCCTTAAAGTTACTAACAGATTCTAGAACAGTAGTAAAATTACACCCATATTAACAGTCTGACACCTACACAGCTTACCCTCTCTACATAATTAGAAAACAAAAAGTAAAATATTAACCAAAATACAATTCCTAATACAATGAATGCAAACGCCATTTATGGACATAGTGTTTGCATCTTAGTGGCCATCCTACAAGACTTTACGACTATAATAATGTTATTAGCATTACCCCTTGCCTCATTTCAAATTGCCACACAGAACAAACAGTTTTGGAAACATGAAGGTTTGTTCACGGAGTATGCATATTAGTAATTTGTATTTATCCATATCATTCAGATCAGCTTTAAAATGTCAATATATTAATAACACAACTGCAGGTTGATTTGAAGAAGATCTAATAGAAAAAGCTAATCTCAGAAGACTTAAAAAGAAAACTGAGAACCAATATGCAAAATTAGTTTAAAAAAAGGAAAATTAATAGAAATTAATCATTTGGAAAATGATTATTTCATCCATATATTTAAACTTTTGAAGGGAAAAAGCATTTGGGGCTAAAGTTGCTTATCTTAGTTTCTTTATAAAGCAAACCATAATATAATGCCTGTTCCTATATTCATTTTAAATATTTTTGGATCAATAGTTTAAACTCAATAAGAACATACTAAAAATCGTACAAGGCAGGTAATCTTGAAACAGAAATAGATCATTTCAGATGATTAGAAGATGAAAAGTGGCAACAACATTTACCATTTGCTTCCTCTTGTATTTTAGGTTGATGATTTATTTGCATTTCTGCAAAAATAAAAGTGAAGTACAGTTAATAATAGATTTGTCCGATGATATTAAAAGTGGGAGAAAATGAAGGGTGAGTTAACTCTTTAATGGTAGCCAAATCCTTAGGTTGATTTGTAACTTACATAGGGCATATAATGTTGCCAAGACACATCTTTACATGTGCTTTTATTTTCACTGTGAGAAATAACTATACATCTGATACAAAGGTAAACTATCAAAAGGGACATTCTGGGGACAACTGAGGAACGTTCCATAATATCCAGTTGTATCAAGATCATCTTGTAATATTCCATTATATGTATGTATGTATGTATGTATGTATGTATATATATATATGTGTGTATATGTATATATACATATATATCACATCTTCTTTATCCATCAGTCCATCAGTTGATGGACACTTGGGCTATTTTCATAAAGACAGAGAGAGGCAAACCAAGAAACAGACTCTTAACTAGAGAGAACAAAGTGATGCTTGCCAAAGGGGTGGTGGGGAGGGAGTGAGTTAAATGGGTGATGGCGATTAAGGAGGGTACGTGGGATGAGCATTGAGTGTTGTGTATGTAAGTGATGAATCACTGAATTCTACTCCTGAAACCAATATTACACTGTATATTAACTGACTGGAATTTAAATAAAAACTTTTCAAATAATCATCTTGTATTTTCTTCTCCTGAAGATTTCATTAATCCTCACCTTGAAGACAGAGTTCAATTTCTGAATGAATTACACCCTGAGACATAAAGGGAAGCCATCTAAGGAAAAGAAAGAAGGAAACAAGAAAGAAAATTAATTTTTTTCTCAATTTTTCCAATAAGCTCAATTCTATACTAATTTTGAACATGAAAAGGTAACTATTTAAAAAAACAGCTTGTTATAAAGTCAAACAATCCAATCTACCGTGTACTCCTGATTGTGGTAAGAACGATATCATAACGGTGGCTTGAAGAATAGAACACATAAATTGCTAAACCTGCTAACCACCTACCTCTCCGGGTTTATCAGTGCTCAGTCACAACACTCATAAACGCACCTGGGGCTCCAGCAGAGAACTGCCCCACCAAGCTGTAATGAAGGCAAGGGCTAGTCTCAGACTAAACCTGATACCTGGGCTAGGCTAGAAAGTGTGGCCCACCCATTGGCCCAGAAAAAGAAGTTCCCTCATTTTCATACATCTTCTGTGGAGGTCTCTATCTTGCTTTCACATGACTTCCTCTAGTATCTTTTCCTCAGTGTCTTAAAGAGTAACGGTATTACCTTAAAACTTGATGAAAATATTACCACTTTGGAAAATGTGCTTATGCTAAATAATAGCTCATCCTGACAACTTCCCTCTAAATCAGCCAAACTTCTGTGTTAGAAGCTCCATGTCGTCGAAAAAGCCAAGGCTAAACTCAGAAAACCAACGTTATCATTTTCTGGCTTTGTGACATTACCCTCTTAAAGCTTCATTTCCTTGACTAAATTATCTGTCTCACAGAGCTGCTGTGAAGCTGAAGTGAACAGTCACGTAAACATACTTTATGCACTATTAAGTGGTACATAAATGTTACTATTACATCATAATAAGCACAGTTATTGTTATCTCACATTCAAACATACTTCCATTCCTTCCATCCGTCTACGTCTATTCAGTAAGTGTTTAGAAAGTGCCTTCTGTGCACCAGGTCCTTTGCTAAGTGCTGGGGACACGGGAAGAACAATAGAGACAGGGAGCCTGAGCTGAAGGAGTCTCAGTGTGAAATGTGGAAACAGACATGTAAAGGTATCGATGTACAAAGAGCTGTAGGTGGATGTATAGAAATACTTGCAGATATTGTAGGAAGAGAAAAGGAGGCTGACCAAGCCTGAATGGCAAGAATGGGGAAGTACAAAGGAATGAAGAACAAACAAATGTCAACAAAGAGGTGATACTTGATCCGAAGGGCGGGGGTGGGGGGTAAGGAGAGGTCTGACAGGCAAACCAGAGATTGGGAAGGGCATCACAGGGAGAGAAAACAGCATCGGCAAAGGTACACAGACAAGGTTCTACATGGCTGAAGCATAGGAGGCTGCTGGGAAGGACACGGGGGCAAAGGGGAGTGGACCCCATGTGAGGGTCACTGAAGGGGAGGTCACTGGAGCTGCGAGTGTCGAGTGTCGAGTGATGCAGAGGTGGGGCTGCGGGACTCACTCCACCACTCTGGTCTTGAAATCACCAGATGATGCTAACGGGCGGGGTAAAAAGGTGGACCGTGTTCTCCTCAGCTCTCAGGACAGCTCATCTCTCTGTTTTTCCAAAGCTTTGAGAGCTCCTATTTCCTTCTGACCACTTTCACTCACAGTGTTCTTTCTTTCCCTTTTCTGAAATCTAATAACACGTATAACTTACTTTATGCGTTTATTTAGCCCCTGATTATGCAATTTTGCTTTCTTTTGGTTTATGTATCCTGTCTTTGCAGCAAGATGGTCGTCTCCACAGTTTCCCTGATAAGCCAGAACAAAGGAGGTCAACTTTATGTTGAAGAACATAGTCTTTGGATTTCACACACGGTCAGACTGCCTGGCTCCACACTGCTTAGCCACTGATTAGCAATCTTCGTCTCTGTGAGCCTCGATTTCCTCATTTGTAAACTGTAGATAATAATGGTGCCTACACAATAGGGATACAAGATTAGATACATAAATTTATCACGGTATCTGATGTGTGACAAATGGCCACCAAATATCTGTCACTACTGTATCTTCTCACTGCCAAACCCAGTACTTTGTACTTAGTTGGGGTTACGGTTCCATTTGGGGTGACTGCCATGCCCCTGCTTTGCAAATATGTCATAAAGAAGTAGACCGTGAACACTAACCTTTACACCAGAAGTCCTGCCTCTCATCGTAGCTGACTGGGGCAGATAGGGACACCTGATCCATGCTTACTCAATCGGTCTTCATATTTTCACACAAGAGACACAGAAACTGTCATCAGAAGGTACTGACGATGGAGGCTTCACAGCATCTGTATGTTAAGGCCAGGTGGTATTTTGGAGCCCAAGCCAAAGATACGGCGGAGAAAAGCCTGCGCACAGAGAGAAGAAGCTGGTGTAGAGAGGCAGAACAAAGATGTTCAGTGAAGAGACGCTGTGGAAATGCAAACAGAGGGACTGGCTCTCTGATGACTTTCTAATTTACAATGTCTAGCTTTACTTCTTTATTGATGGCTTCCACGAGAGTCACCTTCCAAGTTGCCCTTTCTAAAATTAACTTCAGTGAACTCCTCATCCTTGCAGCAAACCAGGCTTTATCGACTGACCAACTGAAATTTTCAAAGTCATACTCTCATCTTGTCTTTTGTTTCGTCCGTGCATGGAAGCATGGAAGGTCCCTAGTATGGCTTCTCTTTTTTTTTAGAAGATACGCGGCTAAAGCAAGGTTGTGGCCCTGAAAGCTACTGAGACTTTTGAGTACTGGAAATCTACTAATCTGTGTATATGCTAATTCCCTCTGGTTTGTTCCAGGTATGGATTTCTTAACTTGAAATCACCAAGACTATGAACTCTTAATTCCCATCAGTCACCATAATTTCTATGATGCTAACGGTTCTATAGCGTCATTAGATACTGACTCATGAACTCTGTCTAATTAACAGAACAAGATAAATCTTGGTTGCTGTGGATGATGCTTATTTGCAGCACAGGCATATTTTCTTCTGAAAAAATGGCTCTACATAGCTGCCTAGGTCTGTGTCCACACCCATCCCTTAATTTCTATCCCAGAATGGGCTACAAAAGAAACTGAGAGGATTAACCAAGACTAGTTGTTGAGGACTGTGAACCATGTTTTTGCATTAGGATGTGAAAATTCCCCCCAATCCAGTGAACAGAGGAAAATATTGGAGCAGTATGGCTTGAGGAGCATGATGATATTAAAGGAATGGAACAAAAGGTAAGCAGGAGGAGCCTGCTTGCCCAAGAACAAACACCACACACGTTTTGCAGCCACCAGCAGAAGCATGCTTAAATACCCCCAGACCACCAGGGGCTTCCCTTTCGCTGGCTAGCTAGAAAATACAAACACAGAAACAAAAGAAATTTCTCTAGCCTTTTAAGGTTAAAGTGGACAACCATGGAATATGTATGAGTGATGTCGCCCTTAAATATGTGGGCTGTTTTTGGGGGGAAGGGGCATAAAAAGGTGACATAGAGGAGATTTTGTCTGAGATCTATTTTAGATATGGCCACCATTCACTCACATCGAAAACGGCAGAAGAAATACTAAATGCTTGTAAGAAGGTTCTACGTCTCCACCCCCATCCCGAAAAATGAGCAAGACTCATCCCTGCGCCTCATTCTGTCAGTTTCCCACCATCACCACTTGTCACTTCCATACTGAAGAATGGCTCGAACTGACAAAAAGAGCCCGGAAATCTGCAGCAGCACAAATACATGCTCAGAATAGCAAGAAATGATTAATAGTGGCCTCTTTCAGGGGAAAAAAAATCAGTAAAGTTAAGTGATTGCTCACTGTCTCGTGATAATTTTTATTATTGTCTCCCTATAAAAATATAGTATTTTACATTTCTGTAGTTTGTCAAAATTTCAGTGTCCTTTCTTATCGATCATTTCCCCTATTTCCCAGAAAGGGAAAATAAAACTCTTAGTACATAAGCTGAATTCTTTTCAAAACAAACAAATACATAAACAATTTTTACTGAAACACCTGAGGATGTTACGGAGGAAACTGATGTAAAGAGGAGGAGACCTCTAAAGTTCCTTCCACTGGTTTTTATTAGTCCTCCCTCCCTTCTTGCCACTCCTTTTTCCCTCCCTCCTTCTCTCTTCTCTCAGTTCCTTCCTTCCTTCCTTCCTTCCTTCCTTCCTTCCTTCCTTCCTTCCTTCCAGTATTGGCCAAGTCTGTGCTTGGTGCAAGAAACCATGTTGGACAATAAAAACAAATGTATGAGAAGCTTAAGAAGCTTATCATCAAGTACCTGAGACAAACACATTTGTAAACAATGACAGTAAATGACACTGTGTGGTAAGTATTGCACAAAGGTCTAAGTAAAGCTCTAAAGAACTGTAAAGAGAAACACTTCTGGTTGGGCAAGCAGAGAATGCTTCGTGGCATGGACAGCATTGGATACTGAGCCTTGAAGGATAAGGATTTCACCAAGCAGAGGAAAGAATAAAATGAGCTAAGACATGTGCGGTAAGAGAGTATTAATGTCCCTGGAGAATGTCTAGGGAAGAGAGCAAAATGCACTTTATTAGGGAGAATTAGGAGAGAAGATTAGAAAGGTTGTTGGGGAGACAGGAGGGGTCAACTCATTTTACACGTGGCACTACAAACTAACACCTTAACACATAGCTGGCCTGGGTGTAACACTTCCCTTGTCCACTATGGTGATGTGAAGAAGCGTGCCCTTTAAACTGGGCTGCCCTGACTCCCTTCCTGACCCTCTCCACAAACTCAATCCTGCTCTGTCTATAACTTAGTTTATGATTCATTCACAAATTCTTCAAATTTAGCACACACTTCCTGAGCACCTACAACATTCTGGGATAAGTCTGTCCTGTGGACACTGAAGGTGTTGATGACCCCCTTCTAAGGGCATGGACCTTCATGTGTGATTTCCTCGGAAGACACGCCAGAAAATAAACACCAGAACTGGCACAGGCAGCTAAGCACGGAAGATGCTTTGTGAATGATCATGACGGAATGGTAGACAGGGGATCACCAACCTTGCTTCCGTTTAAGAGCCTCTTGCATCTAATGCAGCCCTGCCAATGCCTGAGCCACAGAGATGAAACCGCAGAGACTGCGCCCCTCTCTGCCAGACGGTGAAGACACAAAAGTCCCAGTTGTGGTTAATCAACCAGTAACGTGAGAGTTTTTCAAGACCGAGATATCCTGAGACAAATAAACTGTTTATTGACACAAATATCTATACCAGTGGAATATTAGACTTCTGGGCTCACTTTAAGAATCACTCTTGGGGCGCCTGGGTGGCTCAGTCGGTGAAGCGTCCGACTTCGGCTCAGGTCACAATCTCGTGGTCCGTGGGTTTGAGCCCCGCGTCGGGTTCTGTGCTGACAGCTCAGAGCCTGCAGCCTGCTTCAGATTCTGTGTCTCCCTCTCTCTGCCCCTCCCCTGCTCATGCGCTCTCTCTCTCTCTCTTTCTCTCAAAAATAAACATTAAAAAAAAATTTTAGGGGCGCCTGGGTGGCTCAGTCGGTGAAGCGTCCGACTTCGGCTCAGGTCACGATCTCGCAGTCCGTGAGTTCGAGCCCCGCGTCAGGCTCTGTGCTTACAGCTCAGAGCCTGGAGCCTGCTTCAGATTCTGTGTCTCCCTCTCTCTCTGACCCTCCCCTGTTCACGCTCTGTCTCTGTCTCAAAAATAAATAGACGTTAAAAAAAAAAAAAAGAATCACTCTTAGGTATTGTATTAATACTTCAAAATATGTATTAAGTGATAATTTTGTTTATACATGTCTTATACATATTTAGACCTTTTAGATTCCATGTTCTAATGCCCAATTCTTCATTTAAGGTGATTTGCCTTAGGGCTTATAGTGTCTTCATTGATGCATGCCCTTCAGTTCAGTTCAGTAGGTATGTAACTTTAAGCTATTGTATTTCAGGATATACGGTAGGGATTGAATAGAAACATAAGACGTAAGTCTGACCTGAAGAAAGTCTTGTGAGAGCTAGAAGTCACATAGACATAAATACAGAAATACAACTACAGAAAGTGAGTGCTGAGTTAACATTATGTACTTTGGTAAAAATAGGGAAGGAAGGGACAGTTGGCCCAACCTGAAGCTTTAGGAGAGACCCCCTGGTACAGGGGACACAACCTCGTGTTGATTCACGAGTAAACAGAGTGAGAGCCCACAAGACTCGAGGCACCAGGAGAGCACCAGAAGTTGGGCGAACTCAGGTGGCACAGCACCAGCTGAGAGGAACACCCAGGGCCGGCCAGGAGCGGAGAAGCACGGAGTCTCCCCCAGGGTGCGCGAGGCTGGCGCGAGCTGCAAAGGGTGCTGTCTCGAGGGTGTGACAAAGGCCTCCTTACCCACTCGGCTCAAATGCCTGCCTCGCATGCCTGCAGGGCTCACGATTATTTTAATGGAGCAACAGACCCTGTTTTCGACAATCAGACGATGTTCAGGATTCCGAAATGGTGGGTGTGGGCCTTGAGTGGAGGCAGCATTCCATTTACAGAAAGTACCCAGGATTTGCTGATAGTCTAGTCTACCCAGAGAGGAGAGCTTTTGCAGTCTTCTTTTCTTCCACTCTTACATAAAGGAAATGATCTCAACCTTCCTAAAAAAAAAAAAAAAAAAGAAAGAAAGAAAGAAAAAAGAAAAAAAACCTGACTGGAAATGAGGCTGGAACACTTTAAAAGTGTTAGCTGCGACACCAACTCTGAGGAACACTGTGCAGCATCCTGTCCTTATTCCTTAGGATAATACGCCTCAGGGTCACTCCACCTATCTGACCACAATTTGCTTCTGAGAGGACAAAGCAGGTCACGCTGTTCTGTCTTGGCAAGTCAAGTTAGAGAGTTTTTCAAAATATCATTTATTTGTATTTAACATTTCAATTTTTCCTCCATAAATCACCTTCTATTTAGAACGGCCCTTAGGTGGGTCTTTACTTCACCTAACCTGCTCCCACAAGCTAATGCCAATTTCATTTCCGAAGCCAGTGAGGAGTAATGAAGGCAACACTGAGAGGTTCTTGGCCCTCAGTGTCCTCAGGCTGAAGAACTTTGCCATTAACCATTTGTGAATCTAGACCCACCGAGGTCAAGTGGGTTGTCCAATATATTGGTAAATAACATTGTTTCTACTAAAAGGTAGATCCTAACTTCTTTTCGGTGATGTCAATATTAAAAGTCTATACACAGGCATGCACACACATGTATAAGTCTGGTAACATACAGAAAAATCTGGAAACCTCTAATTTAATGCTAATAAATCTTGTGGTGGATAGTACATCGTGAGAGCCACTCAAATAGTGTACTTGATTCAACAGGGCCCCCAAATACTCATGTCCACACAGAAGCTCAGAACGGACCTTATGTGAGGATAGGCTCTTTGCAGATGCAATAAATTAAGGCGAGGTCATACTGGAGCAGGGTGAGCCCTCGTCGAATGGCTAAGTCCCCATAGGAAGAGAAGTGACACAGAGACACATACGTAAAGAAAACGAACGGCCAGTGACCGCAGAGGCAGAGATTAGAGGGACGCAGCTCTCCACCAAGGCTACCAACCGGTCACCGGGAGCTACAAGAGGCACGGAAAGTTCGTTCCCCAGAGACCGCAGGGGGGCACGACCCCGCTGATACCTGAACTTCAGACTTCTGGCGAACAGAACGAGGAGAGAACAAATTTCTCTTGGTTTAAGCCACCAAGCTTGTGGGGATTTATTGCGGCGGTCATAGGAAACTAATACAAACAGTAAATCAGAGTATTTACTTCAGTTCATGGTCAGATGATCTAGACACAAATTTTGCTCGCTCCAAACTCAGACCGCCAACCCTTGTGCGGAGAGGGTAGAAATTCAGCGGTGTGTACTCCTATCTATGCGAAATGTACAAAAAGCAGAAAAATAAAATCCTCAGGTATAGAAATAAAACAAAACCATAAGGATGTGGGTGTCGAGTTGAAGAGGAGAAAAGAAAAAAGAAAAGGGAACGCAAATGCTCGCAGGAAGCGTCTGTGATGCACAAAAGCGTCCTCTTCCTGTAGCTGTGCTTTCTAGTTCACGTTTTCCCGCTCAACTTATAAAAGGAACGAACGCTCGGTGGTCTTTCTCTCGGCCCTAATTCAGCTGTGCTGCACATTCTGGTCCTGTGAGGGGAGCATCAGAAGCGTACCGAGATTTTCTTTCCGTTTCCCCTGTGATGTATACACTTGAGCGTCTCTGCTGCCTGCACCCCAGAACTCATTAGCCGTCGTGAATGCACCCGGCACCCCACGGTGGCCGGCTCCCCATCAGGCCTGAGAGGAGGCCGGGCAGTCCCGAAAGAGAAGAGGTCCGTCCAGCTCCTGCGTGCAGCGTGGGTCTCCCGTCCTATTAGAGCGGCCTTCCAGACTCACACCTGCCTTGCTGACAATAAGCTGTCCTTGACCTTTCACATGCAGAGAGAGGCTCTGAAGGCACAGAAGCACAGAAGCACAGAAGCACAGAAGAGGACCACAGCTGCCGCGAGGTCCTCTTCTGTTGTAGAAAGGAGCCTGCTGGGCCTGGGTTCTATTCTTGGTGCCGCTACTGTTCTGCTTCTTTGAGAATTAAGAAAACAGGGTCTGCCTCATCTTTTCACACCGACAGACAGGAGGGAATGATTTTTGCAACTCACTTTTCTCATCAGGGTGTTGTGTGAATGGGCATCGGCTACCATTTTCTCAGGACCTATTACTGTGTGCGGCACACCAAGTATCATCAGTCGGTTGTGTCGGAACAGTGCATATCTGTTGTATCACTTTTGGTCAGTTCACGTATTTCGTAATTAAACTCTCTTCAGCCTCAATCCGGTGAAACTACATTTAGCCATCACTTGCGTTTCTTCGTTCCAGACAAGGATGTATTAGCTTAGTGCAGACATGACCTAAGGTGGTGCAGGGAGTGATGGTGGAGGCAGCGGGGGTGACGGTGGCCAGGGGCTGGCAACACTGATGACAGGGTACATACATGTAGGCCTGAACGGTGTGATGAACACACCTAAATAACCCCGAGAAGAGTTCACATTTAAAAAAGAATCAGGGGCGCCCAGGTGGCTCAGTCGGTTAGGTGTCCAACTGCGGCTCAGGTCACGATCTCACGTCTGCGGGTTCGAGCCCCACGTCGGGCTCTGTTCTGACGGCTCGGAGCCTGGAGCCCGTTTCGGATTCTGTGTCTCCCTCTCTGTCTGCCTCCAAAAAATAAATATTTAAGAATTTTCAATAAAAATAAAAATAAACCAACTGTATTAATGTGCCAAAGTATACTAGAACCAAGAATAATATCGTAGATGAATCACTCCCTAGCTTTTGTGATGCGAGGAATAAAATACAGCTTCCCTTCTGCCCCTGTGATGCCTGTATGCTGCAGGTGGGAGAGGTTGGGAGGTGACACTCAGTCCCTTCCAGCGTATTTGTCACTCAGCAAATGGCGATTCTGTGTACATGTTACCTTCTGAAAAAGCACTGGGAGAAGGAGAAGTGTTTCTGGTGGGGCCAGTTAGGTCATGCTGGCAGGAGAATTTGAATAGGAACTTAAAGGAAGAATGGGCCTTCCTGAGTGAAAGCCAGCAAACTCCAAGGGACAGAAGCAAAATGGAACAGAACTTGTCCCAGCAACGAGAGATGGTCTAATATCACCGAGGTCTGGCAAGAGGACAGTTATGAAAACAAACGGGGGAGGGTGGGAATAGAGTCAAAGCCTTCAATGGAAAGGTCATGAGGCTGTTTTGGTTTGTTTGTTGGTAGGCAATAGAGATTACTGACGATTTTTGAACAGGGGAATGACGTCATTGAAACACTGTCTTAGGAACAACATTTTCTGTTTCTTGAAAACTTTCAGGAAAAAACTGTTGCAAGAAGTACTTAAGAAAATTCTAAAACAGAGCAGGAGAAAAATGAAAGAAGAAAAGATAAGCTAAAGTAAGAGTGATGCTTGTGTCAGAGCCGGATTAGCTAGAAAGTGCCTCAGCAGAGTCAGAGTCCTAAGAGAGTGGCCAGCAGGGAGGACCAGAAGAGAAGGAATCAAGACAGTCCAGAACCTACCGTGACAGTCTAGTCAAGGGCACAACCGGAATAAAGGAAGCGATAACAGAAAAGGAGGGGTGTGTTAAACAGGCCCTGTGAAAAGGAACTGACTGAATTCAACGACTACAAAGGCCCAAGAGAGGGACAGCCCGCTGTGGTTCCCACGGCTCCTGCTCGGTTAGTCGCCCCCAGTCACCTCTGGCTTACGGTTTTTAGTGGCACGCATTTAAGATTTTTTGGTTGAATTGACTCACTGTCTTCCGCTCTGTTTTTGGCTTCGCAATTCAAGTTGCAGTTGTTCTGACGTCTCCGAATCTGATGCCTGAACCTGAAAGCCATTCTTTGTCTATATTTGTTTTTTGCCTCGTTTCCTGTTGATTATCTATCATCTGTTGAAAGAAGGCCGTAGGGCCCCAACATTGAGGATTCAAAATTGCAAAACAGAACACCAGGTTTCTTCCTCCATGTCCACAATAGATTGGAGTTTTGCGTAGAACCCTATCATAATTCAATCCCGTTCCTGGGTCTGGGGCCCACCCTCTTCCCTGTGGTGAGAACCAATCATCAATAGCCAGCTGGGAGCTTCTGGAGAGAGAGGACTCAAGGGTCTAGAGAGCAAGGCTTGAACCTGGAGGCAGTAGGACCGGGTCAGAAATGGCTATCAAAGGACGGGGAGTGGGCGGGGATGAGACCGATGGTACTTAAGGATACAAACTTGCAGTGAGCAGTAAGCAAGCCACAGAGACCAAATGCACAGTGTGATGAATACAGACAATATTGTACGGTAATGGTGTAACGTAATAAACATTGTTCCAAAGGCAATCATAGTACAATATACAAAAGTATCAAAATATCACATTTTGATACCTTAAATTTGTATACCTTAAATTTACACAATGTTATATGTCATGGGGCTCAAGGGAAAGCCTAAGTTATCTAGATTTTAACCTTTGTCTTTCACAGGTTCAATTCTGAGAGTTCTTGCCACAATTCTTGCTAAGTTCCCTTATGAAATTGGTATAATACTACAATTTTAAGTAATGGAAGTAAAGTAAAGCCAACATTTAAACAAACATTCCCATGATGGAGGTAAAAATTTCCAGTATTAAACTTTTGATCCTCGTGTGATATATAGAGCACACCGAAATAGTAAGAAACGACGAGAAGATTTCTTTGCAATGCTTAGCGATAGGTTATTCAAACAATCAACGAGTAAAGATGATGTGGAATACTGGGTAAGCGACACAAACCCCCATGCCTGGAACACACACCGGCTCACGCACACACAGCATTACCCACATCGCAGCACACTCTTTGAGGTACCAGAGGGACCAGCACTACCTTTCACAGGTGAAGACGGGCTCGGGTGCGGCACCAGGCTCTCTGGCCACGACCCTGTCACAACACCAGTACTGGGATTTGTCACTGGCCTCACAGCGCAGCAGCACCTTCTGAAGTTTGCCGAGTGACACTGCTTCCACTTGACACGTATCGATCTGGTGCAGGAGGCAGAGAAAAGCCCCACGGAAATAACATGAGTCCGCACACAGCAAATGCGGGCAGTAGTAAGAGGTCGAGGACAGCCAGCAGCAGCCCGGTACTTTAGAAGAGATAATGTTACCACAGTTAGCATCAAAAGGGGAAAGAAGGAAAGAAGAATAAGCAAGTTACTTTTATCTATCAAAATAAAATTCTGTGTTTTTTTTTCTCTTCTGCAGTTTTATTTTACCCATTTGTGGTAGTTTCTAATGTAAGAAATAAACCCTTCTACAAAGGCTTCTGGTTTGTGGCTTTTCTCTTACTCAGATTCCTGCTCCTGTGACACAGTTTAGTAGGTGGTCAGATTGAAAACCATGAGCCCTAATATGCAAAACCAGTTTTGTTTCCATGAATGTTGATATCTTTGGAGACATGTAGAAACAAATTTTCCCTTTCCTTCCTTCCTTCCTTCCTTCCTTCCTTCCTTCCTTCCTTCCTCCCTCCCTCCCTCCCTCCCTCCCTTCCTTCCCTCCTTCCTTCTTCCTTTCCTCTCTCTTCCTTCCTTCCTCCCTTCCTCTCTTTCTTCCTTCCTCCTTTCCTCTCTCTCCCTTCCTTCCTCCCTCCCTCTCTTCCTTCCTCCCTCCCGTCCTTCCTTCCTCCCTTCCTCTCTCTTCCTTCCTTTCTCCTTCCTCTCTCTTCCTTCTTTCCTTTCTCCCTCCCTCTTTTCCTTCCCTCCTTCCTTTCTCCCTTCCTCTCTTCCTTCCTTCCTTCCTTCCTTCTTCCCTTCCTCTTTCTCTTCCTTCCTTCCTCCTTCCTCCCTCCCCCCTCCCTTCCTTCATTCCTTCCTTCCTTCCCTCCTTCCTTCCTTTCTCCCTCCCTCCCTCCTTTCCTTCCTTCCTTCCTTTCCTCCTTCCTTCCTCCCCTCCTCTTTCTTCCTCCCTCCCTCCCTTCCTTCCTCCCTCCCTTCCTCTCTCTTCCTTCCTTCCTCCCTCCCTCTCTCTTCCTTCCTTCCTTTCTCCCTCCCTCTCTTTTCCTTCCCTCCTTCCTTCCTCCCTCCCTCTCTCTTCCTTCCTTCCTCCGTCCCTCCCTTCCTTCTCTCCTTCCTTCCTTTCTCCCTCCCTCCTTTCCTTCCTTCCTTCCCTCCTTCCTTCCTCCCTTCCTCTCTCTTCCTTCCTTCCTCCATCCCTCCCTTCCTTCTCTCCTTCCTTCCTTTATCCCTCCCTCTGTCCTTTCCTTCCTTCCTTCCCTTCCTTCCTCCCTTCCTCTCTCCCTTCCTTCCTTCCCTCCTTCCGTCCTCCCTTCCTCTCTCTCTTCCTTCCTTCCTTCCCTCCTTCCTTTTTTCCATGCTTCAACACCTCCTCTCCTGTACTTTCCTCTATAAATAATATATAGAGCATATTCTTGGGCTTGTTGTGGAAGGGCATCCTGGAATCTTCACTCCTAAACAGAGTCACTTTGTCGTGTCAAACACTCACTGACGTTTCTAGAGAGCGGTAGGACCTAAAGGACATGCTATTCTGGTTGGAATCAAAAGAACTCCTTCACACATTACTTCTTCATAGATTCTTGTTGAGAAAAACCACCTAAAATTACCTGAGGAAAGGGTCATGAATTCAATCAAGTCTGCAATGATCCCAGAAATGACAGCTGACTATTAGCCACTGTTACCCTACTTTGTGGTAAAAATACAAATGCAGTACTGCTTTGTATTTTCTATAGGGGTTACGTGGTCTTACCAGCTGCCACACTGTTACCAGTTTGAGTTTCAATGTTATATTTGAAGACCTACTGCCTGGCTGTTAACTCTCGATGCCGTATTTGTTACTAATGGAAATCTTTAGGCCAAACTCACATTACTAGTCCAGGGGTGTTTCTGTAAACCGACTACGATTGTGCGTGTTCTCAGGTGCGCCTGGACAGCCTTCTTGTGCCTCAATCCCCAGTGAGCCTTTACGAGGCACATTTCACAATACACATCACCGGTTGCAGGAGATGTGCTTGAAGCCCCACCCACTGCCTTCTAGGTCCCTTTCTGGTCCCCTGCTAGTTTGGTCGATAACTCAGGCATGCTGACGGCTTTCTTCCTCAACCCCCTGTCTCACTGCCTCTTTGCCTGAGGGCTTCCCCCTTGTGGGACGGGCTCGAGGGGTGTCCTGCAGAGTTTCTCAAGGTCCCTAGCAAGAAGGAATTCTAGGTCATTAATGTCCCCATCTTGACTTTTCTCTCTTTCCAGCCTCATTTTGTCTACTCCTTCATTCCAAAGGTACTCACTGCGACTGTCCCCCAAATAAATCCCCTATACCCCAGTCTTTGTGTTATGGTCTGCTTTGGAGCAAATCCAAACTATAATAGATCAAGGTCCAGAAAGATTGCCTGACTGGGCTTTCTGGTTACTTCTTGTCTCTTAAACTAACTTTGGTTCTGAAGGTAGAATTAAATTAGGTCTATTACATATGTTCCTGTCTCTTGGTTATCCACTGGACCCTCTGCACAGAAGATGGCAATACCAGCACCATCAGTGGCTAAAGATGTGAGCTGTGGCTCATGTAAAACCACTCTGGTAATACACCAGAAGACTGTTGTCACAGCTTCTGAACTGCAAAACTCTTGACATCATTTGGCATTCCCATTCCATTCCATTCATTGCGGAAAACAACAGAAAAATATGAAATCTAAAATGAGCCAGGGAAGAAAAATACTTTTGTATCTCTGATGCTGAACTTCAAAACATACCACTAAACCCACATTTTTCCCCCGAAGTACACGCTGATGGCAATTGTACCTCCTGTCTGATTTTAATCTCATCCATAATGCGCCCTTCCCATTCTCTCGTAAATGCTACATACAGTGATGGACTGAAGTTCCATCGTGAAGACGGCTTGTGAAATCAGCGCACGCAGCCGGACGTGACGCAGCGCACAGAGAGACCGACTAGCCGGCACCCAGGAGAGATGGGCTTCACCATCACCAAGTGATATTGATCACAAAAGGGGAGGGTGGAACAGTCCAGGACTGATGGGAAGCTAGGAGGATCCTGTAGGGGGTGACTTCACTGATCACTCGGTGTAACAATAACCTCATGATATCTAAAACTTTGTTTCTGCTTTTCTCCTCAAAATTAATTCACTTGTGATGGCAAAAATCAGGCACAATTTTGTTCATTCCCTTATCCAAAACAGATCCAGCCTTCGCCTGCATCCGGACAAAAGTGTCTCCGTAATCTGCAGTGACAACAGAAGGCTTAGGTGATCTTTAAGATCTCTGATGTTTCGAAATAATTCATGAACTTCAACTATAAAAAAGTGTGAGAAATAGCACTCTCAAACTGGTCTGGGAGTCTTTTTTTTTTTTTACATACATCCTAGGGTGACATATTCCCTATTTTTAGTTTCAGACCCCAAGTAGTACTTTCTCTCTATATACAACAAAATAACATTAAAAATTAACTGGGTTGATTACATATCTTATTGCCCCCTCCTCAAACATCTAATATACAAAAAGACTCATGCTTATATACATATAGGACAAAAGGAAATAGTGAGGGGCTTAAAGTGTGAAAATAATACACTTGGTTCCATTCAAGATGTTTTGAAGAAAGGCTATTGTGTTATTATGTGAAATGTACTATAATGCCCCTTCTAAGACCCGATCTTTTAGATTAAGGCTTTGTACTTTTGGTCCCAACAGGGCATGTTCATATATATTTTTCCCTGGTATTGTCTCATTTTTTTCCCTTATGCTATCACTAATTTTTTTTTTTTTGAGAAAGAGTACGTGCACGTGCGCACACAAACACACACACACACACACACACACACACACACACACGAGTGGGGGAGGAGTAAAGGGAGAGGGAGAGAATCTCAAGCAGGCTCCACACTCAGCATGGAGCCCGACACAGGATTCAATCTCATGACCTTGGGGTCATGACCTGAGCCAAAATCAATAATCGGACACTCAACTGACCGAGGCACCCAGGTGCCCAAACTATTACTAATTTTTAATGGCATTTTCTTTGTTCTATTATTCACGGCTAGTAGAGTGTGTCCCGTTTTTCTTTCAAGATCTTCTAAAACAAAGCACAATGGGAAGATGGTCAGGAAATCTTATGTCAACGATGTCCTACAATGAAAACTTGAAGGGTGTGAAGCACCTTTCAATTTTCAATTATAAATGTCCACCTTCAGGGACGTTGCTAAAATCATGGGAAAGTTACTTGTGTGGACTCACCTGTTCTCTCTGAAATTTTATAGCATGTTAGATTTGTCCAGAAGTCTAAGCCCAGAGAGTCTAAGCCCTCTCCTCATAGACACAGGAAAACTTCAGACTCTGTTTCTGCTTGCTTCAATTGCCCAGTATGGACATCAACATGGTATCTCACTACTGGCAAAGCAAAGGGAAGAGAAACAGAAAGCAATCCATTACCTGTAAACTCGTACAAACAGAACCCAGATCCATGGGTCAGACCACAGTAAAAAACAGTATACGAGAATTCTTCTAATCTGGATTTTCTGCATCTGTTGAGAGATTTAAAAGCTTTTTTCAATTACTAACTTAAATTATGAATGGGCATTTTTATACCATGAACAAATGCCCAGAAGAGAGAAAGAGAGAAATAAAAGATTTTTTTAAAGACTGTTCTGGGGCGTCTGGGTGGCTCAGTCGGTTAAGCGTCCGACTTCGGCTCAGGTCACGATCTCACGGTCTGTGCGTTCAAGCCCTGCGTCGGGCTCTGTGCTGACAGCTCAGAGCCTGGAGCCTGTTTCAGATTCTGTGTCTCCCTCTCTCTCTCTCTGACCCTCCCCCGTTCATGCTCTGTCTCTCTCTGTCTCAAAAATAAATAAACATTAAAAAAAAAATTTTTAAAAAAAAGACTGTTCTACATATGACATAGGAGGACTTAGTATTTTAGTGGCAAGGGTGACAATGTTATTGTACATAATGCTTGAGGTTTAAAATGATAAAAGTTTAAATGAGGAAATATATCAAAAATGACATGATGGCCCCAGAGGAGGCCCAGACCTGACATTATATCTTTCTTAGAGCTTCAGCCCCTGTGACTATAGTTGGACCATAAGAACCTCTTTGAGATTACATTTCATCCCAGATCCACCAGTGACCCATGCTATGATAGAGAAAAACTCACTTCTCAATGGGTAAAACAACCCTCTGTTAGAACTAGAAACAATATTCTGTAACTAAATAGTTCAGAGAGAAACTCAAGCAACTATAAAACAACTTGCGCATGCAATATATGCCACTGAGAATCAGTAATGCACATGGCAAAATAGCTTGTCCTTCTCTCACTACAGGAAGCTCACAGACAATCCCATCGGCTTGCATTCGAGACAACCACGCGTTTGCTGAAAAATCGAGAGTCTCCTTGCTCTTCACGTGTTGCATGGTCACCTGGATTTAGAAGAAACAACGACCAAATTGTGTGACTTCCAATTTCTCATAGAACTTCAAAGTGCACCCCCGGGACTGCTAAAATGTACTTCGCAGTCTCATGTTTGTTGCCGGTGGCAGTGGCTGTTGTTAATGATTTTCCAGTGACTATGCGAAGTGGTTCATTTTACTTATCTCTTTTAACCATCACCAACTAGATTGGAGAAATACTTATAATTTTATAGGTAAGAAAATGGAGGCTCGGAGATTTGAAATGGGCCGTCTGATTCAAAGCTCTCAATTTCACTATAGCAGTTGCTAAAGAAGCAATCCAGAGGAGGGAAACTCCCAAAGAGATTTGGTGCTCATTTTAGTCACCGAAGCAGGCACACAGCAGAATTTTGAAAATTTCTAATGTCTCTTAAACGTATTTCAATAGGTGTAGGTTCAATAGCCCTCAGCTGCTGCAGCCAAAGTGTCTCACTTCCCCGAGTGCAGGGAGTCGTCTCTGCCTCCTGGCCCAACGTACCCTCGGCAGGCTCCTCACTGGCTCTCGATTCTTTTGTGGCCATTTCACAAGACGGCTCCCTTCCCTTTGTTTTACCCTTCACATCTCAGCCAAGGACTGACTTCCAGAAGGAATGTCACAATCGCCTGCCTTTCCTCCGGTCACATGGATGAAGTGCCCCCCTCCGAGCTCACTGCCATAACCCACTGGCTGCCATTTTGGCTCCCCTCAAAACCTGTTTTTCAGCTGTTTCGAGAGAAAGCAGTCTAAAACAGAAATCTGATCATTGTGTATACTGCTCCCAACTTTTTCAATCATCCTGCCTGTAGCATAAAATCCAAAATCCTCAGCATCATGAGCAGTTCATAATCAGGCCTTGCTGACCTTGATAGAGACTTCTCCCTCACATACAAAATCCAGTCATACTAATAGGTTATGGTTCCACAACTGGCCCCATTCCTTCTCACCCCAGAGTTTCCACACACACTTGTATCTCTACATAGAACAGCTTTCATCTGGCTGAATCACCTGCTGAATTCACCTGCTGAATCTGCCCATCCTTCTTGACATGGCTCAGACATAACATCTTCTAAGAAGCCTTCTGTGAGCCTCTGGCCTGGGTTAAGTGACCCTACTGTGATGCATGGCAACCTACCCATTCATAACTATGATTTAACACCTAATATTTGACTGGCTTGATGGAAGGGACGATGTCCTACTCATCTTGGTTCTTCCACAAGCTCTCACAAGGCAGTCCTTAAGTTGTTTTTTTCAATGAATGATTAAATAACGAAGCGAAAATAGGTATTTGTCAACAAAAGTAATTAAAACTAAATCAGTTTTATTTAATGCCTGATTGTGTCTTTACTGCTCCAGACAAGAGGCCATTAAAAGAACACTGGATTTGGAGAAAGAAAAACTGGGACCAAAGTCTAGATCTACCATTTAACAACTGTTTGATCGTGAGCAATTCACATAACCACTTTGAGTATCAGTTTTTTCATCCATGAAATAGTTTACATGGTTGTTGTGAAGATTAGATGAGATTATATGTGAAAAATGTGCAAAACTTTTTATAAACTGCACAAAAAACTCTTATTTACATTAGCCAAATTTATATATGAAGACACCAATAAATATAAAGGCAATTACTATAACATATTCCACTAAATTTGGAAATGTCCCTCTTTCTGAACTATCTCATGCTTTACTTTTCTAGCAATTAGATGGAAAATTCAGGAATACTAAGAGATAAAGACCAGTCATAAAGAGTCACATGCTTTTTAACCCAAATCAGATACAATACTCAAATAAAATTATTTTTGCCATCTGTCTGAAGTTTTCATTTTTATTTTTTTTTAATTTTTTTAACGCTTATTTACTACTACTGAGAGTCAGAGAGACACAGAGCATGACCAGTGCCGAGGTAGAGAGAGGGGGGAAACACAGAATCTGAAGTAGGCTCCAGGCTCTGAGCTGTCAGCACAGAGCCCGACACGGGGCTTGAACTTACAAACTGTGAGATCGTGACCTGAGCCGAAGTCAGTCGCCTAATCAACTGAGCTACCCAGGCGCCCCATGTCTGAAGTTCTTAAAGTTCAGTTGCCCCAGTGGTCCTGAAACTCAGAGGCTGGGTTGCTGACTTGCCAATTAGACAGACAGGAGTGGTAGATGAATAAAAGAAGAGAAACCCACATCCCACAGCTGAGGCTCCATATTATAAGCCATCTTGTTGCTAAAGTCCTAGCAAATGAGAAATGATGTTTAATCTTTTTATTTCCCTTCCTTGATCCCCTTATCATATTTTTTCTTTACTGAGGGCAAAAAGAGATGTTACTTCCTAAACTACATAGAGGAAAATACTCCTCAAAAGAGCAAGCAAACACAATTCCTAAACAAAAAAAGAGCTGACCAAGGGGCACAAGGGAGTTTCCGGACTAGATAGATATGCTTACATGCAGACAACCTCAAGAAGTGGCACACAGACCCTTGGCCTCCTCGCAGTGACATTTCTTAGAGCGATGCTCACAGCACTGCACTGGCCATGACTGGGAGTTTAACAACAACAACAACAAAAACGCCTCTACGATCAAGGAGAGTATATAGACTATCTGTGAGTATAGACCAAAATATTTAAATAACAGCAGACTACATGAAAGCATCATATCAATAAACACTTTTCTTTCAATAAACACTCATTAAAAGAAATTAAGTTCTATGGGGATGCAGGCTAATGTGAAGATTAGAACGAGAATAATTTCAGATGGAACCTAGTGGATGCTTCAGATAAATGAGGGTCATACGCAGGCAAGAGGGAGTCTTCTGCATTCTGCATTTGAAGCCTTCCCCACGAAGCAACAGGTTTTTACCAGATCATTCTACCTCAAACTACAACAGGCTCTTCCTCTACACTAAACTCTCTGTGGAACCGGCAAGAAGCCTCTGGTTTCTGAGGCTCCGGTACTGTCCCTCATCCTTAGAAGTATACTGACTGTTGAGAGAGTCTTAATCATTTCTACTTAATTGAGTGCAATCGCACTAACTCCACTGAAAAGCCTCTGGGTGAGGGTTCTGAATGAGTTTCGTTTACCTCCAGGGTAGCGATGCCACAAAAATAACAAACAACAAATCTAAGTTAATTTGTTTTGTTTTGTTGGTTTTTTTTAAATGTTTATTTTTTTGAAAGAGAGAGAGAGAGAGAGAGAATATGCATGGGGAGGGGAGACAGAGATTCAAGTAGGCTCTAGGCTCTGAGCTGTCAGCCCAGAGCTCCACGCGGGGCTTGAACCCATGAACCATAAGATCACGACCTGAGCCAAAGTCCGATGCTGAACCGACTGAGCCGCCCGGGTGCTCCTGTTTTGTTTTGTTTTTTATACAACACGGAGATACGGCAGTGGTTCTCAACCAGGTGAGATTTTGTCCTCCCGGGGGACATGTGGCAGCATGTGGAGACATTTTTGGTTGTCACAATTGAGACGATGCAACTGCTACCTAGTGGGTAACAGCTGTTGAACATTCTACAATGCGCAGGACGGACCCCGCAACAAATCATCCAGCTCTAAATGTCAAAGTGCTAAGGTCAAAAATCCTGAGATAGAAAGACACCTAGTTGATAATAGATAATTCAATAATTGAACAGAATGATATAGGTAAAGAAAGAGAGACACATACATCTATGGATCTTATTGTGTTCACGTCTGTTTTTGTCACAATTGTTTTTGATGATTAAAGGAATAAAGTAGTACAATATTTTTTAAATTATTGAAGTATTGAAGTGAGTAACAAATGCCAATTATTAAAGTATAAAGGTCAAAATTCTTGGAAGATCACAAGGCATGAATTCAGTCACATCGCAGCTGATGGCAGGACACATGAAGGACATATGCCAAGTGGGACAAACCCAAGCTTGGATCACAGGACCTCCATTTATGTCCCAGCCCTGCTACTTACTAGGTGGCTACACAGCCCCGGGTAGAAGCCCTACACGACCTGTGGTCTTCCTCATTTGCAAAACTGGAGTACTTCTATCTTGCCGGGTTGGAGAGTGAGTGTTTTAGAGCCAGAGTGCTTTATGTAATAAAGTGAGATAAAATTACCTTGTAGGAAAGAGAAATAGAAAGTTATTTCCCACAGCAGAGTTTTCGCAAGTGTGGGTTACTATATCCAGGAATACTGAAACACACACTCATCCTGAACATCTGACTTGCCCAGGTGGCGGTAAGCGTCAGACCACTTCTTTTCAGATCCATGTGCTTAGCTATGTGATATTGGGAATGGTTTATTGTAGATTCAAAAACCTCAATATCCTCCATTGAGATAATAATATTATCTACACTGTTACGGTACAATCACTAAAAGTCTAAAAGTGATGATTGATACTCTTAGTGCTCAATAAATGCTTGGAGGTGGTCGTGGCACTAGGAGGAAGAGGACAAGGATTATTACAATTAATCACAGATACTAGATTTCAGAATTCTTAACCTTTATTTGGGGTGATTTGTGGTTCCTCCTCTCTAACATTCTCCTAGAGACTGCACAAGGAAAACTTCAGCTCAGTTCTTTATTATCAAAAAGAGATTTCTTTTTTTTTTTAATGTTAACATTTATTTATTTTTAAGAGACAGAAGGCGAACAGAAGAGGGGCAGAGAGAGAGGGAGACACAGAATCCGAAGCAGGCTCGAGGCTCAGAGCTGTCAGCACAGAGCCTGACGCGGGCCTTGAACTCAGAAACCGGGAGATCGTGACGTGAGCTGAAGTCTCATTTGACCAATTGAGCCACGCAGGCCCCCGCAAAAGAGATTTCTATTCTAAATCCTTGGCTCCTGCTGTACTTGGCAGAGCTGACTAGATTATCTGGGAAGACAGACAGAGGCCTCCTTAACTCCTCCTCCCCTAAGCCAATCTAAGGTAGCTTCTCCTGCTTCCTCTCTTCAGGGCCCTACCTTGAATTCTCTAGCCCATCCGTCAAGAGGTTTAAACAAAAGGCAAAATCCCTAACTTCAAGAGTGGAAATTCTGAAGCTCTCCTCTCACCGCCCCACCCCCCCATCCTACCCCTCCAGGAAAGCTCTCTAGTACCTCTAGTCTCCTGGATTCCTATCTGGATAATCCCTGCATGTTTTCTCCGAGGTGGTTCCCATTCAGATCCTCTGTAACACCAGGCAAATGCCCTCCTTCCTCTCCACGGGTTTACCTCTTCCACTAATGTCACACCTATTTAGCCCTTCAGAGATGGCCCAGTAGCCTTTTCCCCATCTGGCCTTCATGCCTATCTTTAATGCCAACCAGGACACCCAGTAGAGTAGGAGTCGGATCCAGGTGGGGCGGAGGTAGGGCCACCACTGTGACTGGGTCACACTGGATGACAAGGACAGGGGGAGAAGCCACACACCCCCCAAGCTCTACATCATTCTTTCTTGTCTGTCAGGATTGAAATTAAATGCCATTCATAACCAACAAAAATTACCACCATCTATATTTATATTTCCCTTTTTTTTTAAATTTTTTTAAATGTTTTATTTATTTTTGAGACAGAGACAGACAGAGCATGAGCAGGGGAGGGGCAGAGAGAGAGGGAGACACAGAATCAGAAGCAGGCTCCAGGCTCTGAGCTGTCAGCACAGAGCCCGACGTGGGGCTCAAACTCACAAACCACGAGATCATGACCTGAGCTAAAGTCAGATGCTCAACCGACTGAGCCACCCAGGCGCCCCATATATTTCACTTTGTTTTATGAAATACTCTTCACATATGTTATGTAACCCCAAATTTAATCTTATCTTTTCTTGGAGGAGAAATGACATACAACCAATGTCAACCCTTTCTGAGAACTCCACTCCAGTTGTCTGCTGGACCCTGGATATAAAATAAGGATGTATCAGGATGAGAGAAGTTGCGAAAAATGCTTTCAGAAATCCTACTCTGAAGTGTCATAAACCTTTGTTCTATAAAACAAAACACAAAAATGTGTAATACCTCTACTCTTATTATGTATCCAATGTAGACCATGCTTCTTGAAAAAATAATAAAAGCAAATAGTCACCGATATACTTTGGGGGCACTTAAAGTGTTCATAGTATTATACCAGATCTGGCCCTGGGGACAGGGCAGCATGTACTGTCGGTCATTAGTATTTCCTTTTTGGAGTTGGAAACATGAAAACATAATAAGGTCTCAATGTGTTGCTGTCAGAGAAGAACTCTTAAGCGTTCTCGCCAACCAGCCTCCAACTTAAGCCTGACTCTGAGCCTCCTTATTTCTGGTATTGTTCCTTGTGATAACACCCTATTTGTTACACGGACTGTCCCAGGAGGATGGACTGTGGTATTTACAACTGACTGGGGGACTATCGAATACATGAATTATCTTTGGTTCAAATAAGCTGGCACAACTTTTAGGATGTTTCTATAAACTGCTGGAGCCTTTTGAGATTAAACATTTGACTGGAGATTTTGTGAGAACAGCTTCCTGCTGTTCACTGAACTAGAAAATCCTCAAAAACAACCATTTCTCTTACTGCATTTTAGAACTTGCTCTTTCTCTTCTGTGGCTCTTTTCTAGAACCCTGAAGTGAAGAACTAACTAAAAATGACAAAGAACTGGAAATATTTATAGGATGATTTCAACTTTAAGAAAATAAAGCAAGAAAGCAATTTCTTACCTGGTTTAGCTAATCTCAAAACTGCCTGGAGCTTGTTATCAAGTAGGTTATCGTACCATATCAAGGAGTAGTAGTATAAAAATAACAACAAATGCACCAAAACCTATGACCCACTTCAATTCAAAGTCGCAGAAGAATCAAGAAGTATCCAGAGAGTTACTATTCTATTTGAGCCAATTTATCCAAGGCACATATATAGCACATGCTGCAGAAGTAGCCCAGACATGTGAAGAGAGAGCAGTGGGCCAAGAGTCGGGAGGAGGGCCTCTGGCCTTGACTGGGCGATTAACTCTATGAGAGCTGGCCAAGCCTCCGAAACCGTCCAGGCCTTGTTTCCTCATCTGCCCCTTACATCCGTCAAGGCTCAGCCGTATAAGATTACCTCCCGCTCCTTAAACACCAAGCAAGCTTGTACGATTTCGCTTCAATTCACACTTACAATCTACAAAGGGTTTCACGTATATTATAAATATCTGTTACATAAACCCAAAGTGAGTTTTAGTCATTCATTCATTCATTCCACAAATATTTATCCCACATCTACTAGAATGTAGGTACCATTCAAGTGGTTGGGGTTATAACATTGAATAACACTAAGTTCCTGTTCTCATGTTTTGCTCAGTTTCTGGTGAACGGAGAGTAAACAAATACATTTTAAAAATAAGATTAAGTAATGTGTTATACAGAAAATGAACCAGGCTCATAGGATTGAGGGAAACTGGGGGCTTACCCTGGACTGTGCCAAAAGGCCACTCTGAGGCAGAAGAGCCGTGTGGCTTAAACATAATGTAATGAAGCAAGGGTAGGTGGTGGGAAAGGCGGCCAAAGAGGGAGGCAACAGTCAGATTAAATGGGGAACACAGGACCTGACTGATGTTTCTAAAAGCACTCTGGCTGCTCTTGGGAAACTGGGTATCAGGGGAAAAGGGGGAAGAAGCTGGAAGGCTACTTTAGGAGATTTCTGCAGTGAAGAGGAAAGAAAATATGGCACCAATGGACTAAAGGGATGATAGTAAGATGCAGAAAAAGAGACAAATTCAAGATGTTTTAGCGACAGAGCAAGAGGGGATTTTTTCAGGCACTGGATTCTGAAAGCTAAAGAAATAAAACAATCTAGGAAAACATACAGATTTCTGGTTTGGACAACTAGGCAGACGCTGACATCATCTGCTCACACAAGTAAGTTGAGGAAGAAGCAAAAGCTGGGTGGGGATGAAAGGTTCTGATGGTCCTGTCTCATTTTCTCACTTGATATTCACAGCTTGTGAGGGAGGGTGACTATTTCTGAGCCCTGTTTTACAACAGGGAAAACTTAGAGGAAAGACGAACAAAAGACTTTTTATAAATTAAACATCTATCAGGCCTTTGGACTCTACATCTAAGATTTCTTACATCAATTTTAAATAGTCAAAGCCAATTCCAGGGAAGAAAATACAGAAACCCCAAGATTCAAAAAATAATTATTAGTTTTACACAATAGTATTTCCTAAAATAAATTCTTATCTTTTTTTCCACATTCAAAATTAATTACTATGTGATTATCTTCAGTTATAGCCATCCTGTTTTAGGGCTGAGCTATCTATCTGTTACCTGGAATCAATTCAGTGACCTGGATTAATATTTTACATCAGCATTCTGGAAGCTGACTGGCACAATTGGTTAAAGTGTATTAACATGGCTGATACAGCAAGCCTGACCTCCCTCCAGAAAGGTGACCAAAGTATGATCAAGGAAAAAGAATACGTTCATACTCTGATACAAAAATCCACCACTAAACTAACAACCCCAAACTGCTAGAGCATCATGGAATGGGAGAGCCAATCCCTCTAAAAATCTACATGTTAGGTGAAAAAGCATGTTTTCACCCATTTTAACTTGGACACCAGGAATAATTTCAACAAACGCTTGCCGGAAGCACTGGCTTCCCTTAAACAATAGCATCCCTTAAGTGCTCTCATGGTTCATCACCAGAAACTACTGGCTATAAACAGTGCATCTTTATGGACGGGGGAAAACCCTCATGGCATACACCCTAATAAAGGCAGACTTTCAGATTTCTCAGTCCACAAAAGACAGCATCCGATCATGACAGAACCAACTATTTTCTTGTTGAAAACAGTATTTCCTTTTGACTTTCAGACTGGGGCATCATCTACTATACTTCTGTCTCTACTAAAAAGATCCAAAGCCCCGACTTTTGCTTTTGCTCTGATACAGAGTTGCCAAATGTGAGTACTATAAAAAAAAAAGTCAGTATAGCAGAGAAAACAAATGCACTTATATTAAGCTTCAAAACCAAACCTTATGTTGGGATAAATGTGGGAAAAGAAAAAGGGTGAGTTCCCCAAAATATTTTTTTCATGGGAACATACACTCATTTCCATTTAAAACAAATAAATTAACCAAGTGCTTAAGGCATGACGGTATCTTTATCATGTAAAATCTTCAGCATTTGTCTTAATTTCATAAATGAACAGAAACAATTTTAGGAATGGCCTCAACAGAAACTAAAGTTCATTTGCTGAGCTCTCCCTGCTGACTTACAGTCGCAGATATTAGTTGTTTCACAAGAAAACACTAACATAAAAATTCACTTTTGGTTTCTTAGAAACCTAAGATTCCTGGATTCCTTTAAGAAATTTCAACTAAGTAGTTAAATATGTGCCCTAAAAATAGCTGACTGGAACAGACTTACACGGCGGTATTTACAATGTCTTAGTTAACACATCAGAATTCAACACTGAGGTTAGAACACCTCAGTCAGGTTACCCAACCTTTCTGCTCAGAACCTGAGACAGGGGAGAAATCAATTTAGCTCCTTCAATAAATCTTTTGGAAGACAAACGCAGGGAGCGAAGCACTTTCACTGAGATATAACAATTAAAATGAAAACTCTAAGAAGAACCAAACCACAATCTGGTTTATTGCTGGGTTAATCGTGCAACAAACCTTTTAAAGGCCCGCTACAACATCTTTGTCACACTGGCATGCTCACACTCCTCGCACAGTCTCTTGCACATAGTGGGTGCTCTAAGAGTACTTGATGAAGGACTTTGAATATGAGTACAATTGTGTGTGCCTTTATGCATCTCTGTGATTATCTGTTTTAATGCCAAAGTCCCAAAGAGAGACCCGTCGCTCTCTTCCTTCCACTCGGACACACTGAAATACAAAAGAAAAATTACCGTGGTCCTGATCTGTCCAAAAGTATAGAGTTAAGTTGACTAGGACTATACTAGTCCTGACAAGGAAAAGGGAAAAGCCCTTTAAGAAAAGGGAAATATTGATTAAGAGGAATATACAGATGATACAAAGATTACTAAACTGTTCCACTGGGCCATGCATGCAGATGAATAAAACTGTAGGTTGCATAGGGATAAACTTCCAGTGCGATCGTGAAATAGAAAACAGGTAATAGCGAGAGTTTAATTATCAGACAGAAGATGGTTGTCATGCACACAGAATTCTTTGTACATGCATGAGTAGGAAGGCAAGACATGATGCTGAAAGATGTGTATTTATCAACTGACTCCACCTAAATTATGCCAGCCAACTTGTGTCTGACAAAATCGAGGCTATCCAAAGACCCTTGAAATACAAACTACTTCAGCTTTGCAAATAGACACTTTCCCTCTCATTGGGGAAAAGCCGTTTTACATATCTATGTAGCTATTTTTCATGAGACTCCACATGCAGCGCGGATACCTGAAATAGGCAATCTCCAGATAACTTTCCGCTCACCATCTCCCCCTGCTCTGCCCTTACTCATACCTCTCCACTCTCCAAGGGCTTCCTGTTCACAAAGCCTTCCTGGTTCCTCAAGGGACACATCTGTATCTTTCTTATTTGAAATCTATGGCTGTTCGGGTCTTTATACGACCCTCTAATCACTATATGGATGTTACGTGATTTTGTTTCTCCACCCAGGTTGAAAGCAGAACCTATGGTTTATTCTAGTTTTGTAACATTGCAATGACTAGCACTAGGCCTATTGGTGAGTTCATCATTTTCCCTTAGATATGCCTTCAGAATCCCATAATTCACCTAGCTGCTTCTAGGTTAAAAGCAGTTCCTTGGGGTCTCACTTTGATCACCTCTCCCAGAATTCTCTGTGGGTTGGAGATTTCCAAAGAGTAGATTAGCACATTAGCTAGTCATTTTCTAAATTATATAAATTATAGATCCCTATGTATTGTTAACTATGACTAGACTCATACAAATATAAGCCAGACATCTCAGTGTGTAACTGTTACATCACTGAGTCAAAGATGGCCTCTGGATATTGATTCCTAGATTGTTTATTTCTTTACTTGCAGGCTGAGGCTCATTAGCTCAAAAGCTGCTGGTGGCAAACTCAAATTTCATAAGTTTAAAAATAGCCCAGGGGCACTTGGATGGCTCAGCCAGTTAAGCGTCTGACTCTTGCAGTTTGTGGGTTCATACCCCGCTAGGGCTCTGTGCGGACAGCTCAGAGCCTGGAGCCTGCTGCAGAGTCTGGGTCTCCCTCTCTCTCTGCCCCTCCCCTGCTCATGCTCTGCCCCCCTCTCAAAAATAAATAAGCATTAAAATTTTTTTTAAAAGCCCAAACGATTTTTTACCCCCCCCCCGCCCCCCCCCACACACAAAGATAGCCCAAACAAACAAGTCTTTAGCCATTTAGACCCGGCCTGATTTACACACCCCCCAAAAACCTCACCCAACGGCTGTTCCCTATTGATAATATAGGGCCTCGAGGTTACGAGGCCCCAAGCTGCTGCTGCTGTCCTTTGGAGGTTTGTGGCAGAGACTCTCCACTATGCTGGGAAACCGAGGCATGTAAACCTCCTCTCCTCAGATCTTGCTCTCCCCTGGGGGTCCCTTTACCACCCCGCCTTCCCTTCTGAGTAGCAACCCACGCCTTAGCGCCTGTCTGCACAGACTCCTGCCACGAGGGACTCTCCCCAGATGCAAACTCGTCAAGGCCTCCCACAATAAAATGAGTGTGTCCCACTTCTGCTGCCTCCTGGTCATGTCTTTCTCCTCAATTGTCCCCCAAATGCCTCAAGTCTCTACAGCAATGCACAATATTCATTTCAAGGAATGTTAATAGATTTTACCTGAAAAATATGGTCCCATGGTGAATTTAGCTTGGAAAGGCTGTTAAACAGTTTTCTTTACCAGAGGGCATCTCCGAGCCTTCACTGTATTTACATGCACTGCAAATCTCCAAGAGAGGAATGAGAAACTCAGTGTTTCACAAACTCATTTCACCACAGAACTACTTACCGGGGGCATCTTGTGAAAGCAGAGGCAGGGCCAGGCTCTCACCCCAGAAGTCGGCCCTGGGCTGACGTACGTAGGCTTGAGAGGGGCAAATACCTTCTCTGGGTGTCCCGCACAGATACTAAATGTCGTTGCCCACTAAAAGAAACCAGGGCTGGAGAGAAGAAAGCATTAGGTGAGCCTGAAATATCTTTCTGTGCCAGAAAGCAAAGAAGTACTCAGAGTATGGATGGTGACAGGCAAGGAAATAGGAGATAGGAGCTTGAAGGGTCTCCCACTGGATGAATGGAGAATGATTTTAACATCAAAATAAAGGATGATAAGAAACAGTTTAAACCCACCAAACAAAATAAGAATCCATTAAACTCATGCTGGTACAAATTAAATAAAATTTTTAAATGGGGGAGAAAGGAAAGTTGTACCTTGTAGTAGAATGCCACATAATAAATGACAGAATCAGAAAAATCCCCATCTGGCAAGCATTATAGCAATAATTGATTCTGGCAAGAATCTCCCATAGATGTTAAATTAGTGGGTGAAAAATTTATGAGAACAAAGTGTCTCCCCACAGAATACTATTAATTAATCATTAATTAAGAAGTACAAAATACACAGAATTTTACATTGAAGAACTGTGATAGACACCAATCTGACCAACTGGTCCAAGTGAGCATCCCCAGGAACGGGAAGAAATGGTACTGTGTCCCTGTAGATGTGAGGCACTGAATAGAACACACCATCCCTTCTGTGGAACTTCTGCCCCGAATGAGAAACTTGAATCTAATCATGACAAACACAAATTGAAAGGCGTTTTGCAAAGTAATAGGCCTGTACTCTTCAACTATATCAAGGTTATGACAGACAAGGACAGACAGAAGAATCCTTCCACGCTGAAGGAGATTAGGGAATCAGGACAACTAAACACAACTCACTATCCTGGACTGAATTCCTGTTTGGGGGAAACAAACCTTGAAAACTTAAGGGGCGCTGGGCAGCATGTCTGTAACCATCTCTCAAATGACTAAAAACTACACACAGACACACACACAGATATTTCAACAGAGAATGATAAAGCAAATGGGGTGTAATGTTAACGGGGCTCTGAGTAAAGTCAGTTTTTATTCCATTCTTGTAATATTTTCATACATCGGAAGTTAATTTGAAGTGGAAAACATGTTTAAATTAAGTCACAGGACGAGTTCCCTCATTCCACATCACTGTGGTGATTCAATCAGGTCTAGTCGCTCAATTCGTGTGCTGATTTGACGGATTCGCTCTTCACAGAAACCTGTGCCACCAACCCAAGGGTGGGCGGTGCCTCCTTTGGTTCCAAGGACCGAGCACACCCTCCTCCGAGCGCCCTTCCTGGGGCTGCCTCCCCCCAGCTGGAGGATCACTACTGCTGCACCTCTGAACAGCCTTCTCACTTCGAGGCCCAGAGACAGCAAAGCTCCGCCAGCGACGACAGGCCAGCTTAGCTCACGGGAGCTCCTTCCTAAAACGTCTGACTCCTCTTTCCCAGTAATTCACAAGGACAGATTTCATAATTGTGCGAGACTGTGCAGGTTCCGTGGAGGTTCGCATCCTCTTAAAGGGTTCCTTTCTGTGTGTCCTGAAGCCACTGAACGCTGCTGAACAGAGAAACTTCATAGCCAACATACAGCCTCTTCCCATTCTCTACAGCATTTAGCACAATGGAGGGCATATACTAGGTACTCAGAAAATACGTCTTGTCCAACTGACTGGAACATACTTACCTGTTCCTGTACTATAAGAATACTAGTTTTCATCATATTAGTTATGTGTTAAGAAATGCAACAATGAACATTTCGGCAGATTTGACATTTTCTCATTTACTTTCAAAATACAATCAAGGATACATAACAAAAATCACAGATAAGATTAAGAAAACGTTTTATTTTAACTTTATTTATTTTGAAACAGAGAGAGAGAGTGTGTGTGTGTGGGTGGGTGGGTGGGCAGGGGAGGGGCACAAGAGAGGGAGAGAGAGAGAATCTCAAGCAGGCTCCCTGCTGTCAGCGAGGAACCTTACACAGGACTCAATCTCACAAACCGGGAGACCTGGGCCAAAATCAAGAATCCGATGCTAACTGATTGAGCCACCCAGGCACCCCAAGAAACATTTTAAATGGAAAAATGTTAGACTTGCTAGATTCTAACAAACTTATTAAAAATTTTAAACCTCAAACATGTTAAAATAATATATCATGTACTATAAATGAATCAGTGACAGACATAGTATTTAAAGCTAGAAAGCAGAGATGTTATAGAAATCGAACCACGGCATCTCCACAATAATTATGCTTCCATACAGAAACCTTATGGCTTCTAAAAATTTAATTGCCATCTATTTTTGAAAACAAACTTAAGGCCCAATGATATTGCTTAAGATCTCGGTAATATTATGTATCAACTATACTCAAATAGAATTTTTTTTAATTTAAAAAATATCTCCATCCTTGTAGTGTAACATACAATAATACCTTTACTAAGTCATCTCAGCCAAATTATTTCACTTTATGGAGCCTCAGTTTTCTCTTCTATAAAAAAAGGACATTAATGGTACCTAAATCAAAGAGTTGCTTAGGCAACAAAAATATGGTTGTATCTGTAAAGCAGTTAGCATATGGTAAGAACTTAGCATACACATTATCACTGCTGTCATTATTGCCATGATTAACTAAAAAAGAGAAAAGAAAAAAGAAAGGACAGAATCCCAAAGTAATACATAGCATGATTCAATTTCATTAAAGGAACAAAATATATATAAATGTGTGAGTATGTGTGCGTGTGTGTATGTATAATATTCGTACATTCATATGTTCAAGTATGTAATATATACATTTATATATAATCACATGAGTATGTGTATGTGGAGAGAAAGTGAGTTCAAGAGAGGGATTCATAGAAAAAAGACTGGAAGAAAATGAACAACCCCAGTGGTCATCTAATGATCAATGAGTAACAAATCATTTTTTTCTTATATACTACTGTATTCTTCAGATCTTCCATGAACACAGATTTCCTTTGTAAATATAATTATAAAAATACTATTTTTAAAAACCTCACAAAGATGAGCCATATTTGTTTAGAATGTTATAAGCAAAAAATTTGTTCACATTACTTACAACAATTGGAAAATATGCTATCTTTCTCATTGTTTTAAAAAGTCTGCTTCCTTCTTTTCATAATCGAGTAAAGATTAAGCACAAAATAAAAACCATTACCCTCTGTAAGCTCCACTCGGGCTGCTCGCTAGTCCCATCATGTCCTAGCCTGATCTTATAGATCTTTCCAACGCTTCTTATTTCAACCTGAATGAAATGCAAAGAAGACACAATTAGCAGAATGTTCAAATTAAGCATATTAAAAATTTTGTTTTCTTCTTCTTACTAAATGCATCTTTTCTTCCTAATAACTGGAAGGCTCCCAGGGACCCCCTCAGAGTCTAGCGATGAAGTCTTCTCAAGAAGCCACTGGTGGACTCCACAGACGGAATATGAAGCAGAAACATCACGAGACTTGACTAAAAATACGCAGAAGGAGTCAGATGAAAGAATAAGATAAAGAACATACATATGCTCAGCTCTCTGATTACCACACACTTCTCATCGGAAGCCAACATCTTCTGAGCTGAGCCCAAAGATGGGCTCTTATTTTAAAAAGAAAAAAAGAAAAAAAGCAACTTTCATCAAAGCTAAATATAGCTATTTCTACACACTCAAGGAAAAGTACCAGTGAGTCCAGAACTTGCTTTTACTCTGAAAATCCTCTCTTGTTTGACTTGCAAGCTAAGACACAGATGTTCAAAGTTCAAGGATAAGAAACAAAGCTACCCACAGTGTATGTATACTTGGTTAGTTTCTGACATGGCCCAAGAGTATTTGTTAATCCAGGTAGCATTGTAGAGAATCAGCTTTCGGATCATTTTGAGTTCAACTGGTATCCTGGCTATTGTAACCTGAATAAAATATGGTATCGTATATCTCTGGATCTCAATTTCTTTACTTTTTGGACAGACATAATGTCTCCTGCATGCAATTTTCAAGTTAACTAAATAAATGTGTAACGTAAGCATTGTGCAAGTCTACAGGTATCCAAAGATTAAAATGATGGCACAGTCCCGAACTTTGAGGAATTTACAGTCTAGTAAGAGAGACAGATTTGTAAGCAGACATTTTCAGCATAACAACATATGTCCAGGACACTTAACTGTGAGGATTAGAAAAGGCAACATACCACCTTGCTGGTTAATAGCTTAAATAATAGCCACTACCATTATTTCTACTACAGGTGCTCATCTACCTCCACAGACTAGAGATGTGAATATAAGTAGGCACTTGCATATTATACTTGACTTCTATCATTGCCCATCTATGAACTAGACCCCAAAAGAGCTGGGACAGTCAAGTGACCCAGAAGCCATCAGCATTCCTCTTCCGTGCCCATTTCCCACACTCAGAAATTCTCTCTTTTAAGGGTCCACCACCACCACTTTCCCCCATAAACTGCAGCAACTAGACCGGCCCTGAGGCAGTTGCGCTGACTGGGCACTGACTGGGAGGGAGGAAAAGAGGCTGTTAATCCCCCACTTTCTCATTCCCAGAGCTGGTCTCAGTGGCAAACGCAGAAGCTAGCTCTTCCCACCAGAGGAAGTAAGAAGCTATCCCAAACTGTCGGCCTACTTTCTCTCTGAAAGTTAAGCTGGCCATTAAGTAAACTTTCACTGCCGCAAGAATCTACTAGCACATAAGTGTAAACCTTCTCTTTCCATAAATTCTAAGTGAAAACATAAAGGACTATACGACTTCATGACTGCCTTCCTGTTACTTCTGGAGAATAACTGCCACGCAATGACCTCGGCTACGCGCCAGCCAGGGGGCAAGTGCTAGGTATGTATGGTCTCTTCCAATCTGTACATAGCTCTGTGAAGAGTAAGGCTCTTTAAGGACACCAAGAGGTGAAGTGATGTATCTAAAGACGTACAGCTGGATACACGGGTCCAAAAGTAAAACTCAGTCCCAAGCCTGTCTGATCAGAAATGTCACACTGTTCGATTCAGTGGATGTGGTGTGGGGCCTGAGATTCTGCATGTCTAACGAGCTTCCGGGTGAAGCCCATGCTGCTGGTCCGGGTCCACAAGGCCTTAGACTCCTAGGGAGCTTTCGTATCCATCCCTGAGTCTCTGCCCCTGAGGCAGGAGCTTGGAGCTGGGTAAGTCCCTGCTCGCACTTCCCAGTAAATAGAAGCTAGGAGAAAACAAGCTGATGCTGCAATACCTGTAGTTACTAAGAGCACTTCCTATCTACCAGGGGCAGAGCCCGAGACGCACATTCCCAAACATTTCTTTAAAGTTAGTAGTATTACCTCGCTCCCACCCTTTACGAAGAAGGAAATTGAAGATTGATGAGGTGAAGCGATCTGTTCCAGGTCACAGAACTAACGAGTGGTCAATATGGCTCTGAACCTGGCTTCCATGACTCCAACGCCTCTATTCTTAATCAATTTACTACATTCCTTAGGGGTCAACGGAATTTTTTAAATGTATATGTATTTTCTCTTTCTCTTATAAATTTCAAACCACTGTGAAATTTGGGGGGAAAGCCAGATATCATTGCCTCCATTCTGTATGTAAAAATAATGCTGGTCTGGAGAAAAATAATTATGACATGGTCAAGGTCACACTGTGAATATACGGTAAGCTAGGACTCTAATCCCGCTCACCAGATTTGCAGTCTAGTGCTATAACTGGGCTACTCAGCCTTGGTTTCACTTGAGAATCACTTGGGGAGCTTCTGAAAGCTTCAGTGCTCAGGCCGCTCCCTAAACAAAACAAACCAGAATCTCTGGAGGTGGAGCCAGGCATCAGTGGTTTTTAAAGCTCCCAGGTGATTCCAAAGTGCCATCAAGACTGAGAATCTATACCATCCATTCTAAAATTGGAATCTGGGAACATTTTTCCAGAAAAACCAATCAAAGATTTACCAGCACATAAGTTCGTATGTCACAGGTACGTTATGAGTAATGATAGGCTTGTGTGGAGTAGCCTAGGGATCTAACCACACAAGCCTTCTGAGTTCTAAACGATCATCCTCAAATAATCTTTTGAAATGCGTATGTTGTATAAGGTACGACTGCCTGTGCATTGAGCCCATGTGCTCTTTCATGACTGCATGAGTTCTAGGTCCTGTGGCCTCAAGCAGTCTTGGCTTCCTGGTGACTTGAGTTGGCCTCGATCATTCTGTATGCTCTACCCAGCCTTAGGATACAAAAGGAATATTCTCCAGGAGAACAACTGCTGTTTAACAGTGCACTCTGTGGGGGTGGGGGCGAATTAGTGAAGTGGAATGTAATCGTCCCAACTGAAGTTTGTCCAAAGCCCTGAGGAACTAGGAGAGGCAACCAGTGACACTCAAAACAACAGCCCATTGAACAGCCCATTGAACAAAAGAACAGCCCCTTGAACAAAAGAACAGCCCCTCGTTCTCTGATGCCAAGAGAGATACTCCGATGGGCATGGGCAGAGCTTCAAAATATGGCCTCTGAAGATGCCAAGAAAAGGATCTCACATCCATACTGTTCAGCTGAGTGACATCTCAAAGTATACGCAAGTTACAAAAAACGGGTTTTCATTACCAGAAGAATTTCTAAATGGCTTATAACCTGGTTATAATTTGAGTTGAGGCTGATGGTTTATGGGGCCAGTTTCAAGGCAATGGCCTAAAACTAACTGCTTTAAAGAAACCAATTTTCAAAAGAAGAAAGAAAGAAAGAAAGAAAGAAAGAAAGAAAGAAAGAAAGAAAGAGAGAGAGAGAGAGAGAGAGAGAAAGAAAGAAAGAAAGAAAGAAAGAAAGAAAGAAAGAAAGAAAGAAAGAAAGAAAAGGAACCAATTTTCTTCTACAACTTTCTTTGCTTATATAACATAGGTCAGGAAAAAAATGTTTCCTCCGATGATTCCAATAGGCTTTAGGGTAACTTGTGGGGATTTTCACAGACCAGAGATTTTATACAGGACACCCCCATAGCCACTCCCCCCTCCACACGCAGTCACACCCTTCTGTATTACAGAAATAAATTTAGGATGTTGAAAAGGCAATATTACGGCCAATCTTGTTTACCTGAAACTCATCCTCCCGTCTTGGAAGGAAAAGCTCCTCTGGGCTGTCCTTGCGAAGACTTATTGGTCCAGTGACTCCTTCATCTCCATACACCCGGAGTGTGACATTGGCTTGAGTCCCTCTATTTCCCGTCAGCACTAACACCTTCCATTCGTCTTCTGAGAGAAGAGACTTACTGCTTTGGGAAGGTCTGATTTCTTCTATGGGGGGAAGAAAAGGCATTAGCGGCAGATCAGATGCAACATCAGGCTGACAGAATCCTTTGTCACCTGAAGCCCAAGGACATCAAAACCAGCGCAGGGGAGGGCAGGGCGGGGAGGCACTGAACTGCCACACCTCCAGGGAGTTGATTTGTGCTGGTCTGCTCACAGCAAGGTTCTGGTCAACTGCGACTGAACTACTGAAGTAGATTGAATTAGAACAATAAACATCTGACACACCCGGCCATTTTCCATCTGTCCTCAGCGCTACAACCCGGGCGTGTGCCAGAATTTGCAGTTCTGTCTCCACAGATTTGTCATAAAGCTGCCCGCTTGGCTTACGGACTTTCAGACAGAACTACTACAATGTAAAGAAACCAAAAAAAAAAAACCAAAAAAAAAAAAGTGGAATTAACACCCGTTTTCAAGTCAGGTGTAAAAATGGCAAACGGAGGGGAGAGGAAATTCTTCCGAAATATTTCTAGGGGAAAAAAAAAATGTCCCACTAGAGAAAGCAATGAAAGGATTTAAAGCTAAAGGTGGAATTTGCACACGTGCTCAGCGCAGGTTAGTCTGTGAGGACAGGGACTCAGCCAGCACTTCCCAGACGGCCGCTCGGTGTTGGTAAGAGACGCTTAGGAATGGAGGCCCCAGCCGAAGCCACCGCCTCTTCTGCCTGTTGCCTCATCCAAAGAGATGCCGGGGCACGCAGAGCTGACAGCATCTCCCCGGCCACTCTGCCCTGGTGGCTGGACTGCCCCCAGCAGCACACGAATTCTTGACTGACACGTCCGTGTAGAAATATCCCAGACTTAGGTAAGGGGATCAACTTTCTCACGACGAGCGGTTAAAGTTCCTTGAAGCCGTCACTTCCCTGGCTCTTCCTCCCTTTAGTCCTGTGGTTTGAAGCTACAGGCAACCCTCAGCAGCACCTCGGATCTCATCAACACAGCATCAACAGTGATGACCAAGCCCGGCAAATAACGCCAGTAGTCCCCCATTATCTGTAGTTCTGTCCTCCCCGGGTGTCAGTTACCTGCGGTCAGTTAAGGTCAGGAAGCAGATGTCTGGTCATGTGGTCAACAGTAGCCTAAAGCTAGGTCAGTGTCTGTGTCGCGCACCTCACCTCATCACAAGAAGGGCGAGTACGGTACAAGAAGGTTATCTTGAGAGAGACGACATTCGCACAACTTTATTCATTATACTAAATTTTCATAATTATTCTGTTTTATAATTATTGTTAATACCTTACCGTACCTCGTTTCTAAATTAAACTTCAGCATCATAGGTATTGTGGATAAAAAAAAATCACATGTATAGGGTTGAGTACTACCCCGGGTTTCAGGCATTGCCGGGGGTCCTGGAACATATCCCCTGCAGATGAGGAGGGGCTATGGTAATTATTTCCTTCTGTAACAAACAAATTTTTAAATAAAAACTACACCCCAAAAATTGTACATGCTAAGAAAGAACTGGCCTTCATTTTCTAAAGTTGCCGCCTCTTTACTCTCCTGGGTAATTTCCGTCATTGTAACGGCAGGCATTTCTCCTTCAATCGTAATAATAATTAGCATCTATTAAGCTCCTACAATAAGCTAGGCTCTGTGTTGGATGCTTCATATTCATTTCTCACTCCATGAGGCAAGTCAAATTATGATACTCATTTTAAGATGGGGAAAAGAGGCAGAGGCTTATATGCCCTAATCATACAATAAGTAAAGGATGGAATGTCTACCTCCAAAGCGTCTGTACTCCAAGCTGGATGGGTGTATCTAAACACATTTCACCAAGACACATTTTATTCTGTGCTAAGGACGGTCCTAAAAACTTAACGTTTATTACTATGTCAACCTTACTCAAACCTCACACTAGTTCTATGAGGTCCTGTCCCCTATTAAACAAGTGGACAAACTGGGACTCAGAGGTTATTTGGCCCAGATTGATACAGGCAGTAGCAAAACAGAACTGGCAAACTAGGTTTAAATCCCATGCCAGGCTGGATGCAATGTCAAAGGTAACTGACCCGGAAATGAGCACAAAACTTGGTCCAAGAAAATTTTATGACGCAATCTAATTTTCAAAATGTAAATATTGTATGTGAACACCTAACTGCCTTGCCTGCTGCTTCTGGTCAACCATGATCAGGAACCTCACACACACACTGGAATTTTCTCAGACGCTAGACGAGGGGGCAATCAGATCTCTACTGATGAAAACTCCATAGCACATCTATGAGTGCCAGAGAATAATCAGTGATCTAGGTTAGGAGGATAAACTATTTAGGATGCTAATCCTTTACTCAGTATTTCATGAATGTCTGAGTCATCTAAAAAGATCATTTTTACTCAATTCCAGAAAATTTTATTTAGTTCCTATTATTTGCTGGGCACTGTGTTAGGTTCACTGCTCTCTAAAAATTAATCGCACAGATGAAGTGTTTGAAAGATAAATGAAATAAATGAGAGTCTCACCTCAAAGATACACACTACCTGGTAGGGAAGACAAACATATAAGTATTTGGATTTCAAACATGTAGACACATTCTCAGACAATAAAAGTACTACGAAGTTTAGATACAGCACAATGAGGAGTGGTTAACTGTGGAGGGGTGGGCAGTAAAAGCCTCATGGAGAAAGATACGAGGTGAAGCAGAATTTTGTAGAAAGAGGAAGGGAAGGACTTCCCCAATATGTACATGCCCCATATGTACAAAGGCTTGAAACAGCAGGCATAAGGAAGAGCTGCACACGGTGATAAGTGGTTAAACATGACATCCCATGAGACATTATGGGAGAAAAGGAGAAACAGTGAGATCATGAAAGTCATTGGGCAACTTGGAAGGGAGCTGGCACACCTTTGTGCAGGCAATAGGGAACCGGTCAAGATTCTAAAGTGTGGTGGTGATACGATCTGAGTGTTAGAAAGATCAATGTGGGGGCACCTAGGTGACTCAGTTGGTTAAGCGACTGACCCTTGATTCTGCCTCAGGTCATGATCTCATGGTTCATGAGATCGAGCCCCACATTGGGCTCTGGGCTGAGGGTGTGGAGCCTGCTTGGGATTCTCTGTCTCACTCTTTCTCTGCCCGCCCCCATCTCTCAATTTCTCTCTAAAAATAAAAGAAAGATTAGCGTGAAACGCAGGGAGGCCAGTGAACAAACAATGAACAATGAATAGTGTGTAAACAGAGCCTGGAACAGGGCCAATAGACCACCTTTACTTGGTTTTAGTTTTTTGGGGTATTCATATGCAAGTACATACACATTCATGCACATGTGTGCATGCTTGTAGTTTGTCTGCTTCCATCTGAAAAAAATTAATGTTCTCTAAAACCTCTTCTTCATTCTCTAACGTTTTCACAAACATAACACATTTGCACGAACATGCATATCACTGGCATGCACTTATGTCATAAAAGCTGATGACAATATGGTAGAATCTAGCATATAGAATAATGTATCAAAGTTGTGCTATCAATTAAATATGAATTCCATCTAATGCCCTGATCTTCTGGAAATAAACCAAAGTCCATTAGTCTCAGACCATAAACGTATCCATTTGAGAACCATAAAAGCATTTGCTATTGTTGACTAGAGGTTTAAAATATTCTAAGCTGGGAGAATATTTGATGGTGACTCTGAATTAACTGACAGACTCTTCCAGGGTCTCCCTGAATAAAATCTACAGTGCCGAAAATGTACCCAAATGACTAAAAATGTACTTCACGGGGTGACAGAACACTTTAACTAAGCACCACTCAGGTGGACTCGGCCCAAAGGAAAAACAAACAAACCCTAAGGTACCACTGCTGGTCTCTTAAAGCTCTAGAGAAAAGAAAAAAAATACAGAAATAAAATAACAAATTAGCTGATTCTAATAGTTCCTGGATTGAACAAAGTTAAGGTCCACTTGGAGCACCTGGGTGGCTCAGTCGGTTGAGCCTCCGACTTCAGCTCAGGTCATGATCTCACAGTTCGTGGGTTTGAGCCCTGCATCAGATTCTGTGATGACAGCTCAGAGCCTGGTGCCTGCTTTCGATTCTGTGTCTCCATTTCTCTCTGCCCCTCCTGCAATCATGCTCTGTCTCTCAAAAAAATAAAATAAACATTTAAAAAAATTTCGTTTAAAGTTAAGTTTCACTAAAAGCATGAATCACCATCAGAGTGTGGGCATAAAGAAACAAATTGCATAAATTTTTGTGTACTTTTTCAAGACAGTGTTTGAAAAAAGTTGATTTATACTAAAATGTAGGGGTGCCTGGATGGCTGAGTCCTTTAATTGTCCAATTCTTGATTTTGGCTCGGGTCATGATCTCAGAGTTCATGGGATCAAGCCCCACCTTGAGCTCTATGCTGACAGCACAGAGCCTGCTTGGGATTCTTTGTCTCTCTCTCTCTGCCCCTCCCTCACATGTGCACACACACTCCCTCCCTTTCTCTCTCAAAATAAGTACATAAACATTGGAAAAAATAACTATTTATATACTAAAATGTAAAGCCCACTAATGCCCATTAATATCTGATACACAGTATCAGAAAAATGGCTATTTAACTGCAAAATCATCTGGAAAAAAAATAAGGTAAAGCCGTCTCTCCATAGGTATCTTACCATATAAAAATATCTATTTCTACAAACTTAACATGAACCGTATTATTTTATTCACAAATTTATCAGTTTCTTGACTTAAGGCATTTATATAAAGCACAGAAAGCATAAAGCTGGTAGGGAGAGCTAACATCAAATAATCAAAACTATCTCAGCATGTTAGAATGTTGGACTGATATCAAAAAAATAAAAATTAACTGGTATCAAGGTAAAGGTCCACATTTTGGTTCAAAACATCAGTTATATATTTTTCAGTGAAAGGATCTGAATACAATATCCTAAATGATCTTAATGAATACCAAAAGTCCAATAGCAATGCCCTACAACATGTATTCCAAGCCAAGACCATACTAACAGACATATGAGGTCCACATTAAAGGAATGCCATTATTCTAACCATTCAGATTATATGAAAAGACAGGCTCCTACATGGAGAAAAACATTTTATTTTTTTTTTTAATATATAAAATTTATTGTCAAATTGGTTTCCATACAACACCCAGTGCTCATCCCAAAAGGTGCCCTCCTCAATACCTTTAAAAGAAATATCCATAACGGTAAATAATTAGAAAACATATATTAGGAGGAACTATTAAAAATATTTATTTCAAATAGAAGAGAATATACTAAAAAGAAACTAAAAATCCACTTTTTATTGTGTGTGTGTGTGTGTGTGTGTGTGTGTGTGTGTGTGTATGAAGGATATACTAAGAAGAAATGAGAATATACTAAGTAAAAACATCAAGGTTTATTTTATAGGACAGGATGTTGACTTTTTATATGCCAAAAGAATTTATAAGCAGTAGGTTTTCTGTTCAACATAGAGAGGTACTTTCAACTGATTAGGATTGCTTAAAACTGTGTGCCTTATTTCTGCATTCATGTGAACTTTTATGTTATTTGTGCCAGGTGAAAAGTCCCTTCAAATCCTCATTCTTTTTTTTTTTTTTTAATCTTTATTTTTGAGACAGAGAGACAGAGAAGCAGGCCCCAGGCTCTGAGCTGTCAGCACAGAGCCCGATGTGCTTGAATTCACAAACTGTGAGATCATGACCTGAGCCGAAGTTGGACACTTAACCAACTGAGCCACCCAGGTTCCCCCTTCATATCTTCATTCTGTGATAAATGAAAACTTACACTACCTCTACACTGTAACTTACTACAATAGCATGAGCACAAAAGAATAAACTTATACTTCAGTCTGGATGTTGCTATTTTTTTAACATTAAAAAAAAACCTCTAAGATCACAACAGGAAGAACAGTTAATATAAGCTATTACCTTGTCTATCTATAAGAATTATTCTAAAGAAACAACACAAAATACAGAGGAGCATCCATTGCCAGCTATACTTGAAAAAAATTGAAAAACAATACCCAATAGTAAGGGAGTAGGTAAATATGGTATGGAATATCTATACAATGGATTATTTGCAGCTATTAAATTATTTTATAAAATTATTTAATGTTATAAAAATACTCATAATGCTTACTATATTCTATTAGCTGAGAAGCAGATTACAAAACTGTGTACTCAACATAACCTATATATGTGTGTATGCATTTAGGACGGTAATAAGATGATACAATTTTAACTTTTTCCTTTATGCCTTATGTGTTCTACATTTTTTTCAGAAAAAACTTAGTTTACTGTGACTGCTTTTAAGGAAGACTTAAACTTGGTAACAGATTTCACATCTTCTTTGCCCAAATATTACTTGTTTGTTTTTTAAAGTGTTGGCATCTAAAGAGGTTTAAAGAAAGTATATGCAGGGTGCCTGAGTGGCTCAGTTGGTTAAGCTTCTGACTTTGGCTCAGGTCATGATCTCTCTGCTTGTGAGTCTGAGCCCTGCATCGGGCTGTGCCGACAGCTCAGAGCCTGGAGCCTGCTTCAGATTCTGTGTCTCCCTCTCTTTCTGCCCCTCCCCCATTCAGGCTCTCTCAAAAATAAATAAATATTATTTTTTTTTAATTTTAAAACAAGAAAGTATATGCTATGGCTGAGACTTTGGCACAGATTAGGCCTTGCTCAGTAACAGCAGTGAGACGCCAGCGGCTGACTAAGGACTGCTGTGGCTGCACATACTGCAATGCTCAAATTCTCATGGACAGAATGGGTGGGTTGCCCTCAATTTGGAGGGAAGACTTCAACCACATTTATCTTCCTGAGCCTCAGTTTTCTCATTCATAAAAATAAGTCACATTGAAGATTTCTAAGGACAATTTCAGTTCAGAACATCCAATTGTAAAGCTTCTCTTTTTGGTTCAAATGTTTTTAGATGCAATGTTTCCAAACTTATGTGGAAGCAATTTATATTCCCAAATATTTTAATAACTACTGAAATACAAATTTCCAAAGTGCTTATGGAAGAAATGATATGGCGCCTTAGATGTGCTATAATCCAAGGGGGGCAACGTGGGACACAATGTGAAGGATCATAACTAAAACAAGACTGGTCATATGGTGGTAATTGTTGAATCTGGGCAGTGGGTACGTGGGAAGTCATTATTCCATTCTATTTTTGTGTATATGTGAAAGTTACCGTAACTTTTAAATTTCTTTTTAAAAAAAGTAAAATTCCTTCCTCAAAACGTCCCCCTTCCCTAACAAAACTAATATTAAAATTCAACTTAGCCCTAAAGGAAAATCTTGCAAATTTAATGGCCTTACACCTCTATTTACTACAAAAAAAGTACTATCTATTGAATATGTAGTTTTAGAAGTTCTAAATCTCTGTCTCTCTCTGATGTAGATGAGAAAAACATCCATTTTCTTTTTAATAAGCAGGCGTCTTGAATACAGAGGACAGGTTTATTTTATCTATAATACCTAATCCTCAAACTCTTTAAAACTTGCCCTATCCTGGAGTAGACTGACAACCATAATCTCATTCTTCAGGAGCGGATAGTTGCTTTTGATACTTTTAAAACATGAAATAACTTTGCTGAATTATTTTTCAACTAACATATATTTTAATATGAATGGCTAATGTAACCCAAATCCATCTAGCATGACAGCTAAATTGCAAAACCAAAAGGAAGGTATTTCTGGCAAGAAACACCTTTTAAGTACTACGGATGTTTGAGAGGTAGAAAGAAGACAGTTGTGATTTCATTACTCAGTAATGAATGGGAACCTTCTAGGTAATAGTCATACGTGAAGATATTTTTTCCTATTAAAGTCATCGACGTATAAAAGCCATTTCTACTACAATCCGCGAAGGCAGCACACAAATCACGGGGATTTTGTAAACGGCATTTGCATTAGGAGAGCTTTACCATCTGAATTTCCAGGACTTCATGTCCAGTGTCTGTGCCATGTCAATGACTTAAATAGCGCATTAACAAATGAAGTTCAGTCTCCCTTTTCTCAGTTTTTGGCCCACTCTCCATTTCTCCTATATCACCATTAACCACAACAAAGGACTTACACCTACCTAACCCATTCCCCCCACCTCCATTCTGGTAACCATCAGCTTATTCTCTACAGTTAAGAGTCCTTTTCTTGTTTTGCCTCTCTCTCCTTTTTTCCCCTTTACTCATTTGTTTTGTTTCTAAAATTCCACACATGAGTGAAGTCATATGGTATTTGTCTTTCTCTGTCTTATTTTTCTTAGCATAATAGTCTCTAGCTCCATCCAGGTTGCTGCAAATGGCAAGATTTCATTCTTTTTGATGGCTGAGTAGTACTGTAATATTCCATTGTGTGTATGTGTGGATACACATATGCTCTTTATCCTTCTTTATGCACTCATCAGTTGATGGACAATAGGGCTGTTCCTATAATTTGGTTATTGTAGATAACGCTGCTATAAACATTGGGGTGCATGTATCCCTTTGAATTAGTATTTTTGTAGTCTTTGGATAAATACCTAGTAGTGCAATTGCTGTGTCACAGGGTAGTTCTACTTTTAAGTTTTTGAGGAACCTCCATACGCTTTTCCAGAGTGGTCACACCGGTTTGCATTCCCACCAATAGTGCAAGAGGGTTCCCCTCTCTCCTTGCCAATACCTGCTTCTTGTGTTGTTGATTTTAGCCATTCTGACAGGTGTAAGATGATACCTCATTGTAGTTTTGATTTGTATTTCCCTGATGATGAGTTATGTTGAGCATATTTTCGTGTGTGTGTTGGCCATCTGTATGTCTTCTTTGGAAAAACGTTCATGTATTCTGCCCACTTTTTCATTGTATAGTTCATGTTTGGAGTGTTGAGTTCTATAAATTCTTTATATATTTTGGATACTAACCCTTTATCAGAGGAGTGTACTTGTTGTGATGAGTACCAGGTGGGGCATGGACATGTTGAATCAATATATTGTACACCTGAAACTAATATCGTACTGTATGTTAACTAACTGGAATTTAAATAAAAACTTCAAACAAACAAAAAAAGGACTTGCAAGTCTTTTTATAAATGAATTAATAACTGAAATTTTGTTTTGTGTCTAGCATGCCCTGAATGCTTCCCACATCTCATGTATCAGTTTTTAACTTTATATTTTTAGGTGATTGTTTAATATTTATCTGGCTCGATGGAGTGTAAACTCCAAGAAGTCAGAGACTGAGTCTGTTTTGTCTATCACTGTATTTCCTTACATCTGACATTTGGTAAGCACAAAATTCCTATTTGATAATTCATTACATGAAAGAATGACTTGAAAAAGTTTATATTTATCATGAGGTCTAATTTCATCATTTTTGAAAATTACTCAATCTTTCTAGCTTTATTCTAAAACGTGTACCTTCCAATCCTTAAAAATTTAACAATGGTATCAAATAAGGGGTTAATATCCAAAATATACAAAGAACTGATACAACTCAAAAACAGAAAAACAATCTGATTACAAAATGGACAGAAGAATAGACATTTTTCCAAAAAATATTCAAATGGCTAACATGTATATGAAAAGATGGTCAATATCACTAATCATCAGGAAAATTCAAATCAAGACCAATGAGATATCACCTCATACGAGTAAGAATGGCTATCATCAAGAAAACAAGAGATTAAGTGTTGATGAGGATATGGAGAAAAGGGAGCCCTTGTGCACCACTGGTGTTGAAGCTGGTAGCACCACAACGGCAAACGGCACGGAGATTCCTCAAAAAATTAAAAATAGAACTACCGTATGATCCAGCAACTCCACTTCTGAGTATGTATCCAAAGGAAATGAAAACAGGATACTGAAGAGATATATGCACTTCCATGTTTATTGCAGCATTATTCATAGTAGCCAAGATATGGAAACAATCTAAGTGCCCAGCGGCATTTCAACGGGTAAGGAAGCTGTGAAAGCCGTAAGAAGGAAATCCTTCCGTTTGGAACAACATGGATAGACCTTGAGAAAATTATGCCAAGTGACCTAAGTCAGACAAAGATAAATACTTTCTGAGATCCTGTATATGTGGAAACTAAAAAAAAGCTAAAGTTATAAAAACAGAAAGTAAAATGGTAGTTACCAAGGGCTTGGAGTTCAGGGGTGGGAACAGAAGAGATGTTTAAGGATACAAATTTGCAACTAGTATGTAAATAAGACATAAAGATGTAAGGTATAGTGACTATAGGTGACAATATTGTATTATAGACACTAAAATTATGAATACACTAGATCTCAATTATTCTCATTACAAAAAAGAAATATATAATTACACAACGTGATGGAGGTGCACTGTTGCATATTGCATGTATTAGATATCTATTGCATAGTGCGATATATAAAAATATTAAATCAACA